>NW_022631045.1:2177475-2770017 GCF_010015895.1 Lontra canadensis
AAAAAAAAAAAAAAAAAAAAAAAAGAACAAGAGGCAGTACCAAAGGCTAGAGACCTAATCAATACAGACATTGGTAATATTTCAAATCTACATTTCAGAATGACGATTCTCAAGGTTCTAGCCAGGCTTGAAAGAGGCATGGAAGATATTCGAGAAAACCTCTCCAGAGAGATAAAAAGCCCTTTCTGGAGAAATAAAAGAACTAAAATCTAACCAAGTTTAAATATAAAAAGCTATTAAAGAGATGCAATAAAAAAATGGAGGCTCTTACTGCTAGGATAAATGAGGCAGAAGAAAGAATTAGTGATATGGAAGACCAATGACAGAGAATAAAGAAGCTGAGCAAAAGAGAGACAAACAAATACTGGACCTTGAGGGGAGAATTCGAGAGATAAGTGACACCATAAGATGAAATAACATTAGAATAATTGGGATTCCAGAAGAAGAAGAAAGAGAGAGGGGAGCAGAATGTATATTGGAGAGAATGATTGTAGAGAATTTCCCTCATATGGCAAAGGGGACAAGCATCAAAATCCAGAAGATGCAGAGAACCCCCCCTCAAAATCAATAAGAATATGTTCACACCCCATCACCTAATGGTAAAATTTACAAGTCTTAGTGACAAAGAGAAAATCATGAAAGCCCAGGAAAAGAAGTCTGTAACATACAATGGTATAAATATTAGATTGGCAGCAGACTTATTCACAGAGACCTGGCAGGCCAGAAAGAACTGGCATGATATATTCAGAGCACTAAACTAGAAAAACATGCAGCCAAGAATACTATATCCAGCTAGGCTATCATTGAAGCTTCCAGGACAAACAAAAACTAAAAGAATTTGTAAACCCCAAACCAGCTCTACAAGAAATATTAAAAGTGGTCCTCTAAGGAAAGAGAGCCTAGAAGTAGTAGGTCAGAAAGGAACAGAGACAATATACATTAACAGTCACCTTACAGGCAATACAATGGCACTAAATTCATATCTCTCAATAGTTACCCTGAATTTTAATGAGCTAAATGCCCCAATCAAAAGACACAGGGTATCGAATGGAAAAACAAAAACAAAACAAAACAAAACATCAATATGCTGTCTACAAGAAACTCATTTTAGACCCAAAGACACCTCCAGACTTAAAGTGAGGAGGTGGAAAACAATTTACCATGCTAATGGACATCAAAAGAAAGCTGGGGTGGCAATCCTTATATCAGATCAATTAGATTTTAAGCCAAAGACTATAATAAGAGATGAGGATGGACACTATATCATACTCAAAGCATCGGTCCAACAAGAAGATCTAACAATTGTAAATATCTATGTCCCTAACATGGGAGTAGCCAACTATATAAAGCAATTAATAACAAAATCAAAGAAACACATCAACAATAACACAAAATAGTAGGGGACTTTAACACTCCTCTCAGTGAAATGGACAGATCATTCAAGCAAAAGATCAACAAGGGAATAAAGGCCTTAAATGACACACTGGGCCAGATGGACATCACAGAGATATTCAGAACAGAATACACATTCTTCTCTAGTGTACATGGAACATTCTCCACAATAGATCACATCCTGGGTCGTAAATCCGGTCTTAACCGGTATCAAAAGATTGGGATCATTCCCTGCACATTTTCAGACTACAATACTCTGAATCTAGAACTCAAACACAAGAGGAAATTAGGAAAGAACCCAAATACATGGAGACTAAAGAGCATCCATCTAAAGAATGAATGGGTCAATCAGGAAATTAAAGAAGAATTGAAAATATTCATGGAAACAAATGATAATGAAAACACAACGGTTCAAAATATGTGGGACACAGCAAAGCCAGTCCTGAGAGGAAAATATATAGTGGTACAAGCCTTTCTCAAGAAACAAGAAAGGTCTCAAATATACAACCTAACCCTACACCTAAAGGAGTTGGAGAAAGAACAAAAAAGAAAGCCTAAACTCAGCAGGAGAAGAGAAATTATAAAGATCAGAGCAGAAATCGGTGAAATAGAGACCAATAAATAAATAAATAAATAAAACAATAGAACAAATCAATGAAATTAGGGGCTGGTTCTTTGAAAGAATTAATAAGGTTGATAAACCCCTGGCCAGACTTATCAAAAAGAAAAGAGAAAGGACCCAAATAAATAGAATCATGAATGAAAGAGGAGAGATTACAACCAACACCAAAGAAATACAAACAATTATAAGAACATACTATGAGCAACTCTACGCCAACAAATTTGACAATCTGGAAGAAATGGATGCATTCCAAGAGACATATAAACCAACACAACTGAACCAGGAAGAAATAGAAAACCTGAACCGACCCCCAACCAGTAAGGAGATTCAAACAGTCATCAAAAATCTCTAAACAAACAAAAGTCCAGGGCCAGACAGCTTCCCAGAGGAATTCTACCAAACATTTAAAGAAGAATTAATTCCTATTCTCCTGAAACTGTTCCAGAAAATAAAAATGGAAGGAAAACTTCCAAACTCATTTTATGAGGAGAGCATCACCTTGATCCCCAAACCAGACAAGGATCCCATCCAAAAAGAGAATTACAGACCAATATCCTTGATGAACACAGATGCTAAAATTCTCACCAAAATACTAGCCAATAGGATTCAACAGTACATTAAAAGGATTATTCACCACGGCCAAGTGGGATTTATTCCAGGGCTGCAAGTTTGGTTCAACATCCACAAATCAATCAATGTGATAGAATACATTAATAAAAGAAAGAATAAGAACCGTATGATACTCTCAATAGATGCTTAAAAAGCACTTGACAAAGTACAGCATCCCTTCCTGATCAAAACTCTTCAAAGTGTAGGGATAGAGGGCACATACCTCAATATTATCAAAGCCATCTATGACACCCATCACAAATATCATTCTCAATGGAGAAAAACTGAGAGCTTTTCTGCTAAGATCAAGAACATGGCAGGGATGGCCATTATCACCACTGCTATTCATATTACTAGAAGTCCTAGCCTCAGCAATCAGGCAACAAAAAGCAATTAAATGCATCCAAATCGGCAAAGAAGAAGTCAAACTATCACTCTTTGCAGATGATATGATACTATATGTGGCAAACCCAAAAGACTCCACTCCAAAACTTCTAGAACTTTCTAAGGGAATTCAGTAAAGTCTCAGGATATAAAATCAATGCACAGAAATCAGTTGCATTTCTTTACACAAACAACAAGACACAGGAAAGAGAAATTAAGGAGTCAATCCCATTTATAATTGCACCCAACACCATAAGATACCTAGGAATAAATCTAACCAAAGAGGCAAAGTATCTGTACTCAGAAAACTATAAAGTACTCATGAAAGAATTTGAGGAATACACAAAGAAATTGAAAAATGTTCCATGCTCCTGGATTGGGAGAATAAATAATGTGAAAATGTCTATTCTCCCTAAAGCAATCTACACATTTAATGCAATCCCTATCAAAGTCCCATCCATTTTTTTCAAAGAAATGAACAAATAATCCAAAAATTTACATGGAACCAGAAAAGACCTCGAATAGCCAAAGGAATATTGAAAAAGAAAGCCAAAGTTGGTGGCATAACAATTCCAGACTTCAAACTCTATCACAAAGCTGTCATCATCAAGACAGTATGGTACTGGCACAAAAACAGACACCTAGATCAATGGAAGAGAATAGAGAGCCCAGAAATAGACCCTCAACTCTATGGTCAACTAATCTTTGACAAAGCAGGAAAGAATGTCCAATGGAAAAAAGATAGCCTCTTCAACAAATGATGTTGGGAAAATTGGACAGCCACATGCAGAAAAATGCAACTGGGCCATTTCCTTACACCACACAAGAAAATAGACTCAAAGTGGATGAAGGACGTCAATGTGAGAAAGGAATCCATCAAAATCCTTAAGGAGAACACAGGCAGCAACCTCTTTGACCTCAGCTGCAGCAACTTCTTCCTAGGAACATCGCCAAAGGCAAGGTAAGCAAGGGCAAAAATGAACTATTGGGATTTCATCAAGATCATAAGCTTTTGCACAGCAAAGGAAACAGTTAACAAAACCAAAAGACAACTGACAGAATGGAAGAAGATATTTGCAAACAACATATCATAGATAAAGAGCTAGAATCCAAAATCTATAAAGAACTTAGCAAACTCAACACCCAAAGAACAAATAATCCAATCAATTTCTTGATTATTGGAGGACATCAACAGATGACATGAACAGGCATTTCTGCAAAGAAGACATTCAAATGGCCTACAGACACATGAAAAAATGCTCCACATCACTCGGCAACAGGGAAATACAAATCAAAACCACAATGAGCTACCACCTCACACCAGTCAGAATGGCTAAAATTAACAAGTCAGGAAATGACAGATGCTGGCAAGGATGCAGAGAAAGGGGAACCCTTCTACACTATTGGTGGGAATGCAAACTGTTACAGCCACTCTGGAAAACAGCATGGAGGTTCCTCAAAAAGTTGAAAACAGAGCTACCCTATGACCCAGCAATTGCACTACTGGGTATTTACCCTAAAGATAGAAATGTAGTGATCTGAAGGGGCACGAGCCCTCAAATGTTTATAGCCGCAATGTCCACAATAGCCAAATAGGAAGAACCTAGATGTCCATCAACAGATGAATGGATAAAGAAGAGTGGTATATATACACAATGAAATACTATGCAACCATCAAAAGAAATGAAATCTTGCCATTTGCGATGACATGGATGGAACTAGAGGTTATTATGCTTAGAGAAATAAGTTAATCGGAGAAAGACAACTATCATATTATTTCCCTGATATGAGGAAGTGACAATGCAATGTGAGGGGTTTGGGGGGTAGGAAAAGAATAAATGAAACAAGATGGGATTGGGAGGGAGACAAACCATAAGGGACTCTTAATCTCGCAAAACAAACTGAGGGTTGCTGGGGGAGGGGTGTCGAGAGAGGGTGGTGGGGTTATGGACATTGGGGGAGGGGTGTGTGCTGTGGTGAGTGCTGTGAAGTGTGTAAACCTGGCGATTCACAGACCTGTACCCCTGGGGCTAAAAATACATTGTATGATTATAAAAAAATTAAAAATATTAAAAAAGAGAAGATAAAGCATTTTAGAGATGAACATTAAAATTTCTGAAAATAATTACTCAAAAAAATATCTTGGCATATATCTGTACCACCTGTGAACAGAGTGGGCTCAGGTTGGCTCTGCATTTGTTTATAGAAGAAAACAATGGTCCCAGAAGGTGGAATTCTTAGGCATAATATATGACATACAAAAAGGTACTGGTTACAGTCATCTCCATACTTCCTTCTCCTTTAGTGCCCACAGTTCTTGGTCACACCACCTGGAAGAATGAGAAGGTAGACCAGACAGAGTGGTGGGTAGCAAAGCAAGGCCTCTTGAGTGCTAGCAAAGTGATAGTACAAAGCTCCAGAGGAAGGAGAGGACCTGAGAGGGTTGCCACTGGAGTTCCTAAATCTAGGGCTTTTTATGGACTTGTTGGTGGGCAGTTTTAATCTGATTAACCCTCCCTGAGTCTGTCATACAATCAGCTTTTTGTCATCTCTCTATCTCCTGGGGGTGGAAGACTCCTTTCAGGGTGGTGTAATATCCTTTTAATGGGGTTGTCTCTTGAGCGGGGCGGGGGGGGGGGGCTTGTCCCTGCCTGCTTGCCTTCCAACTACCCTTCATCATCTAGGCCCAAGAAATATGTAATTCTACCACAGTCCCCACTCTGGTCCTTAATGAACTACACACAAAGCATATGCAGAACTTTGAAAGGTCTTGTCCAAATGGCCTTGTGCCTGCTTTCAAGGATTGCTCAGACCCCTCCCCTAGTCTCTCTTTCTGAGAGTACAGGGTGACAGGTGTACAGACCCTAAATCTAAGGCATAGCCAAGTGGTAGCTTTTATTGGTATTGGAATCAAGGCCAGGTGGGTAGGAACAGAAGACAGTTCTAAGGGTCAAGAGCTGGCTTTGCCCTCATGTCCATATTTTGGTTATACTTCTTGAATTCTGAAGATTCTAAATTTGCACCTTGCATTTCAGTCTCACTTTCTTTTGAGAAACTTAAAATATCATGAACTGGGGCATGGAGGAGCACTTTGTCAGAGAAAGTTGACAAGTTCAGATTTGTGGGGTAAGGAGAAACCTTATGAAAATGGTATGTGAAATTGCTCTTGTACTCTTCTCCTGGGCCCCCTGAATATTAAGAATGGGTCAGAAAACAACTCTCACTTGGCATAAGACTATTAATGTCTATGTATAAGAGTATATCAATGTTACATTAACAAATAAAGCACATATTCAAATGGTTGTAATGCCAGAAACTTATTGGATAGAAAGAGTTTAGAATATTGCAGTGGTCTGAATGTTTGTGTCCTCCTAAAATTCATGTGTTGAAATCCTAAACCCCGTGATAATGGGATTAGGAGGTGGGCTTGGGAGGTAAAATTAGGCTATGAGGGTGGTGCCCTCATGAATGAGATTAATGCCTTTATAAAATGGAACCCAGAAAGTTCTCTCCTTCTCTCTTTCCACCAAAAATACAAAATGACAGCAGCCTCTCACCAGAACTGACCATGCTGACACCCTGATCCCAAACTAACAGCTAATTTCTATTGTTTATAAACCATTTAGTCAATGACACCTTGTTATAGCAACCCAAACTAAGACAGAAGGACAGCATAAGAAAATAAAGTTACCTCAAATAAATTTTATTTAACAAGAATGTAACAAGTGTCAGGGTCTCAAATTTCACTTTTGGAGAGGAAGCAGTAAATAGAAGTGTATGTCTCCTCAGAATAAGAAAATGTGAAGTGCCAAAATTAGCATCTTGCTGAAAGATTTTTTTTTCCCCCAAAGCTTTAGGGAGTGTCAGTGGACAGGTTATGGATTCTAAACAACTGGCACCCTCAATGGCATCCTGATGAGACTAAAGCCAAGAACACATTCACATACCACTGAATTATTGTTAAGTCCTAGGCAATGCCAAATACTATGTTCTAGGAACACAGAATATATTTCTTAGAATATCATCTACATAAGAAGATTGCAATAGAATTGTTTTCTGAAAGTTGTAGTTGTTCAATACAGTCTTGAGATGATTTTGCATGTTCTTTTTTTTTATCTTTTTTACTCTTAAAAAAAGTGAGGCAAACAACAAACTTTCATTTGATTGAACAGACTCTTTATGCACTGAATAAAGACAACAAACTACACCCATTCCAACCAAAGGTACTTCCTACTGCAACTACTATTGGAATGAACACCAGCTCCACCAGACATTAAGCAGCCCTCCACCTGAAACTGAGAAAAATAACAAATTGAGAAGAATGGATTTTCAACTATGCCTCGTTGAGACATTGGTTTCAGATTTTAAGTCTAGACAAATATTTTCTTTTTCAAACTTTACTTTTCCCTGGGAACTTACTAATGGGAAAAATTATATAGATTTTTAGAGTATTATGTGTTATATCTACATGTTGCCATTCAATCTTATTTGTAAACTTTCAATGACTGTATTCAGCAATTATACCAAGCATAATTTAGGTTGGAGAGCAAAATAAGGAATTAATTTTGGGATGCCTGGGTGGCTCAGTTGGTTAAGCATCTGCTTTCAGCTTAGGCCATGATCCCAGGGTCCTTGGATAGAGCCCTCATTGGGTTTCTCGCTCAGCAAGAAACTTGTCAAGCTTGTTCCTCTCTTGCACCCTGCCACCTCTCCTGCCTGTGCTCTCTCTCTGTCTTTCTTTCTGTCAAATAGATAAATAAATAAAATTTTAAAAAAGAAATTAATTTCAATTATGCATACAAAGAGACCTAGGACTTTCTTAATCCTCTGGTCTGATGTTTCTCAGCATCTTCTGGGATCAAAATATCTGCTAATGTAATAGTTCTAGGAATAACCTAAGCATTAAGGATTGACATTGGAAATCAGTTTTATGAAGGTGGAATCATACCTGCTTGATAGAATTTTGACCTCTTAAAAAAAAGAGAACAGTGATAGCTCTGACTGAACACAACCTCATTAGTTAAGCCCAAAGTGTTTAAAAAGTAATACTTGATAATGACATAAGTCACATGTGCAATATTATCCTTTTAGTAACACAGGTGATGTTTTTACTCAAATGTGATATAATTCTGTCTCTCCTCAGTTTGTTGGAAAGAGTCTTTGGTTAATAAGGCAAAGGAAAGATATACTAAAGGACAACATTGTCTTTGTTAGGGTTTTTATTAAATTTATTCAACTTTTTATTCCAAACTAAAATAAAATGTCAGGAAATTAGAATTTGTTAAACAACTAACTCCCAGATGCATTTTCTTATGTCATCAAGGTATAATATTTTGCCATATTTGCATTATTACCCTCTCAGATTCTCTTTCCATCCCTCTTTCTCCTTTTCTCACTCTGTGTGCATGCCTCTGTATAGCAAAATGTATTTTTCATTTATATTAAAAGTAACTTGAGGGAGATACATACAACCTGTGTATTTTTTCTTGTGTCTAGTCAAAGCGAAATTGCACCAAAGTTAGACAGATAGGAAGATTAAGCTGTAGTGAGGGGTAGAGAGGTCAGAACTGAGACTGTTTTGATTTTGACTAATTGTCACAATGTTGTTCTTGATGTGATACATAGATATAAATATAGATAGTCACAAATACGTGGGTGTGTGTGATCATGAATATGTGTCCAAATGAATAAATCAGCTGGCAAGTCCAGGAGTATTTGCTCCTCCAGTTTAATGGAGAAACGTTCAAGATGGTCTTCAAAACTGTGGAAATACCCTCAGAATATGTTCAGTGGAAAATCATCAGAAAACAATAATGAAAATATTTTAATGTGATGTAAATTATGTGGAAAATGAATAGTAATAAAAGTTAAAAGGAAACCTAAAAGAAAACACAAATTTTATGAACTTTGAGTCTTAGAATAAAAGATATAATTAGCACTAACAAACAAATAATATTACATTTCATTTTCTACCTTATGTTCATAATTCTTTAAAGTTGTAATGGTATAAAATGTATTATTTTATTGTAATGTATTATTTTATTGTATTATTTTAATGTAATATTTTCTCTTTATATACAACCTTATAATGTTCTGAAAATATCCAGGTATATGCAAGAATAAACACCCCCAGGTTCTTCCAGCTTTATAGCAGCCTTAAAATAAGAAATAATGGCTAATAGCATGATTGCCTACCATGTGCCAGAAACTGTACAGACCTTTCCCCACATTTTCCCGTTGAAATCTCTCAGTAACTCTGTATGGCAAATATTATCTTTTCCTTCATTTTTAATTTTTTAATTTATTTTTAAGATTTTACTTTTTTGTTTGAGAGAGAGGGAGCATGAGCTGGGGCAGGGAGTGGGGGCAGGGGAAAGCAGAGGGAGAGGGAGAAGCAGCCTCCCTCCTGAGCAGAGTTTCCTGAAGTAGGGCTCAATCCCAGGACTCCCAGGACTCTGAGATTATGACCTGAGCTGAAAGCAGAGGCTCAACCAACTGAGCCACCCAGGTGCCCCTCCTTCATTTTTTAAATGAGGAAACAGAGACACAAAATTGTAGGTAATTTGTTTCATTTTAGTGGTAGAGCAGACATTAAAACCTTAACCAATCTGATTCCAGAGCTCATTTAGATTAATCTTGTTTCGGGGCACCTGGATGCTTCAGTTGTTAAGTGTCTGCCTTCAGCTCAGGTCATGATCCAAGGGACCTGGGATTGAGCTTCACATCAGTCTCTCTGCTCAGTGGGGAGCCTGATTCTTCCCCTCCTACTGACCCTGCTTGTGTTCCCTCTCTTGCTGTGTCTCAATCTGTCAAATAAATAAATACAATCTTTAAAAAATAAAGATTAATCTTGTTTTTATTTTTTATCTTCCTCTGAATTTTTACTTCTTATATAATAGTTAAGAAAAAGAAAAAGAGAAAGAAAAAAAAAATTCCTGCATATTTTTAAGTTCCAAAATGAAAAGTTCTAAATGAGGTTAGAAGACAATAAGAAATTATTGATGATTTTGGATAAGGAAGTGATGTGAGAAGAAATATGAGATGATTTATCAATTAGGATATATTAAAAGGATATTGAGACTGGAAAGAAACAAGGCAACTACTTTAATAATCTTATACACAACAATTAAATAAAGACACTGATAATGGAAAAGTTATAGATACAAACCGAATAAGAATTATCACAGTAAATTTTACAAGGGTTAGCAATTGATCCTAGGCAGGCATCCAAATGGGGGAACCTTCAAAAAGGCAGATGAAAATATATAACTGGAATAGTGTGAGGAATGTCAGTAAGATTTAGAATGAATTTTGTCTAAATTTGGATAAATTTAGTCTAAAAAAGGATAATGACCTAAATTTTTGTCTAAAAAAGGATAATGACCATGGAAATAGACACAACAACAACAACAACAAATTTTAATAAAAAGAATGAAACTGAGAATAAAACCTTGGGTAAAAAAGAAATGACTTATTGGTAGAGGAAATAAAGAAAAGTTACTATAGGGTACAGAGAGAACAAATATTATACTTGAGGGGAAAAAAATGGAAAAACCAAAAGTTGATGAAAGACAAAGGGAGGAGTCAAGAAAGAGAAGATACAATGTTGAATTTAGAAAGAGTTCAAAGAGGAATTATGTGTCTTCAATTTTTCAGTGAGTCATTCAGAGACTTTTAGTAGCAAAAGGGTCACCAAATACACGTAATTTGTAAAGAGCCATAAATCAATGACAAAAACATATGTAAATGACTTTTTCTTAATTTGGAGTACATTGAAATTTAATTTTAAAAATTAAAACTTTAGGGGCAACTGGGTGGCTCAGTGGGTTAAGCCTCTGCCTTTGGCTCAGGTCATGATCTCAGGGTTCTGGGATCGAGCCCCGCATCGGGCTCTCTGCTCAGCAGTGAGCCTGCTTCCCCCTCTCTCTGCCTGCCTCTCTGCCTACTTGTGATCTCTCTCTTTCTCTCTGTCAAATAAATAAATAAAATCTTAAAAAAAAAACATTAAAAAATATTTGTGTGCATATTTTAATGGAAAAATAATAATAATCCACTGCTTACACCGGATGTTCTTGGGATCCAAAATCCATAATCCGGAATAGGAGAGTTTAGTTTAGGAAAGATTGAAGGGAATACTTCTCTTCTGAATACAGGGGTAGGGAAAACAGAAAAAGGGAGTGAAAGCAAATAGAAATTATCTTGGGAAAGAGAAAAGGGAATTGAAGGAAATTGTATTGACAATTTCGATTCCAGGAAAACTGGGAGGTGAGAGCACCTACAGAGTAAGGAGGGCTTTTGAGGAAAGTGGAGCAGATGGAAAGGTCTGGAATCAATAAGTTCTCAAGAAATCAATACAGGATGAATAGAAGATTTATAGAGGATCAGGGAATGTAAATTATTTTGTGATTCTTCTCTGGGCTGCTCAGAAGCTGTAATAAAAGGGAATAAAATGAGAAGGAGATATTAGTAACAACCCATAATTAACCAGACAAGAAAGGCAAAAATTCTGTTTAGTGATACATTCTGGACCATGAATATCTGTTGAAGTGTTTAACCATGAGTTGAAATTTAGCATGGAGGCAAGTGAAACTCACAGCAGAAAATGATGAACTGAGTAAGTGTCTGAACCTTTATAGATATGATAAGGATGAAAAAATAAATTTGTAGGAAAAATGGAAAGAAATAGTTTGAAAGACAAGGAATTATGTGGCAACCAAGAAGAAACTTGACTTTGTGTTAGAAAGGTAAACACAATTTAATTGGTAATTTTGGCTCTATGATGGTAGTTAATCAAAGTACAATGAATGGAAAAACCAAAAGACCTAAAGATAAAGGGAAACAATGAGTGTTAGAACCATGTTAGAAATGTCAATAATGTGGCGAGAAGTTTTAAATAATAGTGAATTTAGAAAGATAGAGTAAAGGAAAGGGCCCTAGAATACCCAAAATAATTTTGAAAAATAATAATAAAGTGGGAAGAATCATTCTTTCTTATGGTAAGACCTAGTATAGCTTTAATAACAAAGATAATGTAATATTGGCAGAAGGGTGGATACATGGATGAATAGAACAGAATAGAGAACCTAGAAAATAGATCCAAAGAAATATGCCCAATTGATTTTTAAAAAAACAAGCAAATGACAATAGAGGAAGGAAAGCTTTTTCAACAAATAGTGTTGGAAAACTGAGGATCCATCAGCAAATAATAAACTCACCCTAGACCTCATACCTTATGTAAAAATTAAATCAGAATAGGTTTAAATATAAAACATAAAGCTATAAAATTTCTAGAATAGGACAAAAGACAAAATCTTTGGCATCTAAGACTAAGAAAGAATTTCTGTATTTGATACCAAAAGCTCAATTCTTAAAGATAAAATTGATATATGGACATCATCAAAATAAAATAATTTTTGCTGTGTGAAAGATCCTGTTTAAAAGGTGAAAAGACAAAACAGACTGAGAAAAAATTATTTACAAATCACATATATGACAAGGGCTTTGTATATACAATACACGAATAACTCTCAAAACCCAACAAATAAATCAGTTAGAAATGGGGATAAAAACAGAAAAATAATATACACAGACATTTCACCAAGGGAGATACACAGATGGAAAATAAGCAGCCTTAAAGAAGCTCAACATTATTAGCAATTAGAGAAATCCAAATTAAAACTATCATGAGATATAACTACAGACTATCAGAATGAGTAAAATTAAACATAGTAATTCCAAATGTGAGCAATGATGTGGAGAAATTGGATTACTCATACATTACTGGTGGAAATATAAAATAGTACAATCACTCTAACAGCTAGTATGACATATAGCCTAGTTCATAGCAGCTTCAGTAGATAAATGGTTAAATAAATATCCAGACCATGAAATATATTTAACAACTCAAAGGAACATACTCTTGATACAGGCAACAGATCAGATGAACCTTGAGTGAAAAAGCCAATCTTAAAAATGATACTTATGGAATAATTCCATTTATGTAACATTTGTAAGATAAAATAATTATAGGGGGGCCTGGGTGGTTCAGTTGGTTAACATCTGCCTTCAGCTCAGGTCATGACCCCAGGGTCCCAAGATTGAGGCCTGCATTGGGCTCTCTGCTCAGTGGAGAGCCTGCTTCTCTATTTGCCTCTCTTTCTCCCCCTGCTTGTGCTCTCTCTATGTCTGTCTCCCTGTCAAATAAATAAATAAAATATTTAAAATAATTATAGAGATGAATAATAAGTTAATGGATCACAGGATTTGGTGGGGAGATAGAGGGGTTGGATGTGGTTATAAGGGGTAACAAAAAGAGTCATGTGGTTACTGCATGACAGAGTATCTTGACTGTGGTAGTTGTAACACAAGGCTAGACATGGACTAAAATCAAATAGAATTATATGTACACACACACACAAATGAATGCCTGTATAACTGTTGAAATCTAAATAAGCTCTATAGATTCCACCAATATAAATTTCCTGGTTTTATATTGTATTATAATTGTGTAAGAAGTTAACATTGTGGATGGATGAGAGAATGGTGCATGAGACTTCTCAGTGCATTTCTTTGCCTCCTCCTATGTTTCTATACCTTTTTTTCCTTCAAAATAAGAAGTTAAAAAATAGATTGTGAGAAAGAAATATTACAAAAATATGCTGGGAATTTTGGACAAAGCAAGATTTTTGAAGTTGGAGTTCTTTGTCAGGAAGAAGTTGGGTTGACTTTTAAAATGAGCAGGATAATTTTGGAGGAGTAGAGAAGGAATAAAGGAATTGTTTAATAAAAACAGTCAGTAATAGTTTTGAAGTATCTTATTTGAAAAATGGCTATGTTCATTTTTTATTTCAGTTATAGGAGTAAAGAAGGACAGCTTCTGTTCTGGAAGGTAGTGATTTCAATGGATATTTAAAATCAAAATTATCAACATAAAGTTCTGTCTGTGGAAAGAATCAGAATATATAGAATGGGTACTCTTGATAGTAACTTTAGACATGAATATTAAATAAGATGACACTTTAGTAAGCAAGTAAGCAGATCTGTGTTATTTTATATCAATGTCCTTCAGTTCAGTGAACTTTTTATTATTTAATTTGTTAAACTATCTAACAATCTAAAATAAAAGAATATCCAAAACACTAACTCAAAAAGCTATCTGCACCTGAATTCTCATAGCATTAGTTACAATATCCAAGATACGCAAACAACTTAAATGTCCATCAATGGATAAATGGATAAAGAAAATGGATTTAAAAATGCACACACATATGTATAATATATATCTATATCTATCTATATTATATATATATATATATATATATATATATACACAAAATAGAACATTGAATACTAGAATATTATTCAGCCATAAAAAAGAAAGCAGTCCTCCCATTTGTTACAATACACATGGGCCTTAAGGGCATTATGCTAAGTGAATAAGTCAGAGAAAGACAAATATTGTATGATCTCACTTATAGGTGAAATCTAAACAAAATGAAACAAAACCCAACAAACTCAGATACAGAAAAGAGACTAGTGGTTGCCAGAGATGAGGGTGGGGAGATGGGCAAAATGGGTGAAAGTGGTCAAAAGTTACAAATGTACAGTTATAAAATAAATAAAACATGGATATGTATATAATGTACAGCATGGTGGCTATAGTTAGTAATACTGTATTATATACTTGAAATATACAAGAAAGTAAATCTTAAAAGTTCTCATCATGGGGTGCCTGGATGGCTCAGTTAGTTCAATGACAAATTCTTGATTTTTGGCTCAGGTCATGATCTCACCTTCGTGGTGTCAAGGCCCATGTCAGGCCCTGTACTCAGCACAGAATCTATTTGTCCCCTTCCCTCTCATCCTCCAGCTTGTGTGCATGCACATGGTCTCTCTCTTTCTCTCTCTCTCTCAAATAGGAGATAAAAATAAAAATAAAAATCTTTAAAATAAAAATCTTTTAAATATAAAATAAAAATCTTTAAAAAAAAGTTTTCAGCACAAGAAAAAAAATTGTAGCTATGGTTAACAGATGTTAGTTAGATTTAGTTGTGATGATCATTTCAATACATATATAAATCCAATCATTATGTTGTTCACCTCAAACTAATATAGGTCAATTATGTCTCAGTGAAAAGTTATTAAAAGAATGTCTGGAGCAGTTAGCTCAGTTGACTAAGTGTCTGCCTTCAGCTCAGATCATGATCCCAGGGTCCTGCTCTTGAGATCTCTCTCTCAAATAAGAACCAAATCTTTAAAAAAAAAAAAAAGAAAATCCAACTTCTTGCTATTTTCCTTGGAAGGAAATAATATTATTTAGCTAATTAATTTTAATAAGAAATGAATGTTAGTAGAAGAGGTTGTTATTACATGGTATGATTTTTTCATATTGTCCAATCAATGAAAATTTTGTTGGTAAAATATATGGAACTAAAGAAGACATAAAGATAATGAAGGAAAATAACAATTATATTTTTCAGACAGTTATAATAATATAAACTAAAAATATGATGAATGATTTCAAATTAAACTGATGACTGCTGGTTAGCTAACGGTGAAAAAATGAATATAAGTGCTTATAGTTTAATGTGTTAACTTTCTTGGTTACCTTGCTTTTCTAATAGAAATAACAAGTTATTAGGCAATTCATATGGGTATAAAATGGTGTTAAATTCTAAACGTAACAGATGCTAAAATAAACACTGCAATTTTTTTATTAATCCTTATTTTTGCTTAGGATTTTTTTTTATAAATATATGACAGATTTTGCATTTAATGCATTTTTCTTAAAAGGAGTTTGTGGAAATCATCAAACTTTTACTTTTCACTGCAAGATTATCTCTACCATTAGAAAGTTATTAGAAGTATTTTAGTCACAAAAAAGCATGGTCTACCCCTTCTATTACAAAAAAATACTTTGGTAGACACACTCTTTTCTGAATTACCAAGTAAAAAATGACAGTTCAGTTTGAAACATATCAGAAATATTTTATTGCAATTGTATTGGGGGGAGTGGGTGTGTGAAGCACTAAGATGAACACACCTTCGTGGGTGAAGAAACAGGCATTTTATTACTTTATGACAGATAATTGTGTGTATTATGATAATGAGAAGTCATTTTAAAATCTTAGAATGTTTTATTCTTTGAGACAAAATGAGTGTATGCTAAAACTCATATATATTTAAAGGGTGGAATACATTGAATACATTTTGTCATTTTATGAAAATTAATGTTGGCATCTCTTTAATTTCCCCAGGAGTATTTCTCAATTTATTACACATAGACAAATTTCTTCATCAAAATATTGTTTTCACATGATGTTATGCTGTGCACAGAAGGTAGGATGGCTTTAATTATATATGGAACTACAGTTTAATGGGAAAATGAGAAAAAAAGATCACAGAAAGTGGATTTTCAACATAGAATATATTTAACAAATAAAATTAGCTCTTCATGTTTTAATCATTCCTTGCTAGTGCCTTTATTAAGATTTTTTAATCTATAGTGTAAGTTCACTATTTCTGTCTGAAGTTACAGTATAAAACAAGTTTCTAAGAAAAGATGGCTGATTTCATTTAAATTATTTGATCAGTCTAAGTCATCAATGACCTAAATAAAGATTAACTTTTATCTCATTCCTATTGTTGAATTGTTGATAGGAGAAAATTTAACCATAGATAATTGTAATAAGGAAAATCACCAGGAATCTTTAAGAACATGTTATAACATGTAAAAAATGAAAAAAAGAGGTAAATACATAGATACATAGAGATGTACATGCATACTTTCGGAAAGATATATAATCAGTTCATATGACATTTAAACTTATTTTAATTAATGGGACACATGTATTGTTTTGAATACCTAAATAATTTTAACTTAATATTGCTGGTATGGTTTTCCCCACAGGAAAAGCTTTCCATTTCTTCTTCTAATCCAGATAAAGTTTAAAAATCAATTTAAATTTTTCTGTGATATAAAATATGTCTTTGACTTTAATTCCTTCCATAGTTTTTTTGTGATATGAAATGCCCCATATAAAATCTAGTTTTATACAACATACCATCTAAACATTAAGACCATATCCACACTAAAAGCTAATTCAAGGTAGGGTTTTCTTAAATGGAAATGAATAGCTCATTCCATCTTGCTTTTTTTCAACCTCAGACATGTCTAAAACTTTAGATTAGAGTTAGTATTGGAATGGAGTTAGTATTAACCATGTTAAAATATAACAAAAAATAATGATAGTGTTAACCTGCATGAGTTCAGAGATCAAAACTCTTATAAAATCTCTTTGTCAATAATATCCAACTGCCATTTCATAGTCTATGATAAATTGAGGGCAAGACAGGAGAAGCAGGTATAAAATGGTTTATAGCCCCAGAAATTCAAGAAACTTGCATTGTCTTGCAAGCTGCTTGTTTCTCTACAATCTAGTAAAGAATCAACAAGTATCTTAACAATTTGCTTTAATTCAACATATACCCAGAAACATTTACACAGATTGTTTTCCTTTTAAAAAGAATTCCAAGTATAACTTGATAATTATTGACATTTTGTAAAGTATAGATATATTTTCAAATATTCTTTCTTGTTCTGGGAGTCTATTTTCTGTATTTTTAAGATACTATCTTAAGATACTATCATTGATTATATAATTTTATATTGTTAAAAGTATTTATTATAACAGCATAATGAACTAAATCTTGTGTAAGGAAGAGGTATAATATGTACATATAATGTAAAGTTATTAGAAACACTGGCATTTTATTAAACTGCTCCTCTGAAATACATTTTTCAAAAGATGCAAGAATTTTGCTACTAGAGTATGTTACAATTACCACAATAGAGAAGAACGCAACATTCCCATTAAGCCACGTGTTTTCCAAACCATCTAAAATTTATCTTAACTCCTGGTTCCCAAGCAAAAGAATAAGCACATGTCCACAGCAAAACAAGTAGTCAATCATGTGCTATACATAAAAGAGATAAAATTAAATAATGCTGATTTTGTTATAGCAGTGTAGTTCAATTTGTAAAAAAAAAAAAAAAAAAATTAACTGAATAGCACAAATCAGTCAGGAAGAGAAGAGAAAATAAGGGAGAAATCAGTTGAAGAGCTAATATTGAGTGCTCACTAAAAGCAGCAATAGAAGGAAGCTATTGTAATCAAAGGCACTAGAAGACAAAAATTAACATCTAGCTCCTTTCCTAACTCACTTTGGAATCTCTGGCAAGCTATTTACATTCTCTAGGTTTCAATTTTCTCATTTATAAAATAAGAGGTTTGTCCTAGTTGGTTTCCAACCATTACTTAAAACATTGTATTTCTACCAAAGAAAATACCAACACAATTGGCTAACACTTCTCTTCCTGCATCTCCCTTGGAAGAAGGAACAGAATATAAAACTAGATAAAAACCTGCAGCCACTCTGGAAACCAAAAGCAGAGTGACCCCGCCATGACATAAATGGGGATTTCTGCCATGGATAGGGCAGTTGCTACCAGATCGAAAATAAGAGCCAAGAGTCAGGTCACACAGCATGCCTCTGCCTCCTAAAAGAACCTAGTATCTGGGGAATAAAGGGGAACTGACTAAAGGCCCTTAACTTTTCCTCAGCTCTACTTAAATTTAGACAAGCTTCCTTTGGAAAGTGCGCCTTGACCTCCCTTTTCTTAGGTTATTTACTTTAGAAAACATTCAATTATGAATTCTTTCTCTACCCTTTGAGATGTAAATTTTTTCCCAGGCTCTTGCCAGTTTTACAACCCAGCAGTGTCTCCCTTAAGGACCTGGGAGACATCCTTCTGAACTATATGCATAGAGGCCTTATTATCTTCCAACCTCTGTGGGAAGGTAGGAGTCTAAGTCAGGAAGTGACAGTTAAGCAAAGGCACATGGCCTGATGGATCCCATGGAACAACAATCCTCCTCCCCTAACATCTTACAGCACTTTTCCACTGCCTGCCCCAGCACTTAAAAACTTTTCTTCCTATTATTTCAAGAGACTTAAGTTCAGTCTCTCTCTCCCCCATGGTAAGTCTTAAATAAAGTCTTCCTTGCTTAAGTCTCGTCAGCATAACTTTTCTTTGACAACTCTACTAGGAAAAAAAAATGGCTTTTCAACATTAATAATAGATACAATAGAAAACATTTCATAATCAAATGACATTGAAATATATAAACAACAACAACAAAAATATATGAGGAAGGTTTTTCAGAAACAGTATTGGAGAGATACATGAAGAAATCTCACAGTGTGTACGTAGGCTGGAATAGCCAGAATCATAAGAGGACATAGTGATGGTTCTGTGATCAAAGGAACGAGACTGATACAAAGCAAAAGTCAACCAAAGCTTTATTTCACACCAAGCATCGAGACTCAAACCAACCATTCGGGTTGCCTCTTACAGAGAGGGTGACCCCTCCCAGCCTCACAGACTAACTTTTATAGAGCGAAGGCCATGTGGTTGAGCCTGGCCACACACAGGTGGCCAATGAGATTGCAACACACAGAGAAAGCTGCACAGTCATGCTAAGTCACACACGGGTGGCCAATTGAATTACAATTCACCCCATAGTAGCTATTTGAACTAGCCTATCACCTTGGTCAGAATTGGCGCCCAAAAGGCGGGGCCCACACTCTTTGGTAGCTAGGGAGACAGTATGTGTGCTCTACTGATTGGATGTCTCCACCTGGCCTGACTCATCCAGGCATTTGGGCTCTATTATCAGGGACTGGTCGACCATATTTTACTGGTTTCTCGGATTGCTTTTAAGTAAGTTCCCCTGGTGAGGGAGGGGGCAGGGTCAGTTTAAGTTTTACTGCATAAACAACAAAATGGCTGTTTAACTGGATGGAATCTCTCTGGCTAAATAGGCCCTTACAATAGAAAAGTTGTTCTTAAACTGTTTCAGGTCATGGATTCTTATAAAATTTTAGTGGAAATTATACATCCCTTCCCCAAAATATTACCTACGTCCATAATGGCAAAATTTTGGTCCGAACAATAAATGGCAATCTGTGAACCACCTCATATTGCTGGCTAATTATCACTCTTCCATAGCATATGAAAAAAATTAACAAATATAAAAAAGAAATTGGCATAATATTGTTTATACCTCAGCACCACACTCTTGATTTCTGACAGACCACATAAAAGGAAAAAGCAACAACAAAAAAAAGCCTCACAGTATTTTTATATATGTGTGTGCGCATATACTGTGTATATTATATGCATTCTTTCTGATTCCCCTAGACCAAGTATAAATATGATCAAAAATTAGAAAAATAAAAATAAAAGAAGAAATTGCTCAAAACTTCCCAAAATTAAAATATTAAGAAACAAAGTTTCCTATTTGTCCCTTCAATAAAAACAATAACAAATAAGTCTGTCAGTTTAGAGTTTTTAACACTTAAAGTTAGGGAAAACAATATTAAATGTATAGGAGAGAGCAAAACTCTACCCAAAAGCAAAATCACAGCCTAAGTGCTTTCAATAATAAATAAGAAAGAAAGTAAACATTAGTCTAAACATATTAGAAATAAAATCCAAAATTTAAAAGTAAACTCAAAATATGCAAGAGGAGGGGAAAGCAATAAATAAATAAGTTTAAAATTAAAAAACAAATCTTTCTAATTAACACAACCTGAAAATGTTGGCAAGTGTAGTCAAAAAGGAGGGAAACAGGATAAGTATCAACATCTTTAAAGGAAAAAATTTAAAACAATGAAAATTAAAATTGTAGAAAACTGATATATACATCTTCATATTTAAAATTAAAAAAAAAAAACTAATTACGTGAAAGATTATCTCTGACTAAAATATATTACACCTGTCCCAGAAAAAGAGTACAAATGCTAACTAATCTATTCCTACTAATTTCTGACTCATAATGGGTTAGAAGGAGATAAGAAATGGACTGCAGCTAACTTGATTTGGCTTCCCCTGGGAAATAAAGACTTTGAATGAGATTCATTTAAACGTGAGCAAGGTGGGTATGCCCTTTGGGAGTCCTGGAGGAAAGTGCAGGAAGCAGAATAGGACAGAGGAGACACTAAACAAAATGTGGTTTCAGCTGAAGTCTAGCCTTCACTTGATGCTGTTCCAAGAATGACTGGTAACTTAGAGTTATTTCCACTTGGTGTAAGAGATCCGATCCCTTTTCCTGTCATGTGATTGGCTGGGATGCAGCCTCTAGAGAAGCCATAACCTTCCAGAATTTTCCAGGTCAGGCTGTGCTCACTGGTCCTGGGAAACCCTTCTGGGCTGAGTGCAGCTGTGACTCTCCGCAGCCCATCCCTGCCAGCTGCTGAGGGTTATGTGAACCTGCATAACATAGGGGATCTGAGTGGATCCCAGCAGCATCTATGATGGAACTGCACTGGAAATAAATATTGTTAACGTTTCTTTAGCATCTATTTAAAAGTACCAGAATTATCAGAAAAAGTTTTTTTCTAAATTTTCAAATTTAACAAATGTCATTTCAAAGAATGTATCTTCACTGTTAGGCATGCTGTCCTTTAGAGTCTGAAAAGGTTAAGGAATCCTGAAGAAGCATTATCAGAGCTTTAAAGAGAGAGGTTGGGCACGTGGGGGAAAAAAGGATGGGTGGAAAAGCAAAACCAATTCATGTCATTGTGGCACCAATGACTAGAAATGAGGGGAGAAAAATGGTGGTTAGGATTATGAAAAAAAAAAGGGGCGCCTGGGTGGCTCAGTTGGTTAAGCAACGGCCTTCAGGTTCAGGTCATGATCCTGGAGTCCCAGGATCGAGTGCCACATTGGGCTCTCTGCTCGCAGGCAGTCTGCTCTCCCTCTGACCTCTCAACTCTCACGCACGCTCTCTCGCTCTCATTCTCTCTCTCTCAAATAAATAAATAAAATATTTTTAAAAAAGAAAAGAACTATGAAAAAAATGAAAGAAGATTGCATTGAGGAACTTTCAGAATTGCAGAAGCCAACAGCAACATCTCTGCACTGCTCCAAATTAAGGTAAATACTGTCAGTTTATCCACAGAGAAGAGAACCTGATCTGAATAATTTAGGGCAATAAAAGTAACATTTTCTCAGGGGTAGGGGTAAGAAGAAAAAAACAAATGCTATGCTCGTGAAAGTAAAAAAAGATATCTGTGTGAAAGAAGCCTTGCTTAAGAAAACATGCTAGCTTGATTCCACTTAGGAAGCTTTAGAACAAACAAATAATATATATGGAAGAAAAATCAAACAGTGGTTTCATAGCATGGATTGGAAGGAGGAACTTACTAGGTAGGGTCGTGGGCAATCATTCGGGGGAAATAGTGACATTCTATCCTCTACATTAGAGTTTAAGTTTTGTCAGTTTTATTGTACAGAAAATAGAACAGCAAACGTTTGCTAATCATATGCATAATGAAAGATTCAGGAGGGAGTGTGCTAACATCTCCAATTTTCATTAAAATTCATCAAGAAATGAGATGGATCGTGGAGAGAGAGAGAAGAACAGATAAAGGAAATTTCTGTGATAGAACAAGCCTGACGATATGGTAGAGGGAGAATTTTTGTCCTGGGTACCTGAAGGTTCACTGTAAAGTTCTCAACTTCTTGGTATGTTTGAAAATATCCATAAAGAATATTGAGAAAAAGATACTTGAAAATTGTGGAAAAACTCATTCCTACATTTTTAAAGGGAATTTTAATCCTGGCTTAATTTTACATTCTAATGTAATGTTTTGAAGAGACAAGTGGTCATTCATACTTGCCACACTATTTTCTCTCTAACAGGGATGCTCATTATTACACAAATGGATTAAAAAAAAATTGGGACTCACCTATGACTAATCTCTTTTAATGATTCAGAACATCACTAGAAGACGAGATACATATTTAATCCTCAACTTGGTGAGTTGAACAATGAGACTGTGTACCTTAAGATAACCCTCAGTGACAGCAGCACAAGATGATATACTGAATTTGGTAATTGTGAAATGCACACACCAGAAAGCTGATTTCACCTGCTTTATTGGGTAGTAGTTGAGCTTCTAAATTGGCTTCCTGCCATTCCTACAATCCTGTGAATTAGACATACTCCAAATACCAGAAGGTATCACGATGTAGTGGAAAAGTTCATTTAAACTCCCTTACCTCTAGAAAGAAAGATTTCTTGAACTTTAACCCTGTCATCTAAACTTCTTGATCATCAGTTTATCGGTCTGTAAAATGTGGTTCATGATCCTTAATTTACATGACCATATAAGTAATAAATTAGAGTATATAAAGCTCTTGACATATCATAGCTTTTTAAATATGTTTAATACTTCTCCATTTTATTAATATAAAGCAATAAAAGCACACAAAGCAATTAACAATTTAACCCGATATTCCCTGATGAATGTTTATCACGATGTTAATTAATTAATTGAAAAATATACATGGATATTCTTTTTTTTTAAAGATTTTATTTATTTATTTGAGAGAGAGACAGTGAGAGAGAGCATGAGAGAGGAAAAGGTCAGAGGGAGAAGCAGACTCCCCATGGAGTTGGAAGCCCAACACAGCACTTGATCCTAGAACTCCAGGATCATGACCTGAGTCAAAGGTAGTTGCTTAACCAACTGAGCCACCCAGGCACCCTATACATGGATATTCTTATCTAATGATTTGAGACCTAAACTTTGACAGTGTTGTCTGTTATTCTCAAGAATGTGGTTACTTTGAGAAAATGGGGCTATATTTTCTGAAGATCTAACCCCATCTGAAAAACTACCAAAGCAATTCTTTGGGATGAATATAAGGTGTCTAAATGACAATTTTAGCTACTCCAAATTAAAGTATAATTGGCTTGACCATTATATTATAGGTATCATCAGGGCCTATGCCATGTCTCTCTACTAAGCTTCACAAAGGGAAGAATCAGTCACACACACACACACACACACACACACACATCCCAAATACAAAGAAACAATAAACAAATGCAGTAAAACATAGTGAGAAAAATTGCTCTCAAAAGGCATTCCCAATTCAGCTAGTATAAGTGAGGGTTTTTTGGGTTTTTTTGTTTGTTTGTTTGTTTTGTTCTTGTTTTTTTTTCCCATTTACCAAAGCCAAATTAAAGCCTGTTTTAAAGGAGACATAATAAAAAATTTATCAGTTTACATGTCCCTATTTTGGGCAAAAGACACAAAAACGATAACCCAGTCAGCCAAGCAGTAAGAAAGTGTTTATTTGTGTAAGTGCGGAAGTAATACAATTCAGCCACAGCTAATGTGTTTAAAGTACCTCCTGGTGCTCGTCTTTTCCTAATGTCAATACAAGTCAAATTTCTCCGTGACACATTTATCTCTTTCAGTAAGTCATACGCAATAGGACCAATCTAAATTGAAAGAGTTATTTTGTAGCTTTACTAATTAAGCAGAAGAAGTAAATGAAAATAGATCATTGAACATAAATATCACCATAAAAATCGTTTTTTCCTAGATTAAAAGAAATAAAACATAAATAGAAGTTACTAAGCCCTAATAGTGAAATACAGTCATTCCAACCCATGGGATGAAAACGCTCATGACTCTTAGCAGGGATGTTGATGTTGATTTTATGAGGCTTTTTTTATCACGACCAATTTTGTAGTGTTCCAACTTTTTAAATTCATTTTCAGTGGACAAAGGGAATGTAGAATAAAAAATACACAATGAAGAGGAAAAATTGGTTCAAAATTATTCAAAGAATGTAAAATGACCCACAACTTTGAAAATAAAAATGGTAATAATAAATTAAAATTTTTTAAATGAAACCTGATTTTTTTTTTTTAACTTCTCATCAGCATTTGCTTGCTGTGCTCAGCTCTTCACCACAGTTCTTGTTTAGCTCGGCCAATAAATTTCCTTTACACTTTGAAGGAATTATTTTTCATCTTCAATGATTTTTTATTTTATTTTATTTTTTTAAATTTTTTTTTAAAGATTTTTTTTTATTTATTTCACAGACAGAGATCACAAGTAGGCAGAGAGGCAGGCAGAGAGAGAGAGGAAAGCAGGCTATCCGCCGAGCAGAGAGCCCAATGTGGGGCTCGATCCCAGGACCCTGGGATCATGACCTGAGCCGAAGGCAGAGGCTTTAACCCACCGAGCCACCCAGGCGCCCCTCTTCAATGATTTTTTAAAAGATTTTATTTATTTCTTTGACAGAGATCACAAGTAGGCAGAGAGGCAGGCAGAGAGAGAGGGGGAAGCAGGCTCCCCACAGAGCAGAAAGCCTGATGTGGGACTTGATCCCAGGACCTCATGACCTGAGCTGAAGGCAGAGGCTTTAAACCACTGAGCCACCCAGGAGCCCCAAAACCACAGTTTTTAAACTCAACCCAAATATTAATGTTTATTAACCACTTTTCTTATAACTGATCAGTCTTGCTCTCTCTGTCCCCGTCTGCCACCTCAGGTTCTGAACCTCACTACTTTCTGTTTCCTTCTCAACAAACTACACTCTGACTCAAGAGTTCTTTCAACTCCCCAGCTCACTAACAACTAATGAATCACTACCTGCATTTATTCTTCCTTTCCCTTCCTGTCCTACAGAAAACAAGGGTTTGTATTAGTCAGTCGGGGTTCTCCAGAGAAAATGAACCAGCAGCATATATGTATAGGGCTATACAAAACAGGGATAGATAGAAAGATGGAGCCTGAAAAGTCCTGCAATCCACTGTGTGAAAGCTGGAGACCCAGACAAGTTGGTAGCATAGTTCGAGTCTGAAATCAAAGGCCTGAGAACCAGCAGGACTAATGACATATATTTCAATCCAAGTGCAGAAGAGTGCTATCTCTGTTCAAAAACAGTCCTGCAGAAAGAGTGAATCTCTCTTACCTCATCTTTTGTGGTTTTGGGCTTCCATTTTATTGGATGAGGCCCACTTACATCGGGGAGGTCAGCTTTATGCAGTCTACTGATTCAGATGTTATTCTCACCCATAAAGACCATCACAGACACACCCAGAATAATGTTTAACCAAATGTCTGTGTAGCTTGTGGCCCAGTCATGATGACACATAAAATCAATCATCCTAAGTCCACCCTTTGTCAACTTAGTACTCCTACACATTTTCTTAAACCATACTTCATCTCAAGATAAAGACAATAACAGAGTTATAATTCTACCTAACATGACACAACTATCCCATGTACAACCAAAAATGCACTAATTTCCCCAGAAAAGGAGACAAAGTCTTTGAGTCACTCCTGCATATCCCATAACTTAAATTTTATGATGTAAAATTAATAATACTTACATGTTATGAGAATAAGTCAATACATCTTATATTATATGATAAGAGGATAAAAAAGGGAGGAAAACAAAAAAAATATTTGCTTAATATATGTAAATATATATATTAGGAGTATATCATAATACTCAGAATATATATATAATAATTATATTCCTCATTTCTGTAAGTGGCTGCATAGTCAAAGTAGTTATTGTAACTACATTTTTCCACTACTCATTCTACATTCCCTGTGTCCTCAGGGAGTAACTCAGCTGGTCATGCTTCTTAAACTGGTGGAGTGATCCGAAATTTCAAATCTAAAGGGTCTAGGTCATTAGCAGTCTGTCTAGACTGAGTTATTGTAATTTTCAATTGAGCCTAATTATAAGGCATGGTAATACAGATGTTCTAATGGATAACCTGGATTCCAGACATTCTCTTCCTTTTCTCCACTGTAGAGTACTAATCCAGTTTCCCTTTGGTAGTCAGAATCACTCACCCCAGCCAGTACTGCAACCCCCTTCTTTCCTGCTGATTCAGAAGCATTAGGAGCCCAAAATGTCTGGGTGTCAGTCTTACCTTCCAGTTCAATGGAATCAGTGTTACATCTCCTGGTGGAAACATTCTTTTCTTTGGAAATAAAATTCCTAGGCCAGCAGAGTATAAAGTTGCTGGAACAGGAAGCACAAACTTTGCTGGAGTTTTTCTAGGAGTAACAGTGGTGCCATTCCCATTTCTACCCTTTGATTCCTGGACCCATGAATCCAGAACACATAAAACTCTTTTGGAGAATGATGCGCTTGGTCTTGCAATGTGTTGCCACCTAGCTGATGCCATAATTGAATCTTCAAAATGCCATTCCACAATGCTATCAAACCAACTGCTTCATGATGGTGGAGAACCAGTGGGTAGGATCAGTAAATTCAGGAACATGAGCCCACTAGGGGTTGAGAAGCGTTGCTGAGGAAAGAGGCTAAATGGTATCCACAGAATCAGTCATTCTACAGGCTTGGTTAGTAAATTCATCATCTGCTGCCCTCACCCTTTGGTGAGCAATCATATGGAACACAAATGTCTTCACATTTTTGCCTTTTCAGAGGAATCTAATTCACATATCTCTTCCCCAAATTTTCTTGTCACAAATTTTCCTATTATTTTCTATCCAAATCCCTGACCATCCTGTCATTGGCCACAACCTATAAAGTGGTGTATAAACACATATCTAGCCATTTCTCCTGCTAGTTGGTGCATGGCCCAAAGTTCTGTTTCCTGTGAAGAATTTTCTTCACATTGTCCTTTGAGGATGCCCCTGAAAGAAGCTATAGGGCTGCAGGACTATATGTGTATATTGAGCAAAGTCATCTATAAATCAGGCCAATTTTTCTCTTCCTCCATTAGTTGATCATAAGGAACTCCCCATGAAGTCATGGGTGTAGGCTGGGGTGGGGAGCAGTATAACTGGAGGGAGGATCATGAGCTTCTGGGTCACATCTTCTTGTAACTTCCTAGGCCTTCAAGACCTGCTGGGTCCCAGGCATGTATATACCAATTCCATTTGATGTTGCAACTATACATGCTCAATTGTATGGCGTAGTGAATCAGATAAAACCCAGTTCATGCTGAACAGCTCAGGTTACACAGTAACTTGGTAACCCATGGTTCAATCTCTACTAAGGTACAGTAGAAAGCCAAGAGCTATTTCTCAAAAGGAGAGTAGGCATTCACAGAAGATAACAGGGCCTTGCTCTAAAATTCTAAAAGCCTGCACTGTGATTTGTCTTTAGGGGCCACTGAAGGCTTCAAAGAGCATCCTTATTGCCACTGGCACCTTAAGTGCCATAGGAGTTACTGATCATATAGCCAAGCTGTAGAGCTGGTTGCATAGCAGCCTGGTCCAGTTGCAGGTCCTTCCTCAATTCTGAATAAGCAGCTTTTTGGGTCTCTCAGGAAATAGCACACAGTAACATACCCAAATGAGGAATATGTTTTCCATCTACAAAATCCGAAGAAGACCATTAGCTAAAGTGCCTCTTTCTTTCTTTGTAGGCAAGTTATATGCAACAACTTACTCTTCACCTTAGAAGGGATATTTCAACATGATACACATCACTATAACCCTGGAAGTTTCAGTGAAGTAGAAAGACCTTCAGTTTTTGTTGGATTTATCTCCCACCTTCCGGCACCTAAATGTCTGACCAGTAAATCTAGAGAAGTTACTTCTCCTTACCTCTTACAAATAATCAACATAACATTATCAATGTAATGGACCAGTGAGATATCTTCTTGAAGGTGCATTGTTGGCCTTGTTGAATGAAAGCAAAATGCTTTTGGTTGTCCTTATTGGCATGGATAGAGAAAGAAAATCTTTTCATCTCAACAACTCCATACCAGGTATCTGGGGATATGTTCATTTGCTGGAAAACAATGAATTCACATATGGTAAAGCACCTGGAATTGGAGTCACCATTTAGTTAAGTCTATGATAGTCCACTGTCATTTTCTAAGATACATCTATCTGTTGCACAAGCCAAATAAGCAAGTTGAATGGGGATGTGGTGAGAATCACCACCCATGCATCCTTTAAGTCCTTAATGATGGCATAAACTCTGTAGTCTTATCAAAAATATGGTATTCCTTTTGGTTTACTATTTCCCTAGATAAAGGAAGTTCTAACAGCTTCTAGTTAGCTTTTTGTACCATAATAACCCTTATTCTACAGGTCAAAAAACCAATGTGGAGATTCTGCAGCTGTTGAGTAATTTATTCCAATTATGCATTCTAGAACTGAAGAAATAGCCAAAGCATGTTTCAGGGACCCATTGTGCCCACTATGAGATAGACTTGCACTAAAACTCCATTGCTCATCTGACCTCCATAAGCATCTACTCTGACTGGTATGCCCCAGTCACAGAGGTCTTCTGAAATTTGTGTCAGTTCAGAGCCAGTGTCCAGTAATCCCTGAAGGGGTGATGATTCCCTTTTACCCAATGAACAGTTGCCCTAGATAACAGTTATCTAGACCTTAGATTTCTTTGGAGAAGCCTAGGAGAAAAACTAACAGTATAAATGTGGGGGAGCCACCATTCATTCAAGGGGTTCTGGGTATGTAAACTGACCCAAGTCTGGGAATTGTCTGGGGGACTGTGATTGTTTTTATGATTCAGTTTAGACTTTTGTTCACTTGACCTAAATTTTTTCTGCTTATACTGATCAGATAAGAGTTTAATAGACTATGAAGATCAAGTAAGAATCTAGCAGACTTCCTATTCATTTCAATTTTAGGAACACCATGATCAGCTAGCCAACACTAAGTCTTACAGTCAGATCATTCTGATTGCTACTTTTATTCTTCTGCCCAAACCAAACTTGTCTCTGGTGGTTGAGTGCTACCACATGGCCTCTACCATCACAGAATCCAATTATTCTCATTGCATTTAGATCTCCCAATTCAGTAACCCCAGCTCCCATTGTAATGTCTGTCTTACCTATAGAGAAGAGTGATCACAGAGCTCTTCAAGGATGCTCTTCAAGGTGCTCCTCTCACAAATTTATTTCTCATGGTATTGATGAAATCTATGTCTTTCATGTCTCCTTAGTGTGTGTGAGTAGGTCACAAATGACAAATCCAGTCTAACACCCCAGTATTCCTAGGCCTTTGAATCACTTCCTCTATGTCAAACCAGGGCAGGTTGGCATTACCAGTAGGCTCACTGTGAGCCACCCTTTAGTCCATATTTCAGTCAACCATCCAAATAAACTATTTGAACCCTTCCTAATTGCTGAGTTATGACATTAAATGAGAATCTCTGCTAAATGAGCTAACGTCAATAAATTCAATCTGATCCAATTCATGTTTCCTCCACCATTATCCTACACCTTTAGTATCCATTCCCACAGTGTTCCCTGGATTTCTGCTTATATAAATTAGAAAACTCAAGTAATTAGTTTGTAGTGTAATACATCTCCTCATGGTTCACAATTTGTTCCTCACTGTGAGAGGTCTGCTGGAACTGAATCTAGTTATAAGTCTAGAAACAAAAAGAGGTGGTGGAAGTGGATCCTGAGCCTAGTCAACATTGTCTTACTTGGCAACTGCCTCAGGGGAAATCATTACAGTTTCCTCAGGTAATGCCCTACGAATCACCCCAGATGGGGATAGGGAAGTCACTTCCACTTGGGGTGGGGTTGCCTCTTCCACTGGAAAAGAATACTCAACAGAATTTAAAAGCTCAATGTAACTAGCTTCATCAAGGTGTTCCCATACATGCCCATCCAAATTTACTGGATCCCCTTCCTTCTTAATTAATGTCCTCACTTAAATAGTAGATAACTTGAGGGGCTGGGAGTTCAACTTGCATTGTAATTCAACCAGTTGCAGGATCAGATTCTGCATTTGACTTTTAGCAATCTCAGCCCTTTAGTTACAAGAGATATGGGTCTCCTTCAGGGCATATATTGAAGATTTCAGATCATGTACCTGTGTTTGAGCTGGAAATTCAAATCACTGAGCTCATTCTTTTCTTTACCACTTTTCTCAGAGACATTAGGAGCAACAGCCAACCTCATTACATTCATTAGTTTTCCAAAAATGTATGAGAGCATCATCCAGCATTTTGATTCTTCGAAGTGGTTGCTTAGAAAGAGTAGATATCTAAAATAACAAAATGGGCCATATAACCCAGAGAGCCTGTGGTATAGTTCCAGTTCAAGTCCAAAGGCCTGAGAGGCAAAAGAGCTGATGGTGTCAGTTCCAACCCAAGTAGGAGAAAAGAGCTCTAAAAGAGTGAGAAAGAAAAACAAATTCTCCTTTCCTTCACATTTTGTTCTATTCAAATCTCTGTTGGTCTGGATGAGACTCACCTACATTGCTTAGTCAATCTATTGCCATAGATTGCTTTAGTCAATCTATTAATTCAAACATTAATTTCATCCAGAAATATCCTCACAGCAACACTCAGAATAATGTTTGACCAAAATTCTGGGCACTTTTGATGTAGTCAATTTGACATACAAGATGAACCATCTCAGTGCTCCTCCTCCAATCAAGCATAAGCTCTTAAATTAATCCATGGTTGCAGCTGTCCTTCCTCCCCTGGGACCTGTTATGCACTTCTCTACCCTCTATCTTTACTTTAGCATCTCAGTCTACCCTGCTTCTATGACATTGCCTCTCCTGTCTTCAGTCTTTTTCTCTGGTCACTCTTTTATTTCATAGTTGTTTTCCTACCTTTTGGATTTTTAAGGTTTCTAATATTAGAAATCAAATACATTTTGGTAAAGTATCAGATGACTTTATATAGAAACACTACTTGTGACACATAAGCCCACATATAACATGCTTTTTAGAGCTACAAAACTGTGATAAGACATATGGTATGATTGATAATACTCTGGGAGGTATATGCAAGAGACATACATCAGAATTTAATTAGATCTTTTATTGCAAAGGGTGAGATCAATAGGAAAAAAGCAAAAGAAGAAATTTAAAGTATTTAAATTATAATTTTAAAAAGCCGTTAAAAGACTTCTGTAAAGTGAGTTGAACTTTAAAAACAAAGAATATGAGAGATGCCACATAAAATAATAAAAAATTGTCACCAAACATTCTCCATACTGTTGTTTTAAATTATCACATCTACTAAAATAATGGGTGGTGTGGGGGTTGAAATTTATATTAACAAGTCTGCAAGCAGTGCACATAAGTCAAAGACTTAAAATTAAAGACCCCATGTCAACATTATGCAGTGTTATGTTCAGTATAATTAAAGTTGTAAAGAATAATTATACCATGGCCCGAGATAGGGTTGTGAATAAGATTATAAATGTGTAATGAGGAGAAAATACAACTATTCAGTAATACAAAAAGTGTTCAATATCAACTATTCAGCTTGAACCCCCTGAAAAGATTCTATTGTGCTTTTGATTTCTTACTTCATCAAATTAATTCTAGAAACTCCACACTACATGTTAAGGATCTGTGCATCTTTGTCAGCAGAACATGCTGGCAAAACCTGCAGAGATTATTGTTATTGAGCATTTCTGATAGTAAAATTATTATGTTGAGCAATACAGAGATAGTTGGACCAAAGAGTAAAGGCTGACTTGAAATTAAGCCACTGTCCATGATTTACATTTTGTTCAGTGACATCTTGTAGCAATTGTTTGGTGTCTCTCTCTCATAAATACCTGCCTCTCTACAATGCGTATGCTTTTCTTCTATGGTACATTGACACTGTGAATAAGTTAGAGCCAATGAAAGCCCTTACTTCTTTTGACCCCTACTAAGAGTATCTAATTGGATTTTTCCCTTTATTTCATTTCATAATGTGTTAGGCTTCCAGTTCTCATTCGCCCAGCATGAGCATCCCTGTGTTTCTAATCTTGCCTTGAAGAGACAATGGATCATTAGCTAATGGCTGTAGTTGACTGTGATATTCACTCTACAGTAACATAAGGTAACAAGGACAGCACTAAAAACAGAAAATAAAAAAGAATATACCTTTAATAAATATAGAGGGCCAAACACTAAACAGGATGAAGCTGTGTGGGTCTAAATAGCAAAAAAACCCCATGAAATCACCGTGTTTGACATTAATAGTCAAAGGTAAGTTGAGATACAAACCCAAAATGGATCAAGTCATTTTCAGAATTGAGGATTTCAAGGAAACATTAAAAGGACAAATGCATTTTTTAAAAATGCCCTTAAAATTACATTAATGTTTACAAGACAAATGAGGAAATAAAAATGTCTATGTTTTGTTATTTTTTAAAGGTTAAAGTTCTTGAACTTTTTATTTGGGTGCTTAAAATTTGAAATAAGTAGGTGGAAAACAGTTTATTTTAAAAACTCCTTCAGCACACACAAGCACACAATTCAATAAGAGGAGCAGATGAAACAATTGTGTTCCTGCTTTATGTCCAAGCGACGTGTGCTATTCAGGGATATGAACCATCTTCGCTTTTGAAACACCAGGGAAGCTTATTCATCTTAATGTTATTCAATTTTGTGAGACTTGTTTTTCACTTTCCTTCTGTTTTTTATTTACTTCCTTTACTTGGTATCAGAAAGCAAATTATGTACATTTGTAATTCCTTGTTGCAATATATAATTTTGAGATTTTATCTCAAATCTGGAAGCTGTAACTCTCCTGCAGTCTTCTTGTTTTTGTTTTGATTATTTATTTTAATTCTCACTTTGCATCCTAAGCCCCTTCTCATCCTTTTAATTCTCAACTGCTCACATTCACACATAAATTGCTTTTCATGTACTAGGGTATCTGTAACTTGGCACTTACAGTGAGCTGGTATATATGTATGAAAATTGAAGAATGCCCAGTGTGGCTTATGCACACTCATTACCGAAACTTATTTGCATGCTTTCCCATATTATGAAAGATACAGTTTTACTCCTAGAACACAGTTTCTATACCTATTCATTTGTTCCAAGGAGGATCAGGTAGAAACAAGGGACAAAGGAACCTGAAGATAGTGAAGCAAATTTTCATCATTTTATAAGTGAAGAAATAGGCCCTTTTCTGAATTCTTAAGTATGGACATTGCCAATGAGAAGTTCCCTTTTGAATACAAGTCAATTCGTTTAACTATCAACATAAACTATAATAGAACAGATAGATGATGATAGACAGATAGAATAATTGATAGAGACTCAGCACATAAATACTGATCAGATTCCACCTTAGTTTTGGATGAGGTATAAATACAATTAATATTAAAAATAAAACAATCAATATTGACTAGCCTAGTTTTCTTGAAGATGAAAATTAGCCAAAAATTGATTGCTGACCCTCATCCACATAGTGGGTGAAGAAAAAGACAAAAAAAAAAAAAAAAAGGAAAGGAAAAATAATGTTCAAAAAAAAAAAAAGAGAGAGAGAGAGATTGAGAGAGAGAGAAGCCGTTCTTCCAGTACAGTATTTCTTTGGAAAGGGCTGCGTTGTAAGGACCTAGCCTCCAGTGGTACAAAGTAGGAAAAGTAGAACTTCACTCATTGAAGAGAAGGGAAGAGCTTATTCTATCTCTGCTGGGAAAAGGGACCCAGCAGACTTGACTGCATTCTACCTGGGAAATCTAGAGAGAGAGGGAACAAGATAAATGGAGTAGCTGGTTGATTTGGCAGGCAAGCCGAGAAGAAATGCTGCTCTAGGAAACAGCATATACTTCTAGAGTATGTAAAACTCCAGTAGACAGCTCTCATCAATCAGAGTATATTTCAGCCAACTGGCAGGCCCCGGAACTGTAAAGCTGGTTCGTGACAGTATAAGGTGGCAACTCACCTGTCACCCTTAACTCCCTTCTCCCTCAGCTGCTTCATCTCTGCTCTGGCCATAAGCTTCAGTTACATGGATGAGGAGTTGTGAAAGCACAGGGGAGAAACACCATTCTTTCCTCCTGAAGGAGGCTAGCAAGGGGCATGTCCCACAAGCGACAGGAGAGATCTCATTTTCATTCAGGTGTGAGTTTTGATTACCAGCTAGAAATGTATAGAAGTGTATAGATCTGAATAAAACATGTGTTGTTTCTTAATGCAACTATGAGACCTTTTATTATACTGGTAAGCCAAAAAACAGGGGACTGCCTGAGTTTTTAACCAGGGTTAAAGGAAGAACTTTATTACAAAACACATTTTTAAGACTACAGAAGAGAAAAATAAAGATGTTTATAGGTTATATCCATGAATCCTGGCTGCTCAACATATCATTACAGTGTACAACCTATTTGTGCTTTCAACACAAAAATGTAGAAATATGTACATTCAGGGGAGATAAAATTCACAGGAGTCCATTAGACTCAAGTACACAATGAAAGAACTATCATTTTATTGCTCAAATCTTATCCCTAACTCAGCCTTCACTCTCCAAACGGTGGATAGAACATTTTCATCAATTTTGTGCACTTCCTCACTCCAACCGAGTATTGTTTCAGGCAATTCAGAATATATAATTTAAACTTTTAACGGTAAACAGTCACTTCACAATCCTTTCTGCTTTGTGTGCCTTTTTTCCTTGGGCTGACTTTAGTTCCTAGGAATTGAGGAGTGTATTCGTTTGGGCTTGTTTTTGATGAAGTGTAGCTCACCTCTTCTTATCTTTGGGTGTGTACTTCTTACCCTTCTGCACCTGCTGCTAAAGTCTCTACATGAACTGATGTCCTCTCCAGAGACCAGTCTAAATACCCTGTGTTCTCTTTAGAATTGCAAGTCCCCTTCAGAACTGTGTGTGAGCAAGTCCAACTCCCGGCCAAACTCCACACCTTGCTGTATGAGACAGAAATCCTCTCCATGCCAGGGCAACATGGAGTGGGGATTTGCAAGGGGAGCTCTCTCAGGCCTCCCACCCAGCTGCTAGTGATCCTACAGTGAAGCCACGTGTGGGGTAGAGAGATGTCCATGGCTTTCTTCTTCTCCAATTCTAGTCAGAGAACTATGCACAGGTCTCAGAGCTATCCAAAGACTCCTTGGATCCCACTTGAGATTTTATTTTCAGAATGAGACAAAGTAAACAGTGTTCTTGTGTAGTCACTATAAGGACATTCCACGGATCATTCAACTACATTTTTATTTTTAATCAAATACAGATACAAGATACATGGTAATAATTTCTGAATGAAAGACACCATCAAATTATCACATTTTCAAGAGCAAAGTAGTCAAAAGTCACATAAATCATGCAGTATTTGGATATGAGTTAATGGGTATAATTTATGTTAGCAAAGAGTTTAAACTCTGCATTAGAAAGTTATACATGTGTATAAATGCATCCACAAATACACATATAGTATTACTTTGGGAAAATATGTCTTTAATATGTCTTGCCAAATGGTCATTTTTTTCTACATGTAGATACGAAGTGATTCATAGTGTATATATATATATATGTATTTGTATATGTATATATATGTATTTGTATATGTATATATATTCATAGTATATATATGTATTTGTATATAGATTTGTATATGTATATTCATAAAGATTTAATTTGATAGTAACAAATAAACTGATTAAATTCAATAAAACTGAAACTCCACCACTGAGATATAAACAAAATATTATAGTAAATGTAGAAAAAAATGCAATCACAAAATTGACATTTCAGTGAGAGGCAAAATTTTTTTTTTTTTTGATGATTTTATTTATTTGTCAGAGAGAGTAAGCACAAGCAGGGGGAGTAGCAACCAGAGCAGGTAGAAGGAGAAACAGACTCACTACTGAGCAGGGAGCCTGATGTAGGGCTTGATCTCAGGGCCCTGGGATCATGTCCTGAGCCAAAGGTAGATGCTTAACCAACTGAGCCACCCAGGTGTCCCAAGAGGTAAATGTTTTTGTGATTTGCAAACATAAAACATTAATCCATAAATAAATCAACATAAGTACTAACTTCTGTTTAATTGTGGGCATGCGTATGCACTGAGTATGTAGGTGTCATTTTTATATTTATATATAAAATCATGGCATATTTCACATGCAAGCATGGTCAACCATATTACAGTGAATGTGCCTCTGTCCTTAGCATACCTCTGTTACCATGTCCTTCACTTTTACCATCTGTCTATCTTCTCAATAGCCCACAGTTGATTATCTTCTTCTTTTTTTTTTCCTAGTCCTACGGAATATCTAGCTTCCTTGGCCTAGTTTTTTGTTTTGTTTTGTTTTTTGTTTTTGTTTTTTTTGTTGTTGTTGCTGTTGTCAATGAGGTCTGGTCTCTATATTTCCATTTCATTGTTTTCATAATGTACATAGTCTTAATGTTTCACTGTAGAGAAATTTTAAAGATAGAGAAAATTTTAAGGAGTAAATAAAAATCGCCCACAATATGTTATCTGGTTAATATTTGCAGCATATTTCAGATTTATGTTTATATTTATAAAATTAAGCATTTTTGTTGGTCATACATAATGATTACATTTTATTACTATCGCTTACTTATGTAAAGGAAATTATTGAATTTTTCTATATGTAGCTTGCATATGCCATTATCAATTGTATCTAATTACTAAGCTTGGCCTAGTTTTATATTCAAACTCAAGAACAAGGTTGTGAGTAGACTGATCCATACGGGTACTTGGTATGGAAGACATGGAGAGGGAGAAGAGAAGATCATGGAGAAAACATGACCAGCAACAGCTCTACAATCCATTTTCTCAAAGTGAGGGAAAGAAAGAAGGAAAGTAGTCTGGTCAAACCTCTTTGTAAACACACTAACAGCAGACTTCTTGGAAAACACACTAATGACATTTACTATCAGAGACTCTTTACCTATGAAAGTGTTTCCGCAGGATGTACCTAGTTACTCTAGGATTGCTTAAAGTAAACAAATATAAAACATGAAGATTTAGAGGACAAAGTTGCTATAAAAAATCCAGCTATGTTATATGTTTAAAAAAAGTCATACATGATCTATGATGCACAAACTATATAACTATCTAAGTATAAAATGAAGAAGTTTCAGAGGTCAAACAACTCCATTTGATTTGTGTAATCCAGCCATGTATAATCCTTAGAATCCTAATATATTTATCTGAACAGAATCTCCTACTGTGGCAATAAAATACCCACTGAAGAGTACTGATGGTCTCCAAACTTCCTTTCTTTCCCATGTGTCTGGTCGTTATAATTCGTGAAGTGTGGTACGGAGTAGAATATCTGATTCATATGAGTCTGACCTGATGATTTAATTCTTTCTGTTTTCTCATATATATAACTCTCTTTTACTTCCAAATATAGAAGCTATTACACAGATCTATGTGCAGATAACACATTAAAAAAAAGTTATTATAGTGTTGACTTAGATAAGATGTGGTTACTTTTACTGAATAAAGAAGCTTATAACATTTTGCAAAAGTTGAAAAGGAATGGGTCTTGTTGAACACCTATTATAAAGCAATCACGCTACTTGCAATTATTGCATTGTGTGTTTTCCCCCAGATTTTATTTCAAAAAATTTCAAACCTACTGAAAGTTAATAGAATACAATGAACACACATATATCCTTCACCTGGATTTACTAATTGTTAATATTTTGCCATGTCTGTTTCTCTGTATAAATATATAATCTATTTTGCTCATCATTTAAAAATAAAATTTGCAGGTTTTATGATGCCTTATCCCTAAGAATTCAAGGTATATTTCTAAAGTAATTGTTTTATACAGCTCCACAATGATTATGATACCCAAAGAAATGATCATTTATTTAATTATATCATCACCTAACGTAGAGTGTCTATTGAAATGTTCCCAAATTTCCCAATAATATCTTTATAGCTGCTGTTAGTTTCTAGTAGTGAACTTTTGAAGATTCGCTCACTTATAAGCAAGAGATCCCTAATTCAAACTAACTAAGGTATAAAAAAGAAACATATTGCTCATGTAACTAAGTGTAGATTTCAGGCTCAGTACCATCAAGCATTTCTCTCTCTCTCCCTGCCTCCCCTTTATCTTTCCATTTTAGTCTCTTCTGTGTTCATGTCATTCTCAGATGGGATTTCGGTATGTTGAGCAAATATAGCTTAAATCATTCTTAAGTTTAGAGTTCAAAAGAAAAGAATGCTTCATTATCTAAGAATTTGATCAATCATCTCAAGATTTATTTTTAATGGCCAGCTCTAACTTTGGGTCGTAAGTCCATTTCTGAAATGATCATGTTGTTCAGGCCTGAAGCATGGGTTCATCTTTTGAGTCAAAGGTAAAGTTAACTCAGCATACAGCACGGGGCTGAGAAGGAAAAGAGTGGCTGTCCAAAAGAGAAAAACATTCAGATAAATTTAAAAACAATGGGAGGTATCAACACAGCCTTGAGCTGAGAATTTAAAGATGAGCAAATGTTCCAAGCTCTGATGCTCACACTGTGTAGTAGGGAAGATGAGCATATAAACAAATGCACACAATAGGACACCCCAAGTGCAATAAGAAAGATATCATGCAAATGAAGTCACAGCACAAAAATATTCACTTGGATGCTTCTTTTCAGTCCAAACTATCTACCTTCCTATGCAAAATGTTTCTTCCTACTCTTCCTTCAAACAAAATATAACTATGTAATTACCACTTATTTTGGCTTGGAAATTATTTTTTATAGTAAGTGGCTGAAAGCCTCCAGAATAGACTGTCTCAGGGTTAAAGGGTAAAAAGTCTTTTACTTCAGTTTTACTTTTGAACACCTATTATTTCCAGCCATTCTACTAAACGTTGGAATAAAACATGGCCCTTGCTTTCAAGAAGCTTAAAGTTCAGGAAGACTGCGATAGAAAATTGTCTCAGTTGTGATGCATTTCCTCATTTATGGGTCGAAGAGCTTAGTCTTCTTCTTGACTTCACCTATTTCTCATTTCCTGTCAATGCCCTGTAGGTTTTTCACATCTATTTTCCTCTGATTTTTGTGTGATGTGTATCTTCTTGGCTCCTGGGTGTCTACCTAAATTCCATTCTGGTCACTCTCCTGACCCCTATTCTTCATGTATGCACACTGCTTTGCTTTCCCCAATCCACTAAGTTTTTGACTCCCAGGCATGAACATCTTGGTGTGATAATGTTTGTAGAAGGTTGAAGCAGGACTAATAAATGTCTTATTTTACACCTTCGTGGCAATAACATCAAAAAGTCATATTATAATGTCCCTAAATACTAACTGTAACATCTCATTCATGTTAGCCAACTGATTCTAAATATAACTGCTGTTTTGCCCATATTTGGCTGATAAACCCATTATTTCAAAAATCATCATTTTAAAGTTTTTATTGCTTGAAGTAACAATGTTTTGCACATTTTTACATATATATCAATGTCCAACTCTATCAGATAGTTTCCTTAGAATAAATTATCAGGATAAAATTCATAAAATGGGTTAGAAGTGGGATAAAATTAATAATGTTAAAGGTTACTCTACTAATATTAGCAAATTGCTCTCGGAAAAGGTAGGCTAATTTTCATTCTCACCAGTAGTATTTGAAAATGTCCTGTCTCTGAATTCTCATTATTTTGTTATCATTTGTTTCAATCCTTTAAAAAGTTGAAAGGTAAAAGATACATTACCTAGTTTTAATCTACAATTATTCAATTAATCCTGATAGTGAATATTTATAGGCATATTAATACATATTTGGATTTTGTCCTATATTAAATGTTTATTGTTACTTATATCCTAAGTACATATTGGGATGTCAGTACAAATTTCACCAATTTATAAACACACTGAGTAATATATAAATATATCTACCTACTACCTACTGTCTAATTAATCTAACACATATATGATAAATATTTCTCCATTTTACTTTGTTGGCTTTTAAATCTATCATTTTAGTTAATTTCTTTGTTTAAACATAAGTATATAAATCTACTGATGGTTTTAATTCACCTTCATGTCATGGTATGCTACTCATAAGAATACTGATATTTTTGTATCAAACAAAAATATATGCACATAGTACATGTATATACAAATACTTCAGCAAATAAAGGGAATAATTTTGGTGTACACTAAACATTGGTTGGTATTACCATAACTACAGCTAATGGCAGCCACAGACAAGAACAAGAAATCAATGTTTCAGGATGGTAGAGGTAATTACCTCCCCTTTTAATCTAATACTATATATTCTTATTTGTATTTTGGCCAAGAATGAAGGACAGGAATCTTTATTTAATGTGGATACTCACATCATTTTGAAAAAAATCACTCATTAGAATGTGAAGTTATGATTGGTTTCATATTTCTTTCATAAGCCTTTTTAATTATCTTCATTGTGTCTTTAGTCATTAATAACCTCTCTCACCACAATTGCCCCCTAATAAATTTAAATTTGGCAGTATTATCTATGTTAGTGGCATGTTAACACTGATTAGATGGATAACCCCCAGTTCAGCCATGAAGATCCTTAAACAAAGTTATGAAAGAGTAAGGGACTAGGAGGGTTTGACAAATTACCTTGTTACTTCTAACACCCAACTCAGTGGCTTCCCATGATTCTTTAAGGCCTAGTTAGATAGATGGCTAATGTATAATTAATGAGATTGATAACCAAAAGGCACTTCTTTTCCTTAAACCTGGAGAACACTGTCATTGTATTCCTGAATTATTGTTGGTCTCAAACCTGTCATCTTCTATTCAGTTTAGCTTCATGGCAGGTAGACACCTATAAATCTGATTTTCATACTCTGTACTGTCCATCACTACTTGCTTTGAGTTCTCAAAAGGAAAGGAGACCAAGTGTGAAAAGAGAATCCTAGTAACACTCAAACTTTACTAGATAAGAAGAAGGAAAATGAGATAACTAACTATTTTGGGGAAAATAATGATGGAGGAGAGCATACAAGGATAGACAAATACCCAGGTTTCTGAGGTGAAGCTGTAAACCCAGTAGGGTAGAGGTTGTAAAAAAGAGGAGAGCAAGGATTCTCCGGAGTAGCTGTGCCATGGGAAGGTAAAGACTATGAAATGAGTTGCTAATCCAAAGTGTGGAGAAGCTTCTCTTAAGTACATTATCTCAATGACTGAAATCCTCAGTCACTATAATAATAATAATCAGTATTACAGATTTTTCTCTGGGCCATACTGACACATTATCCTCATGGTACATTATAGCAATGGAAGATACCTATAGCTGTAATCATCCATTTGCAAGTAAAAAAAAAAGAACCATTTTTCATACATAAACACAGGCTTTGGTATAATGCCACAGAGCAATTTCTCAAGCAGGCTTCATAGAGGAGCAGCCTTTGAAAATCCATCCAGTATAACTAATGTCTTTAGAAAACCAAATTTGCATCAAAGGAGACATTTGTTTACTATAAACTCTCCTCATGATACACTCTTAGCTGTCACCATCTCTGTTGTCAAAGATTCTTTGAAGTGCCAATTGTTAACAGCCAGAAGCTTTCAGGCTTTGGAAATTTGCTTTAGTGTTTCTTATCAACTGTGTTCCTTCTGAAAGATCAAAGGACCTATTCACATAGAGAGCAAATATATTGTAGATGTTCAGAAATTTATTTAGCTTGTAACTGGTTTATTCCACAACTAATATCTTATAATAAGAAAAGCTATAAAATTATTTACATAAATACGAGAGTGCTGATGAAAAACGAAACTATATTAAGAAGAGAAATTTCAAGTATTCTTGTCTTTTAAAGGAAAAAGAAACATAAATGGAACACACAGACAAGGTTATCAGAGACAAGAAATTAAGCTTAACTTTGATTTGGAGTGGAATTTTAAAATTGTAAAAATAGTATGCATTTAAAAAACACAAAGTAGAACTCAAAATTACTTTCACTCATTAAAATGCAATCAAGATTTTGTTAGCTTTTATTGGAATGTCACTCAGGATATGTCACCTCTAAAACTATATAAGATCACTAAATGGGTTTTTGCACAGATTTTAGGTACATGCTCAAGTTCATTTTCAAATACAGATTTTGGCTTCACAGTACTGACAGGAAATGTGGCTTTCATGGTTTCCTGTAGGTTGTTCAAGCTGTAAACTGTTCCAGGAGTTACCATATGTGTTGGCATCTCTCTCTAATCCAGTTTTGAAGGACAAATTAAATCTAATGTAGAACCTCTGAATATGAGATTATAGTGTCTCACAGAATACAATATAATACAATACAATAAACAAATTGTAACCTCCAAAGCCAAGGAGAGATACAGAAAGAGAAACAGGGAGAGAAGCAGAAAGTCTTAAATTCTTGTTTTCCTGGATTAATAACAGTGAAATTGTAGGAATACATAAGATGGAAAAAAGAGTAAATATCATAATTCAATATCAGAGCAGTAGCTCCAATTTCAACCATGTTTTGTTTTCTTAAACACAGCACCCTTCTAAACCTGTGCATTTGAGGGTAGTTAATATGAACCTTACTTTTTCTACATCGATGATCATATATTCCTAGGTAGAAGCCCTAGATCAAGGAATCTGAAACATACTCAGTTTTTATGCTCTATGGAACTTAAGAAAATAATTTTTTCTAAAACAATTTCAAAATTCCTGAAGTTCCAGAGTAATAAAGTTTAAAATCCATATTATATACCAACTATGGAACCATGTTAAATGCAGAATAAGGTCTAAATATGAATCAGCAAGACATTATTAGGCATTCAAATATGGATGAGATACTGATGTATACTATTTAACAGCTGCCTTTCTGCAATTCTCCTTAAATAAACAATGCTACTGTGTTGGTAATCTAAGGAAGCCAGATTAAAAGGCAGAGTGAGTCATTAATTAAGCTGAAAGGAATGTAAAACACAAGGGAACCACCAAGACACTCTAATAGCTAATCAACTGTTAAATTCTCAATTTCTGTGTGATGAAAAGTGCTATGCTTGCCCCTCCCTTTCTCCTTGCTCTACTTCTTTGACTTTCACTCATTGTTTCTCGACATCCCTGGCTAAGAAAACAAAAGAGTAGAATCAGAATTTTCAAATTGAATCACCATTAGGGTTTCCCATTACATAACCCCTAACGCGTTTAATGCTTAGAAGCCATATAGAGTAGGGGTTTGAATGAGACAATGATATTCTCACCCTTTGAAAGAGAAAACTCATTGCTAATCTCATGTTTTCACTATCATCATCATCATCATCATTATATTTATATCTTTCTTATTTATTTTTGAGAAGACACCCCTCAAAGAATATAATCAATTTATTAAAACTTGGCCAAATGATTTCCAGTTAAGAACATGGGCTTTGAAAACCCCAGATTGGTATCTTCATTCAAATCCAGGCTTTTTTAATTTAACAGCTTTATATTTACGAGCTTTGATTTTTCATATTTAAAAGAGAAAAAAAAAAAGAAAATCCCTACTATCAGTCCTGACTTAAAGTTGATATAAATAATATATTTAAGAACTCTTTGGTAGGCTATAATTATTTTTCAAAATTATCAAGTGCTTCTTGTTAAGGAAGATTTACTTCCCCTCCCCATGACACCAAGCCAATAGAGTAGATCTGCTTTTGCCTGTGGTAGGTGAGAAGAATTGATATGTTACATCAGACAGAAGTTTTGAGAAGCATCATGTAGTTTTCCATGATACCTCTTTTCTTCCTCAGATGGATAACACTTCAGACAGTGGTATCATCAGCTGACACCAGAGTAAAGGTGGTATAAAGCAGAGTTATAGATAACTTAGAGTGGATATGTGACATGAGCAAGAACTAAGCCTTTGATGTTGTAAGCCAGTGAGATTTTAGAATTGCTATTGTGCCATTAAGACAAGCTATTCTAAAAGATACAGGCACCACACTGGTACGCAGTAAGACTGTAGGCATGGCAACCTTGATTATTACTAACAAGGAACTTTAATAATCAGAATACTTTCTTCTCTGATATTTCCTAAGAAGGAAGTGTACCTAGAATAAAAAGGTATTGTCCAAATTACAGAAGTCTGTAAAAACAAACAAAAGTTAAATCTAGGGTATGACAAAGATTCTTTGTTTGACCAAACTTTGGTCATGTTCCTCTGAACTCTCTCCCCAGTAAGACTCATCCTTGTACTTCCTTGAAGAATCTACTTTTAGCAAGAATCCTGCTAAGTCAGTTTAGCAAGAATTCTCCATTCCTCATATCTGAACAATCCCTTTATCCCCACAATCCACCAGAGGATATCTAATCACTCCAGACTGCCTTCAGCAAGATTTCTCTTAGGTTAGATGCACCAGAATCTCCCCAGATTTGAAGTCTCTTCTTAGTATTTTTCCATTCTCTAATGTCTCCCCAACCAGCCCACTTGCTTCTTGACTGTGAATGCCCCCTTGTTCTGGTTTATTTGGAATTGAACCCAATTACATTCTGGAGTTTCTTTTTCCCTATTACAATTTTTTTTTCAATGAAATCTATCTTTACTGCTGTAACTTCTACATGGCCCTGATTTTCTTTAACAGGTATAGGGTAAGTTCAGCACAGATAAATCCTAATATCAGATAGTAAATTTTGTAGCTGAAGAGGAATTACCATTGAATTTCAGGCACTTGGCCTACTTCCTTTTAGCAAGAGAAACTATAAGAGATACTTCATGAACTGAGGGATTGTGCTAATAATCACTGAACCATTAAAAAACACAGATCTAGAATCTAGGTCAAATTATTCTTAGATGAAAAGTGTTAACACTGACCCACAACTCAAATATAACATATCCACATATTTGATGGTAAAGTGAAGAAGGAGGGAGCATAAAATTGTACATATTTTTGAATCATTAAGCAAAAATATTTTTGTATTTATTTTCTAAGGTATGAGTGTGGGAAACAAATTTTGGAAAGACATAGTTCATATGTATGTGTTTTTGTATCTATGGTACCTTTTTTCAATGTGATTCACAAAATATGACATAAAGTATAGCTATATAACTAGACATGTGAAGAAATTCAGGAGAAACTGTAAGTAGAGAAGATGGTGTCAGTTTTCTCTACAGACAAAACCTTCCTGAAGTCTGTGGCTGGTGGTAGGCTCTGGATCTCATTGGAAAGATGAGATCAATTATGAATGTTTGAGTGCAGATGGAGCAACCTACTGCAGAATTACTTTCACACTAAAAATAAGAAAATCCAGAAAAAAATATATACATAATTGCACACAAGTCAGCTATTTAATGGGAACAGAAAACTGAAGCAAAGACTAGACGGTTTAAAATTCTATTTCAGAACATAACTGGAGAGGTGGGAAGATGATCTAAAATCAATGTTACGGGCTGTGTGTGTGTGGACTACATACCCAGCCAAAGGCTAAGTACTCAGATGGCATGAGAACAAATAATTGCTTGGGGATAAAGAAGTCAGCAAAGTTGGAGTGACAAAAGTGAAAAATTGAAGTCTTCCCAACTGGAGTATTGGCTGATTAGCCATGAGAATATTATTTTGTCTGCCTCTGGTCAACATTTTATCTATGGTACTTATCAAAATACCTGAAGACAGAAAGATGGTGGCAGGACTGCTTATGTACTTTCTTGCTAAAAATTCTGTACATTTCATAGAATTCAGTCTATCATTGACTTTTACTATATCACCTGATAATGAACTTATGGACTGGGGACAGAGATGGTAATGACAGCTTCTAGAATAGATGGATCTCCAAATTTTAGTGGGTAAACACAACAGAGCTTTATTTGCAACCAAGAGCAATGGATATTCAACCATCTTCAATATGTGGCTTCGAAGGTTGCCATGGATACTAACATCAGAGAAGAGCTAGACTTAGAATAGATCAATTTGGTCCATATTCCATTGATCAAACATAGTGACATGACCCCATAGAGAATCAAGGAAAATAAAAAATACTATCCCTGCTGGACAAGACCATATATCACAAAGGAAAACAAAATCCTTTGTGGAAAAATGTATCTCTGCATTGGTCCACTCCTCTGATCACCAAATAATCTTATAGTTCCTTCTGGCATCCACATAATATTACCTCTTCCCCAAGAGAAAGCTATTCTGAAATCCATCTAGCCTGTTTCCATCCGTGCAAGTATAGGAGGTCAAAACTTGTTTTAACAATTATGGAATATAAACAGTCTCATGGTTTCTTTTATAATTTCTTTAAAAATTTAGCAAAATTGTTCTCAGTTTTCTTCCTATTAAAATAATGTGTCATGATAACTCTGCAAGTGCTCTCTGAGATATAATTCTCAAGTTTTATATATTTCATTGCTTTCTCAATCTTACTATCTTCCTTATGGGAGAATGGTGGCTATTTTGTGACTATCTAAATAACAGGAAAAAAAACCCACATTTTTTTCTTTGGTTGAGAAAGTTTATTTCTCATTTATTTTTAATCATGATTTCATAAAGTAGAGAATTCTATGTCAGTGTTTTTTTTTTTTCCCCTCAATATTTTAAATATTTCATTAAACTCTATTTTTGCCTTCATGGCTAATGAGGAAAAGCCAGATGCAATTCTTATTTCTGTTCCTCTATAGATAAAATCCCAACCCCCACAACCACCTTCTTTCTTTTTCTTTGATTTTCTATAATCTGAAAATTACATACCTCAATGCAGTTTTTTGGAGGGTTTTTTTTTTTTTTTCTCTTTGTGATATTTATTCTGCTTGGTGTTCTCTGAGCTTCCAGAATCTGTAATTAGTTATCTGATAGTAATCTTGGAAAACTCTGTCATAACTGTTTCAAATAGTTCTTCTGCTCCTTTCTTTTTGTCTTCTTCTGATATTCCCATGACACATACACTGTAACTTTTGTAATTGCTTCACAGTTCTTGGATATTGCTTTGTTTTGTTTTTAGTCTTCATTCTGTTGGCTCTTCAGTTTTCAAAGTTCTGTTGATAGATTCTCAAGATCAGAGATGCTTTCCTCAGCTGTATCCAGGCTAGCAGTAATACCATCAAAGGCACTCGTCATTTAGGTTATAGTGTTTTTGATCTTTAGTATTTATTTCTTTTTGTTCTTTCATAGGATTTCCCTCTCTCTGCTCATATTACCCATATGTTCTTGCATGCTGTTTACTTTATCCATGTGAGCACTTAGCATACTAATTATAGTTGTTTTGAATTGTGCTTTTTGCCTTTTAGTATGCCTTGTAATTTTTTTTTTTTTTTTTTTTTTGATAGTCAAACATAAAGTACCAGGCAAAAGGAATTGCTCTAAATACTCCTGTAGTGATGTAGTGGCCAAGTGTGTGGGGGAGGATCAGTGTTCTATAGTCCTTTGACTAGGTCTCAGACTTTTAGTGAACCTCTGCCTCTAGGCTGTGAACTTCAGAAGCATGCCTCAGGTTGTTTTGTTTTGTTTTGTTTTGTTTTGTTTTTGTTTTTGTTTTGTTTCATTTCTTTCCACTAAGGTAAAACAGGATAGGTACCATGAGCTGGAGTTGAGTATTTCCCTTCCCTCAGGTAAATTAAGCTTTGATAATACCCCAGTAGGTTAGATTCTGTTTAACTTGTTTCTCCCAAAGCCAGGAACTGTCAGGCACAGAGTGCTCTGGCATGTTTCAAAAAGGTTTCTTTCCACTTCCCCCTGCCAGAAGCAGAAGAAGATTTTTTTCAAATATTTACTATGAGAATCTAGTCGTGCTCTTGGTGGTAAATCTCACAGTATTGTGGGGACCCCTCATGACTTGGTCTCTGTGGAGTTTTTAACTCTCAGACTTGTCCACACTGAATCTCCATAATCGGTCAGTTACAGTTCAGGTTTGTCCACCATAAGTCTTTGCTCCAGTATGCCATGGCTCCCATATTTGCCTTTGTGTCTCTCCAGCATTGGAAGTGGTGGCTTGCCCTCCCCCACCTCCATTGATCCAAGAAGAGTTGTTTCAGCCGGTTCATTATTTTACTTGCTGTTAGGATAGACAGGTGACTTCCAAGCTTCTGCACGTGGATCCCAAAACCAGAAAATCAAGAACCACATCTTAAAATTTTTGCTGCTGGACCAAGTCTTACTGGGCTTTGTAGCTCAGACATTTCATACTCATAATTCACTTTTTGGAAATTAGAATTATTTAATACTGGAATTTCCCATTTTGCAAGCCTCCAAATTTCTAGATAATTTTCTATTTTGATTTATTTTGGCTTTCAAACCCACTGATCTTTTGTTAAACACATCTCCTTTTTCAAATAATTTGTAAAATACTACCAGTAACAATCAACAAACATTAATTTCCTGCTTTTCAATTTACTCCAATAGACATGTAGTCTCAGAAGACATACGGTCTGCTTCCCAAGTAATCTCAGTCAGCTTTATCAAATATTTTGCCACTAGGTAACATGTGAGTTTTTTGAAATTGCAGTATCCCAATTAGGTGCCAATTTAATATAATTAAGGTAACTATAGCTGATGAAACAAACATTCCATAAAACTTCAATGGTTTGTCAGAGTGGTTTGTATTTGCTCATGTAAACAGCAATTGGTGGTGGTGGTGAAGACAGAAAGCAGTGCTTTGCTCAGTACAGTCACTGAGGGACCCAATATGACAGAAAATATGCTATCTTCAATGTATAGCCTTCGAAGTTATCCTGAGTTTCAATATACAGCTGGCACTTAGACAAGAGAGAGGATGAGGAATCACATTTAGGTTCAGGCTCAAAAGTAGCATATTTTATATCCGTTCATAATTTATTGTCCCAGATGTACTTACACGGCTCCAGAAAATACAAGGACACAGAAAATGTAGAGAAGCACAACTCTCCACTAAGGAAAGGGAGTACGGAACTTTGTTCTATTGGCAGGTATCTTCCCCCAAATGTCTCCTCATCTCTTATTGCTGGAGGTTACTGTTATTAGTAAAAAATTCCTGGATAAGTTCTAATCAGTCAAATAAGATGAAGTAAACTAAATGCTTCCAGAGAATGCTGTGTGGTCTTTTTCTGTGGGCCTGACAAATGGCAAGACACAGTTGCTTAAATGCTTTGTCACTAAACAAGGGAAATATAAGAGCAGTAATGAGTCACATGGTATATAAGATTAAAAACAACACATTGCTTAAAAGTACAACTCTTTCTAAATCTGAGTTCAGAATGAAATTTTTTCATAAGACTACATACAGAATGCTCTTATAGGTAAATAGGAGGTTCATTGCTTTTTTTTTTTTTTTTAATAATGCCCCTCAATTTTAGCCTTCTGTAAAAAATGCAATAATAGAAATGTCATTGTTCCAGCTTTGTTCAATGGTAGATATTCAACAACCTAGAGTTGGAAGATCTTTCAGAATCCTCCATCCATTTTAGTTATTCAACTTAATGTTATTAGTGGCAGTAAATTTGAGGTGACCACCCAGAGAAAGGACTGAATTACAGGTAGCTTATCTACTTTTAAGTTCAGATATGTATGGTTAAAAGTTAGTTCAGCACAGAGAGAACTATAATTTCCTTTTGGAGACTGAGGATCCTAAAGCAGAGACTATTTGAATAGAAAACGTTTTCACTTTTGCATGAAGTTGAGCCAAAAAAAATCATCATTAAGGGAAATGTTCTCCAAAATTTTCTACTGTCCTCTGCCCACAGAAGAATTGATAAATGAGGGCCCAATAGTCTTTTCCAGGGAGATTAGCTATAAAATTATTAGACTGAAAAAACCTTGAGGTATGTGTTATCAGGACTTAAAGAACACTATTATGATACTAGATTCTTAGAATTTTTGTCCATCGATTCTTCTAATTCACCACATCATGGAAATATAAAATATTTGAAAACAGCAAGAGTTTTCAAAATATCCATGCCTGAATCATCAGTTCTGTCACAGTCCAAGTAAAATCATCTTTTAACATCAGTGAAACATTTAAAGGAATTGTTTGAAAAATTCCGTCCTATATAAAGAACTGATTTTCTCCACTGTTGCTTTTCATTTTATTAATTAAATGTTAGAGAACATATTTCAAAGTGACACCATTGTCTATTTACTTGATGTCTATAGTTATATAGCAGAGTGAATTGTCTCTTAGGTTCTTGGTGATAGGAAAAATATATAGGTGATAGGAAGAAAAAAAACTATTACCATTATATAAGAAGATGGATATATATTTTACCACATTAAATAGGAATGTGAGGCAATAAGCAAAACTGTGAGGAGCTGCTAAGTAAAAGAAAAGTGGAAAGTCTTGGGGATGGTTGGGAATGGAATCTCTGATCTGCATTTTGGAAATTACTCCTTGATTCATTCTGAGACTCTGCATCCTGATTCTGACTATTCTGGAAGATTTTAGGTGCAGTTCAGTAAAATCATCATGTCAATATTAAGTTCTTAGAGTTTAGCCTATTAATGATTATTGTACATTAAGTCATAGGGCATGAAAAAGTCAATAAGACCTGTCAATGGCCTTACACTGTTCTTGATAGATTTCTCCACTAGGTGACATGGAGAATAAAAATGGTCAATAGCTGAAACTGGCAAAGCTCTATGTAATCTGTCCTTAAAATGCTGGCCTAAAATGTCCTTATAAAAAAGAGAGGGGGGCGGGGGAAAGTCCTTGTAAATTGTCAAAAAAGAAAGAACCACTCATAGATTACACTATTTTGTTTTTGCATTTGTTCATTCAGAAAAAAATATCATTGAATTGAGTCCCAACAATGTCAATGAACTGTAATAGGACTTGAGATGTGTCACTGCAGAATCATCTCTTAGTTAAGCAACTAAAAAAGCCATCTAGTTTGTCTCGGCTTCAACCTTCTAAATGTTTTCCATCGGAAAATTAGAATGATCTTTTAATAATTAAACCAGATTATGTCATTTCTTCCACAAAGTTTTCCTATGATTTCCATCATAATTTAAACCAAAATCCAAATTCTTAGTCACGATCAGCATACACCTTACACATGACCCCTTTCTTCTTCTCTGCCTTCATACCAGACCACTCTTACTGACTCACTCTGATCTAGGGACAATGACCTTCCTGCAGTTCTTAGTATTTTCCAAACATATTCTCTTGCTAAGGACTTCCAAAATGTAGGTTTTTGCCAGGAAATCTCTTCCCATATATCCTTGCATTTCATTCTGATTTTTGCCCTGGTGTCATCATTCTTGTGATCTTTCCCTGGCCATTCCCTAAGATAATAGAAACTTGTTCTCTTTATCGGTTTTCATCCCTGTACTCTTCTTTATTTTTCCAGAGCACTTATCATTAAATGAAGTTATATACATATTTCTTTCTTTCTTTTTATTTTTTTTCCTTGGTTTGTTCTCTAGAATTACATTCCATGAGGTAGGAATGTCATTAGCTTTGTTTAGTGAGAGGTCTGTAATTCCTACAACCCTATCTAGAACTTAGTAGAAGCTCCTTTTTGTTTTTGTTGACTGGCTGAATGAACAAATAAATGAAAATACAAAATGAAGTGTCTAGTACTGGGGATAGAAATTAAATAATGGTAATATGAATAAGTCCATAATTATTAAACATTACAGATGTTATACAAGTTAAAGAAACTATAATGAGGGAAGTCCAATTATTTTGATAAGAGAAGATTTATCATAAAGTATAAGGAAGAAATATTTAAACAGGATGAGTGAGTTATTCAAGAAGAGTGAAAGGAAGAGCATTCGAGAAGGTATAGAAGCCTATGCAGAAGCTCTAAGTTAGGGAAAAAGTTTATTGAAGGGAAATTTTTATGAATAGGTTAATGATTTATGGAAAGATAGGTTGTCAGTAAAAAGCAAAATTAAGCTAAAGGTTAATTAATTGTTAATTGTTAAATTTTCCAAATAACAAATACCAAGAAAAGAAACTTTAGTTTCATGTTCTACCAAAATATAATGAATTCCACATAAATATTTGCTGATGTATTAGAGGATATAAACTAAAATTATATGTGGCTTAATCCTAAATGAAGTTTTAACTTTTCTTGAGGGAGTTCACTCCCAATATTAAAAATAGTTGACTCTTAATGCAGGGATAAGGGCACCAACACCCTGCATAGTAGAAAATCCATGTATAACTTTTGACTCCCCCAAAATTTACCTACTAATAGTCCACTGTTGACCAGAAGTCTTACAATAACAAAAATGGTTGATTAATACATATATTCTATCTTATATGTATTATATATTGTATTCCTAGAATAAAGTAGTCTAGAGAAAAGAAAATATTAAGAAAATCATAAAGAAGAGAAAATAGATTTACACTACTGTACTGTAATAAAATCATATGCAAGTGGATCCATGCAATTCAAACTCATGTTGTTCTAAGGGTCAACTCTGTGTGAGTGTGTGTGTGTGTATGTGTGTATGTGTGTGTGCATGTACACACATAATATATGTATAATTTTCCTAATTGCTAAAGTAGTGTATGTCTTTTGAAAATATTTAGAAAATGTTAGAAAAGCATGGAGTGAGTATTTCCTGTAATTCATAGTCAATTTATAATCATTACTCTTTTAACATTTTGCTATAAATTATTACACTCTTTTTATGTAACTTTTCTCAAATATCTGATATAATTATGTAAAGCAATAAATATGCAAATATATATTACAAAATTCTGTAAATTATTTCTATATTTTAAGACATAATTTTTATTTGTTTTGATATGTTGCAAACATTTATTATATGAAAACATGCTCACATGAAGTAAAATATATTGACTATAATATTCTATCTTATTGCACAACACATCGTAACTTTAACCAGTTTTTTCTTAAAGATTTGCTAGTTTCTATTTTCTCTATATCAAACACAAGAAAATTGTGCTTAACAATTATTCTTTTTTAAATGTTAAAAAATATATATTTATTTGAGAGAGAGAGAGAGAAAGTGAGAGGAGGAGCAGAGGGAAAGAGAGAATTCTGAAGCAGACTCCTCACTGACTGGAGAACATGACATGAGGCTTGATCCCAGGATCCTGAGATCATGACCTGAGCAGAAATCAAGAGTTGACTGCTTAATTGACTGAGCCATCTGGGTGCCCCAGTTATTTTTAAATATATTGATTAAATTTGTAATAAAGTTTCTGCATACATATCTGATTATATCATTAGGATAAATACTTAGAAATGGAAGCACTGAATCCAGATATATGAATAATGTAAAAACACTTAATATAGACTTTCTCCTACATGTTTTTCCTTTTATATATAGTCCATTATTATCTGTGATTTTGTAAATAAATTGTTCTGTTCATAAAAATTATCTATTTTTCTGTTCATTTGTTGCTTCTTTAAATGAATCAGTTTATCTATCTTTACTATATAAACAAAATAAAAATAGGTAGCTAATTATATGTTATTGGTAAAAGTATAGAAGCACCCAATGTAAACAGTATAAGTAAAAACACAATTTTATGGGATATGTGATTGACTGCATTAAGACTTGTTAAATGATAAACATTTAATCTAGTAATATTAAGTAACAATGATGTTATGTGTATAGATATTTGTTTTATCAGACTCAAACATGATTTAAAATTGCATACTCTAGCAATTCCAGTGACACTGACTATACAGCTTATCTTTCCTATTAGCTCTGGTATTAGGATTCCATTAAGACTTTGTTCCTTTTTGCATTTGTGTATCTTTGCAAGAAAAACAAAAGGAAAGAATGTTTCTTTTTTCAATGCAGTCATTCTATTCTAATGGCTCTACAACATGAATGACCACAGCCATTTTTACTTATTAATTGCATGTTCATATTAGCATACATAACATAAATACATTTATAGATTCATTAACTGTTAATTCATGCTTACTTTTCCCCATTTTTCAACAGCAGGTCCAATTTCCAATTATTAACATTCTTGAGTCTCCACGTTATTTTTCAACATATTGTGCTGATAAATTTTCCATTGAAATAAGTATCTTACGTATATTTACCAGCACCTGAAAAAAATACATAGCTTATTTTGCAATACTCAACTGTAGTATGAAACCTTTGTAGTTGTAATGTGTTTGAAAAGAGTTTGTACAGATTGTATGTATATATACATAAATGTGTGTGTATATACATCTTACAATATTAAACAGAAACAAGTTTTGATAGGAAATTTACTAAAGGTGACAAAATACAATGTGGATAATTAATGGTTTATAATAAAATAAAGAAAATATTCTAAGCAATGCACATATATTTCAGATTCACAGAGCAATTTATAATTCTGTCCTAGCCAGAGGTATGATCATATTATGCTTGATGATTGTATCATTTTTATGTTATATTTGTATTTAAATAACAACAATTTGAAATAAACACTAAAAAGAAAATAAACATGAAAGGGACATGATTTCTAAAAGGTTATGACAGAAGGAGAAAAGCTAACCTACTTTTCTTCAAGGTGAGGTCTCAGCCTCGACCAAGGGTTTATCTCCCATAATATTCAGTGCTTTGGCATCACTGTTCTGACCCAGTTCCTTCCAGTTCCAGGACAGACCCTGGTTGGATGCTAAGTGTGAAACTGTCATTGAATGACAACAGGACAACTTAAAGTCCAGGGAGTTCTTTAATTAAGGCAAAGAAAATGTGAGACAAACAAATGAAACAAAACCAAGAGCACAAAATCATTCTCTGAAAAAGAATATACAAGGTAGAGTTCTTAGGATATACCACTAAGATACCACTATATCCATCACCACAGTTATGATTATGAATACTTCTATCACTCCTAAGTTTAGAGCACTGTTCCTCTCCAACCTGAGATCTAGAACTGACTCAACCTAATCTCCCCTCCTATTTGCTCAGCCTTGCACATCTTTCTACCTTGAGAGACAGAAACAGATTTTTGAGTTCTGTTCAAGCTCCTCTTGTTTGACCAGTTTTTTTTTCCTTAGTTGTTGTTGTTTTATTTTTTTTGCATTGTTGATGAGATCACTAAGAAAAATAAATTTCACTGAGGTATAACTAGCAGACATTAAATTGCACATATATAAAGTATATATGGTTTGAAATATATATTTATATCCATGAAACATCACCACAATTAAGATAATGAATATTTTCATCACTCTTAAAATTTCATTTTCCCTATTTTGTAATGTCCTTTCCCACCCACCAGTGTTCTCCCTACACATTCTCAGGCTACAACTTACATGCTTTCTGTCCCTATAGATTAGTTGATATTCACATAACTTTTTTACAAATGGAAATGTACCATATCAGTCCTTTCTGTGTGTGTGCTTATTTCACTCAAAGTAATTCATTTAGATTCATCTATGCTGTAATGTGCATTTACATTCCTTTTTATTGTAGAGTGTATTCCATTGTACAGTAATAACAGTTTGTCTATACCTTTACCCATTGGAGGACAATTCAATTGTTTCTAGATTTGTTTCTAGATTTGGGCTACTACAAATAAAGTCCCCCCCCCACCCTGCTTTATTGAGGTATAATTGACACATAAAATGGAAAGATATTTAAAGTGTTTATATATAAAAAGGAAATGAAATCACAATATCAAAGAGATGTCTGCACTCTCATGTTCATTGTAGCATTATTCACATTAGCCAAGAAAGGTATGGAAACAACCTAGATGTCTATCAATTGATGAATGGATAAAGGTGTGATATGTGCATATATACATATATATACAGTGGGTTATTATTCAACTATTAGAAGGAAATATGTATAAATTTTTATATATTACATATAAATTCTTATATATTATACACACACACACACACACACACACAGACACATACTGCAATATTATTCAACTATTAGAAAGAAGGAAATCCTGCCATTTGTGATAACATGGATGAACCTGGAGCCCAGTATGCTAAGTAAAATAAGCCAGACAGAGAGACAAATACTGCATGGTATCCCTTATATGTGGAACTAAAAAAAGTTAAACTCATCAAAACAGGGGACCAGGGCGCCTGGGTGGCTCAGTGGGTTAAAGCCTCTGCCTTCAGCTCAGGTCATGATCTCAGGGTCCTGGGATCGAGTCCCGCATCAGGCTCTCTGCTCTGCAGGGAGCCTGTTCCCTCCTCTCTCTCTGTCTGCCTCTCTGCCTACTTGTGATCTCTTGTCAAATAAATAAATAAAATCTTAAAAAAAAAAAAAAAAAACAGGGGACCAATAAAGTTTTTATGAACCTTCATGCACAAGTCTTTGTAAGGATATATGGAATGATAGGACCATGGAGCAACTAGCTGTATGAGGAACTTTTTAGGCAATTACTAAACTGGCTTTCAAGCAGTTATGTCAGGTATTCTGAGCAGCAGTTTATGAGACTTCTAGTTTCTCCATATCCTTTCCAACACAGTGCGTGGCTAATGTCTTTAATTTTAGCCATTCTAATAGTTGTATGTTGGAATTTTATTGTGGAGTTAATCAGTATACTCATAATCACTAGCAATGCTGAATATTATTTCATGTGTGTATCTATGTACCTTCTTTCGTGAAGTACATTTTCAATCTTTTGCCCATTTTTTTAAAAAGATTTTATTTATTCCTATCAGAGAGACAGAGAGCAGGAACAGGGGGCAGGTGAAGGAGGGATAGGCAGAGGGAGAGGCAGAAGCAGCTTCCCCCCTGAACAGGGAGCCCAACATGGGGCTCAATCCCAGAACCCAGAGATCATGACCTGAGCAGAAGGCAGATGCTTAACCATCCGAGCCACCCAGGTGCCCTTTACCTATTTTTAACTGAGTTGTTTCTTACAGAATTTTTAAATATGGATGCAAATATTTATATATGTAAGAATTATAAATAATTTCTACTAGACTGTGGTTTGTTTTATCATTCTCTTTCAAAGAAGAGAAATTCTTAATTTTTGTTGAAGGCCCATTTATCTTTTTTTTTTTTTTTCAAGATCATGCTTTTGATGTTATATCTAAGGAATCTTTATATATCCCAAGTCATAAAAATTTTGTTTCTATGTTTTCTTTATTTTAATTTAGATCTATATTGGACTTTTTTTAGTCTTTTCTATAGTGTGCAGTGTGCATTTAATTAATTTTAATTTTTGTAGAAAATAGTCAATTGTTTCAGAATCATTTGTTGAAAATATTCTTTCCCTCTATAATGCTTTGCACCTTTACCAAAAATCAGGTGTCCATATATGCGTGTCTATTTTTTGGACCTTCCCTTTTGTTTCAATGATTTGTTCAGTGCCACATTGTCTTTATTACTGCTACTTTAAAATAATTCATAAAACCAGGTAAAAATCTAAAAGTGTTTTTCTTTTTAAAAGTTTTTTAGGCTGAGCCATGACCTTTACATTTCTGTGAAATTTTCGAATCAGTTCATCAATTTCTACAAAAAAGACTCCTGGGATTTCTTTGCTATTATATTAAATCTATAGTTCAATTTAGAAAGACTTGACATCTTAACAATAATGAATTTTCTGATCTATGAATGTGCTATAACTCTCAATTCTATAGTTCATCTTTAATTTCTCTCAGCAGTATTTTGTAGTTTTAAATGTAAAGGCCTTGCATATATGTTGTCATTTCCCCTTAAATAGTTCATATTTTGACACTACTTAAGCAATATTGTTATTTTAATTTCTACTTGTTTGTTACAGACATGAAGTTGACTTTTGCATATTGATTTTGTGCCTAGCATCCTTCATAAATTGACTTGTTTCTAGCAGGTTTTTTCTGATATTAGATACCACCATTTTCTACATAAAAGATTACAGTATCTGTAAGTAAAGATAGATGTGATGAAGGCAAGCTGAGGACAAAGCACAAGCTGACACCCCACAAATCCCCCTGCCCCCACTCCTGGGTGGGATAGGTGTGACATTCCTTCAGGAAGCTCCCAAATATCTTAATGTTAATGCCTTGCTAGAGGGAAAAACAACCTGAACTTGATAATGGCAGGGTCTCCAGTATTTTGTAGGTCCTCTTTGGCATATAAAAGCTCTTTTGAAAACCTCCCTTTCCTTACCTCCCCCAACCCTCAAGTATATAATCAACCACCCCTCACAAACCCATTGCAGAAGCTCTTTCTGCCCATGGTCCTCTCCCTGTGCTTTAATAAAACCACCGTTCTGCACCAAATATGTCTCTTTTTTTTAAGATTTTATTTATTTATTTGACAGAAAGATCACAAGTAGGCAGAGAGGCAGGCAGAGAGAGAGAGGAAAGCAGATTCCCTGCTGAGCAGAGAGCCCAATGTGGAACTCCATCCCAGGACCCTGGGATCATGACCTGAGCCTAAGGCAAAGGCTTTAACCCACTGAGCCACCCAGGTGCCCCAGAACCAAATATGTCTTAAGAATTCTTTCTGGGATGGTGGCTCTGGATCTCATACCACCAAACCTCAACTATATTCCAAAACCACATTAGATGTACTACTTCCTTTATAGTCAGTATGCTTTTTTTTTTTTTCCTTTTACTTACTGCAATGGCCAGAAATGTCAGATTTGAAATGATGAGTGGGTATCCTTGGCCTTGTTTTGTTTTATCTTTTAATTAGCAGGAATCCATTCTTTTCTCATTAAGGGAAATACATTTAGATTTACATAAGTGTTTTTTATCACATTGAGAAAATTTCCTTCAATTTCTGGTTTGTTGAGAGTCTTTTTAAAATCAGTAATGTGGGGCACCTGGGTGGCTCAGGAGGTTAAATGCCTGCCTTGGGCTCAGGCTATGATCCCTGGGTGGGGCTCCCTGTTCAGTGGGGAGTCTGTTTCTCCCTCAGCCTCTGCCTCTCCCCATCGTGGGTGCTCTCTCTCTATCTCTCCAAATAAATAAACTATTTAAAAAAAAAATCAGGAATGGATGTTGGATTTGCCATTTTTTTTTTTCTTTCTACATCTACTGAGAATATCCTGGTTTCCCTTTTTTTGGTTTGCTAATATGGTGAATTATGCTAATTAGTTTTCATACACTCAAACCAATCATGCATTCTTGAGACAAATCACATTTAGTCATTTAATTCCTTTCTTGTGGCTGCTGTGATAAATTACCTTAAACCAACCGAGATTTATTCTCTCAAATTTGGGTGGGAAATCTAGATTAGTTTCACTTGCTCAAAACCATTATATTGACATGGATTTGCTTCCTCCAGAGGAGAATCTATTTCTTGCCTCTTCTGTTTTTTCATGAAGGCTGGACTTCTTGTCTTGCGGCTACATCATTTCAATCATGCCAGTCTCTGGCTCCATAGTTGGTCACGGTGCCTTCTTTTTTCCTGTGTCAAATCCTTCTTTGACTCCCTTTCACAATGATACTTACAATTGCCCTTAGGGAATACCCAGATAATCCAAGATAATCTTGCCATCTTAATTTAATTACACCTGCCAGTTTCTTTTGCCATACAAAGTAATGCCCAGTAGCCCCATCATTTAGAACATGGATATCTTTTGAGGAAACACTTTCCAGCCTGCCACAGTGCACTCTCCGATCCTTAAAAGTTCTGGGTGTGGTACATAAAAAATGAATCTTGGAAAACTGGAAAAAAAAAAAAGATAAAGATAGATTCCTGTCTTACACCATGTACAAAAGAAATGATATATTGATTAAAGTTGTAAACAATGAAAGTTAATTTATTAAAGTATTAAAAGATGTTGTAAACTTTCTAAAAAAATAATTAATGTCTATCCCAATTGCAAAATACATTAACTCAACCTTAACATCCTCAAAGTCTCAAACTAGTACAGCATCAACTAAAATCCAAAATCTCATCTGAATACCATCAGTTTAGAAGTCTGAACTCTCATCATCTAATTCACACATGGGTGACACTTTGGGTAATATCCATCCTGTGGCAAAATTTCTTTCCATCTGTAGACCTGTCAGTGTAAAAAACAAGTTAGTTGTTTCCAAAATATAGTCATGAAGCAAGCATAGGATAATAGTTACAGATTTTCCATTTCAAAAGGAAGAAAATGGAAGGAAAAAAAATGATCAGCTAAGACATTAAAAAAAATTCTAGCAGAATTAATTCTATTACATGTCGAGGTCTAGAAATAATTTTCTTTGGGTCAAGATTTTACCTTCTGCTCCTTCAACTTCAGGCACTACACATAGGGCTATAGGGCTTCTGAGACAATTCTTCCTTTTTCTTGAAAGGTAGACTGTGTTTACAAATGAACAGTTTTATTAGCCTGTTTCCTGTAGAACTTGGGGAGTTTGACAGACAGCCATATGAGTTAATGAACTCAAACTACCTTTGAATTGGATCTGACTGGCACTAGCTCTGGAGAGCCACTTGTCAAATAGTCAGGGATTTGGCAAGCCCATTTTTAAGTCACTCCTGGTTTGAAGTTGATCATGTGTGAGATTTCATAACAGACAAATTAGCAAATGACACAAATCAAAACTTTCTTTTTCTTTCAAGAGAGCTCATTTACTAATGTACCAGCAGATATAATATAAGATACTATAATGTGTCTAAGCAATTTTCTAGTTCCAACCACAGCAAAACAAATTAGATCACATCAGTGAGATAAAAATCATAGAGGAAGTTTCACAAGCTCGTGGCCAATTTATGTGGCCCTTACATGGAGAAAAAGCCATGGAGGACACAGTGGTCCTTGAAGTCACTTTCTTAGGTTAGCAGACCTAAAAATGCAAAGTTGTATGCTGGTTCTGGTGACAAGTCCCAAAACATTTATTATATGACATCTAGCAGGTAATTTAACATGGGAAATATAATAAGCATTTGTTCCTTGGAGCTTTTTCCTGTCATTATTTCAAGTGTTTCTTTGGATAATGAAAACATGCTTTTCAAACTCCATTGCTCACATATAAGCCTAATTAAAATATGTAGTGTGATGTCAGAGTTATTCATAAATTAAATTAAATAATTTCTTCAGTAACTGACAGATTAATAAAGTGTCCTGTGAGCATAAGAAAATCTTAGACACACGAGATAAAGAACTTCCATAACGAACCAGTATTGTTGATGAGAAAACAATGAATAAATATGAAATAATTTAAGAAGAATATAAAACATAAAATGTAAGGGGCACCTGGGTGGCTCAGTGGGTTAAAGCCTCTGCCTTCGGCTCAGGTCATGATCCCGGGGTCCTGGGATCGAGCCCCACGTCGGGCTCTCTGCTCAGCAGGGAGCCTGCTTCCCTTCCTCTCTCTTTGCCTGCCTCTCTGCCTACTTGTGATCTCTGTCAAATAAATAAATAAAATCTTAAAAAAAAATGAGTGCAGAGGGTTTAGTGAGTTATATATTGGTGAGCCATCATTGTTGAAAAACAGTGATCACTTTGGGCTCGAAATTAGTGCCTGCCCTAAAAATTCTTAGAAATTTCCAAAATAAGCAATGCCAATCTTCACATATGTCCCATATGTGAAAGATGCTGACTAGAAACCCACATACAAGCCCTTTTGAGAAATTTTGGTTTTTTTTTTCTTTTTTTAAAGGAAATATTTTTAAAGTTATTTTATGTTAATATATAAAATTCATCTTCTCATTTTATTTTTCTATTACATGGCTGATGCAGATTTTCACTGTTAGCAAATAGCAATTTTTTTTCCCTCTTTGCTTATATCCATAATAATCGAAAAGCTAGAGGGACGCCTGGGTGGCTCAGTTGATAAGCATCTGCCTTGGGCTTTGGTCATGATCCCAGAGTCCTGGGATCGAGCCCCTCCTCAGGCTCCCTGCTCTACGGGTAGCCTGCTTCTCCCTCTCCCACTCCCCCTGCATGTGTTCCCTCTCTCACTGTCTCCCTTTGTCAAATAAGAATCTTTAGAAAAATATATTAAAAAAAAAAAAAAAGAACGAAAAAAACAAGAAGCTAGAAATGCCACTCACTTTTCTGGTTTTGGAATTGCTATGTAACAAAGTTCTGGCCAATAACACCTCAATGGAAGTCCTTGTTGAGACTGAAGAAGATATTCATTTGCTTCCTTATAAATGGAAGAAATGCTGAGTTTTTCCCTTCCTCCTGCCTCTAAAGTATACGTGATTCTAGACCTTTGTAAATCTATGATGAGCAGTTGCAAAGCATTTAAGGACAACAGGCCAATGTAAGCAGAGGAGAAAAATAGAAATAAACTAGGTCCTTGATGGTGATATTGAGCTGCTGAACAAGCTCCAGATTACCTTCATCAAGAATCCTTCTTAAGTAACTCTATGGCTTAAAGCACTACTATCTAAGTTTTCTGTTCTTCCAGCTGCAGCATTTCAAACAGAACAATGATTATAGATTGTTATGGTTTGGAACACAGGAGGTGGTAAATATATCTTTAAAAAAAAAAAAAAGAGCCTCATGATCACAGTTTCCTCTTTCCTCAACTCTCTAAATTCTTTACCTTCCTTCAAAGCCAAACTTTGGGAAGGAGTGGTTCATGTACTCACTTCAATCTGGCTTCCATCTTCACACAGCCTTTGAAAGCGATCGGGACCAATGGGATCTTTTATGCCCTCGTCTTTTTGCACCCACTGAAGTTATTCAAATAGTTGATAATGTACTCACTTTTCAGAAAGTTTTCTCTTTTACAGTACATGATATGCTATCTCACTCTTTATTTTTGTCATCTTTTTTCGATTGTTCTTATGCTAAAACTGAGATCTTAACATTGATGTTCCTCAAAGTTTGGCCCCAATACTGTCTTCTTTGGTTTTTATACTCTTCCCCTAAGTGGTAACATACTTCCCTTGGCTATAAAAATATCAATACACTAATGACTCATAAATTTATATCTTTTTTTTTTAAAGATTTCCTCTATTTATTTGACAAACAGAGATCACAAGTAGGCAGAGAGGCAGGCAGAGAGGGGAGGAAGCAGGCTCCCCACGGAGCAGAAAGCCTGATGTGGGGCTCGATCCCAGAACCCCAGGATCACGACCTGAGCCGAATGCAGAGGCTTTAAACCACTGAGCCACCCAGGCACCCACATAAATTTATATCTTAAGCCCGGACATTTTTTTCTGAGCTTTGGTCATATGTATCCAATCATTCATTTCACATTTCTGCTTGACCAGTTCCTGCTCTTCCAAGTGTTAAGTTCTCATAAATTGTCTCACAATTGTCCCATTTATTTCTCCTAAATTCTTTTCTATTTTTTGAAAGGCATCCTTAGCCAATGTTCAGTTATTTGCCCAAACTTGAATTCTGAGGCTGCTGATTGCCCCCTTTATCGTAAATTTCTATCAAATTTATCATTCATTTCTACTGATTCTGCCAATCACTATTCTCCATCTATATGTCTGACATTTGGGTTACATTACTGCAGTGACCTCTAAACATGTCCCCTCCCCCCCTTTTTAAAAAATTTTTATATTTAAGTAACCTCTACACTCAGTGTGGGGCATGAATTTAACAACACTGAAATCAAAAGTTACATGTTCCGTTGACTGAGCCCTGGAGCCCCAAAATGTTTCCTTATTTCAATCCTGGTTAACCTCCAACTTACCTTCCATTATACAGAAGTTAGAAAGATTTTTTAATGTAAAACAAAATAAAAGAAAGAAAAGAAAATTCAATCAGTTTCTCACTAGCTTCAACTCTTTGATATTTTCACATTGCAGTTGGGATAAAATCCAAACATTACTCCATGGCTTACAAGGTCCTGAATGTTTGCATTATTCTGCTGAAACAAATTTCCCCATGCTTATGAATCATTTTCCCACTTGTGCACTAAACTTTTAACTGCTCAGAAAATTAGTTCATGCTCTTTCTTGTCCTTGTAATATTTTCTTTGGATGGTTGGCCAAGTATCTTCAAGTATTAACTTAAATTCTTCACAGATTTTTTTTTCCCTGTTTAAAACTGACTTCCTGTCTCTTCTCTATTCCAGCAGTTTATTACTCTATTTATTTTGTTATACTTACCACTTTTAATGTTTTCTTTCCAGCTATGAGCTTTACTTCTTATTCACCAGTGTATTTTCAGTGCTACCACAAAGCATGGCAAAAAAACCCCATTTATTTAACAAATAATCATTGAATAACTACTATGTTCCAGGTACAATTAGAGGTGTTGGTTATGTAATAGAGAATAAGTTAATTTTGTGTTAATTTTGTGCTCTGATTTTTTGAACTTCTTTCAAGAGTACAGCCAAATAAGATCTCTGTGTCAATTATATCTCAATAAAGCTGGGGGAAAAAATAAGTCCTGTATGAGATTAATTTCAAATTGAGTCCTATTATTATACAATTATAAAATTATAAAAATTATAAAAATATAAAAATTATAAAAAGACATTGATCAAACAAAATTCTGTGGGATCGATATTCAAGCCAGACAATACAAAATGCAAAGACTCTAAGGTACATGTTCAAGATACAAAAAGAAGGTCTATGCTTAGAAATGACGATATTGTCAAGAGCAATTTATAGATTATACTGTGGAATTAGGCAGAGGGCAACTTGTGTAGAGGTTATGGAAAAGTTCATGCAGGGTGTTGTATTGATTAGAAGGATGGGAGGAAGAAAGGAGAGAGGGAGGGAGGGAGCAAGAAAGTGAGGAAGGAAAGGAAGAAGTTATTGGCAGTGCTGATTATATCACCTGCTGACTGAGAATATGGCTAAAAGATAGTGAAGAGCCTCCTGCTGCTGCCTCACGTAAAGTGATTTCATAGTGTTCTGGAAGTTCATTGAATCTGCTACTTCATGTTAACTGACATCTGACCGACTGGAAATTTCTAAACCCTGACAATTACTTCTAATATCCTCATATGATTCTGGAGGTTCATTTTACTAACTTAATATTTCAGCTAAATGAATTTTCCATGAATATTCTTTTGACATGCGATTACTTTCTCATCTCTCATTGGGAAGAGATCAATGTCAGACAGGTCTGAAAGGAGGGATGCTGAGGCTCTGCTTGCAAGAGAGGCTATGTTTGGAGGCACCATTGTGTCCAGAAGCAAAGCCTGCAGGAATGCTTGCAAACCCGTGGACACCAGAGATGAGGCAGGCTTAGAAAGTTCATCCCTTTGCCAGAAACCCCATGACCTCCTTCCTACTGTGTCATTTCAGCCTAAGTAAACAAATATCCTTTAATAGAGATTTTTGACCAACCGTGTTCTACTATTCCCCAACATGCTGGTAACTACTTACTCTCTCATTAAAGTTCTTATCTCATTAAAGACTAGTAATTTGAGAACCAATTTTCATTTTAGGCTACTAACATACACCAGCCAGTAATTTGCAAATAAGTAATTTGTTTGCTAATTCTTTAAAGTTGTTTTTTTTTTTTTTTTTGTTATCTAGACTATACATACTTCACCTTAAATGCTTTGCTAGTGAAAAATATTATATATATATATACACACATATATATGTATATATATATGCATGTATGTGTACATATATACATATGTACACATATTAGTTTGGATAAGCTTTTAGGTAAATATTACTTTTTTTTAAAAAGATAACATATCACCCACAATTTTTCTCTTCCAGTACATTTTTTAGCTATATGTTTTTCATTTTCATTTTAAAATATATTTATAAGCATTCATATTTTTAGTATGTTTGTGCTCATAATATAATTATTTTATTGTAGTAAGAGCTAGCATTTATTTGGTATGGCCTCTGTGCCAAGCAAAGTTTTAGCACAAGTTACAAGGTTCACCTCACTTAGGCCTCAAAACAGTTTTATGAGTTTGTTATTTTCAATTAAACCATTAAATCTGTGAAGAAACTGAGGCAGGTCAATACTGAATAATATTCTTAAAGATTTATAGATTATGAAAATGATGGCAAGACTGGAATTTCACCACAGGCTGATTCTTGGTTCACTCCTTGCTTTGGGAAAATTTGGCATTTGGGCCTAAAGAATATTATCACTAAATTTGTTAGGGAAAAAATTATTTTGGCACTTGTTAAAAGGATATGGAAGACTTTATTCAGAACTATCATGGTAGGTGTCAAGACTTTGACAGTAGAAGAGAGATCATATTCTACTCAAATACAATAATGACAAGTGGGGATTAATTGCCAAAGAGTAGGTTAAGGTGTGGAGTGCAGTGGATTGAAAGAAACTAGAGGAGACATCAAGAGTAGGGCAATTCATGCCAAGCTGTTTTAAGATTCTTGCTGAGGACGGACCAGGGTGCTCAGATATCAATGGTGGGGAATGAGGAATTTGATCAGACATCAAGGATGGAAGGATTCCCTTTAAACTGACTTAGTAAGATTCTTGATCAAACTGGGCCATGTAGGCCTGACATGGATAGAGGCCAAGGTTGCGGCCTAGTTAAGAAGAGGGCTTAAAGGAACCTAATTGAAGTTTAGTCAAAGAGAGCATCTTATCAAATTTTTTCCAGGTGAACTGGGGAGGTCCCCCTGGCAATCACTATCCCCTTATCCCCCCATCCCCTGGTTCTGAAGACGTCATCCGGCCCATCCCAAAGATGTAGCTGAATGCTCTTTGTATTGTCATGAGAAAGAATTCAAAGACAGACACAACATAGCAGATGAACAACACAAGCAGACAAGTTTGTACACTCTTGAGATGTGAGTACAGGGTGGAGAGAGAGAGAGAGCAGGAGCCCATGGGCTATGGACACAGAGGTTGGGTTTCTATCTTTTATTGACAGCTATTAACTAGGGGGTAGAATATTCATTACTTGGGACAGAGATTTCTTAGAAGCAGGGTTTCCTGCCTTTTCTTCCTTATTTAGTCAGTGCTTTCCAGCCTACTTTGTCCCACATCTTGGGCCTATCTGGTTTGTTCTGGCTTCTTTTGGTTCTGTGTTGGAGTGCTGCCAGGACGGGCTTCCGACTTTCCACTGCTGCCCATGACTTTCTTTTTGCTGGCCTTCAGGCAACCTGGTAGATAGAATCTAACTAACTGCCTCTAACAAATTCATCACAAGAATAATAGAATTTTAGCAGCTCAGTCGGTTAAACATCTGCCTTCAGCTCAGGTCATGATCTCAAGATCCTGGAATCCAGGCTCTCTGCTCTGTGGGAAGTCAATTTCCCCTCTCCATCTGCCCCTCCCCGTGCTCATGCTCGAGCTTGCACATGTGCATGTGGGCTCTCTCCCTCTCTCAAAAGGAAAGAAATCTTGGGCCAGGTGACTCAGTTGGTTAAGTGTCTGCCTTTGGCTCAGGTGGTGATCCTAGTGTCCGGGGATCGAGCCCCATGTGGGGCTCCCTTCTCAGCAAGGAGTCTGCTTCTCTCTTTCTCTTTCTCTGTGGTAAATAAAAAAATAGAATGTTATATATATATATATATATATATATAGTCTTAAAAAAAAAGAATAGGGGCGCCTGGGTGGCTCAGTAGGTTAAACCTCTGCCTTCGGCTCAGGTCATAATCTCAGGGTCCTAGGATCGAGCCCCACATCGGGCTCTCTGTTCAGCAGGGAGCCTGCTTCTCCCTCTCTCTCTGTGTACTTGTGATCTCTCTCTCTGTCAAATAAGTAAATAAAATCTTAAAAAAAAAAAAAAAGAATAGTAGAATTTTACACATTGAGAGGACCTTAGAAATAACCTGAATCAATCCAATCTCTTTATCTCTTTATAGAGGAAAATGCTGAACATTCATGTGCAGCTGCTTGGCCAAAGTCACTTGGTTGTTGGAAGACATGAGACAATGACTTAGCCCTATGCTTTTGCTCTTACATTATTATTGTCCTTTATTGGATTATTTACATATTATCCTAATATATAAGAAATTAGATACTCTATAAATGCAGAATGGCACAACATATAATAGATAAAACTGGCTTTAAAACTCCCAATAAAAATTGACATTATTTGTTTTAGATTGCTCTTCTCCTCAGTTTAAAAAAAAAAAAATCTATATCTAGGTTTACTAACAAATAGCATATTTGTTGTTTAAATTGGTGTTGACTGGATTGTTATGCAGGATCTTTAAATGTCAAATGGGAGTCTATGGAAATAGATTGGAATTCCAATCTCTGTACTAAAGGTCTTCTATGGAGCTGTAAATGAAAAACAGTGTGTGAGAACATTGTTTTAGCACCTGTTTTATTGCCTGCACTTGATGTAATTAGTGTATTTAAAGACAGCCCTATTGGTTACACCATATGGTTTGTAATCATTAGTATAATAATAGATGTACCATTTAAAATGGAGCTCAACAACTGAGTGCTATTGTTGCATTATGCCAGCATAATAGGGGGTTTTCAGAGTATTGAATCCCAATTTCAAATGTCTGACACGTTTAGGTTCTCTAGGAGAAGAAATTTTAGGTGATAAAAGACAAATTTTCTACTGTTATTTGATTTAGATATTAGTAAATATTTTATGCCTCCTTTGACATATCTGACCCTAAAATAATCATATTTTAAATAAACTATTATTAATGATGACAATGAATCTCATTAGCATTTTCAAATGTGATGTACTATCTTCTGGCTTACTAACACTGGATTTCCTCTGTGAAAGCTTAATTACCTTTTATTCACACTAATTTCAGTTGTTATTAAAATAAGAAAGTTATTTTTTCCTTATGTAAAAAGTTTAACAGGAAATTAAAAAAAAAAGTAGCACAGGTCCTTATAAATTGTGGAAATAGTCCCTTTAAAAAACCTCGAAAACATCCTGTGTTTACAGTTTGCTCCTAAGTGACAACACCTAAAAGTTAATCAGTGATTCTGTCTTCTCACTTAGTAGAAGCTACAAGAGGTGACAAGCAAAACAGGAATCCCATTGGAGATAAGATTGCAAGCAAAATAAGAAGACACTGATTTCCAAGGCATTAACCAACACTCACACATGCATATATACACATTTGTAGATGGATGCATGTAAGAATCTACAATAGTGACTACATATTATGTAAGTAATATTAAGAATAAATTTAAATTTGAATGCATACTTATTATTTCTCCACAAAAAAAAGACTAATCTCTGTGCCAAAATTCCAAATTTGATGGATAAATGAAAATGACATATACTCAAAAAAGAAAGCCTAATTGCCTATGTCTTCCTCTAACATATAAAATGAGTTCATGTAATTACAGTTTTCAAATTAAATTCACCAATATAATTGTTTTCTAACTCTTTTTTTATAGGAGAATCTCTTTGAAGTAATAAAGATGACAAAATACTTCAGTTTCCACTGCCCCATGGTACAAGACATATACTCAGCTTTTTCTAATTGAAAGAACTATATGACCTTAGTACCACCATCCCTTGCCTGCCACCCACCACCTACCATGCTGTTTTGCGTTTTCTTCCTCTATCTACTTTGTGTCTTTGGAGGCTGATGTTCTCACATTATATTTGCCAATTAATGCAGCTTGATTTACCACCCATGATGCAACAGTCCCTTGCTCTGACTTATGTCTTCCCTGCCCTGCACCACTCCCATTTGCTGTGGCTTCACTCTTAGGTGTGTCCTTGTCGTTTGTCTTCAGATAACTTTTCAGCCACCAGTGGGATGTTGGTCACGTATATTAAAAACAGACCTATGCCTCCCGATAGTTTCTCTGCTTAGGGTGGCACTTCTGGTTGCTCTAATTGCTCCTTTTCAACTATTCAACTATTTTATCATTTCTCACTCTGAATGAGATAAAGTTAACACTTAGCTATTTATGGAGGCATACAGTGGAAGGCTTAGTCTGTAGGATATTAGTATTCTATAAACCTCATACAACTTGGTAGAATGAGCAAAAATAAGAGCCATCTATTATACAATGCACTTGCATAGAGTTTCCTTTGTGCTTTATGATCGCCCCAATTCAGTTCCCTTACCCACAATTCCCTCTTTTACTTTTGTGTCCATTGTGCTCCTTAATCTGTGCTCCATTCCACTCTGTGTAGGTATGGAGGGACACTGCATTTTACAAAAGCAATGGCTACCAGGAATTTTATATATACTTCAGTTGATATAAATAAGAGATGAGATGTAAAGACTAGACAGGCTCTTGCTAGCTTCATAAAGTTAGCATCTACCAAAGATTGGCTAGAATACTCTGTCTAAGGAGCAGTGTTAAATGTCTCACTAATAGAGGAATGATTAAATAAATGTGGAAATTTAAACTAAATGGAATACTATGCAGATGTTAAAATTACAATTATAATGAATATATATATATATAAAGGTAAGTTAAAAATGAAAAATAATGCATATTTAAAATCTAATAGTTAAATATTAAAATATGTTTTAATAAAAGTCTTTAAAATGTTGATATATTTTTTCTTAGACTGAAGTTTAATTCATACACAAGAAAATGCAGTTTTGAAACTGCATAGCTAGATGAGATATAATGAATATATTCACTGCATAAGCACATGCCAGTTATGTATAAAACATTTCCATCAAATCTGTAAGTTCACTGGTACCCTTTCTAGTCAACCACTGCCATGTCCAGATCACACCACTACACTAATTTCTAGAATGATTGCCTGTCCTAAGATTTCCAACAACTAGAATTATATTATCTTCTCTTTTGTCTCTGGATTCTTCTGCTCAACAAATTTTTAAGAATCATTAATATTATTGCTTTGACCTTATTGAGGAATAGTCCATGACTTTGGCTTTGCCACAATTTAATTATCTATTCACCTTCACATAGCCCTTTGTTTTATTTCAGTTTGAGGCTATTAAGTACTCTGACCATTTCTTTGTAAATAGTTCTTCTGTAAAGCAGTTTGCATTTCTTTAGGAGAAATACCCAAAAGTGTAACTCTACTGTCATATAGTCATTGAATGACAAATTTTCTAAGAAATTACCAAACTGTTCTCTAAAGTAGGTGTTTTGTTTTGTTTTACTCTCCCCAGCAAATATATAATATTTTAGTTGTTCCACACTCTCACTAACCCTTGAAGTTGTCACTCTTGAATTTTATTTAGTCAATGAGGAACAAAAGGAAACTACAAATGAGTATTCACAATGTATAGGCTATTTATCTGGTTGTCTTTTTTTTTTTTTTTTTTTAGAATTATTTATTTATTTGACAGACAGAGATCACAAGTAGGCAGAGAGGCAGGCAGAGAGAGAGGGGGAAGCAGGCTCCCCGCTGAGCAGAGAGCCTGATGTGGCCCTCGATCCCAGGACCCTGAGACCATGACCTGAGCCGAAGGCAGAGGCTTTAGCCCACTGAGCCACCCAGGTGCCCCTATTTGGTTGTCTTTTGAAAAGCAGAAATTTTAATGGTGACGAAGTCCAATTTATTCATTTTTCCTTTTGCTATGACTTTCATGTCCTAGAAATCTTTGCCTACGTGAAAGTGAAAAATATTACCCCCGTTTTTTATGAGAACTCTTATTTTTTATTTCTTATTGAAGTCTATCACCCATTGTAAATTCATGTATATAAATGTTGTGAAGTTTATCAATATTCATATAGATAACTAGTTGGTCCAGAATCATTTGTCAAAATAGCATCTTTCTCAATTGGATTATCTTCTACTTTTCTCAAAAATCATTTGACTGTGCATTGTTTACATTTTGGGAGGCTCTTTTCTATTGTACTGTATTTCAGCTTCCTACTTATTGATGTTTAAGCCAATTCCACACTGCAGTGATTACTATAGCTGTAAGGTAATTTTTAAAATGAAGTACTACAAATCCTCTAATTTTGTGGTTCTTTTTCAAGATGAGTTTGGCTCTTCTATCACCCTTGTTTCATTATATAACTTTCAAAATACACTTATCAAAATTTTATGCTTTATAAAATTCAAGTCAGCATATAATTGAACCTTCCTTATTTATCCAGTATGACAAGATTTCATTTTAATTGTCATCTTTAGTCCATTCACATTCAATATAACTACTGACATGTCAGGCTTTTTGTTTAACACATTCATTATTATTTTCCTTTGCTCATTTCCTGTCTTGCATTAGTTGAGTATTTTTATTCTTCAATCTTCTGCATAAGGATTTTAGCAATACCTTTATATTTTTTCTTTATGAGTTTCTCTTTATATCTTGGATTATTCTTACAAGTTCTGAACTGTAAGAAATTTATAACACTATATTCCCATTTATACTCCTTTTCTATCCTTTGTGCAGTTTTAAACTACTTCATATGTGTGTGTATCTCCAATACCCTGCTTCTATTTTTGCTTAAAGTAGTTTTATAAATTTAATAAAAGAAAGAAGAGTCTATTATATTTACTATCCACTTACTCATCTTATCTAGTTCTTTCTTTCTCTCTAGAAGTCCAAATTTCCATCATATCATTTCCATGGCATAGGAAGGACTTAACAAAGAACCTAATTTTTCCTTTCTTTTTTAATGTGCAAATGTTGATGGTTAATTCTCTCTGTTTTCATACATTTGGAAATGCCTTATTTTGCTTTGATTTTTATTTCTGTTTTCCCCAAGCACTTTAAATATGCTATTCCACTGTGTTGTAGTTTCTCCTATTTCTAAAAAGGAGTCAGCTATCTTCAATTGTCACTAAGTCATTCTTATCATTGTTTTCCTGAATGTACAGCATTTTTTTTTTTTTTTCCTTTCCCCTTTAGAATTTTTTTTTTTTTTCATTATCTTTGTGTGTTTAGCAATTTGAACAGCATGGGCCTACGTTTTTAAAATTTATTTTGTTTTTGGTTTTGTTTTGTTTTTATCTTGCTTTCTGTACAAGATCTTTAAGTTGATGTTTTTGTTCATATTTGGTAAGTTTGAAGCCAATTTTACATTAAACCATATTTTATCTCTCTCACAGGGCATTGGCTTTCTTCATTTGCTTTTTAAAATAAACTTTTTATTTTAGAATATTTTTAGATTTACAAAAGGGCTACAAAGGTAGAATAGAGTGTTCCTATCTACCCCATACCCTGTTTCCCCTATTCTATTTTAGTATACTTTTCAATATTGATTTATCAGTTGAACTCTACTCTACCCAGATTGTCTACTTTTAAATGAATGTCTTTTTTCCCTTTCGGAATTCCGTGCAGGATATTATAGTATAGTTAGTTTTCAGCCTCCTAGGCTTCTCTAGACTGACAGTTTCCAGGCTTTCCTTATTTTTGATGCCCTAGACAGTTTTTAGGAGGATGGGTCAGATTTTTGTAGAATATCCCTCAGTTGGGGATTGACTGTTGTTTTCCTTTTTTTTTTTTTTTTTTTTTTGACTAGGGTTATGGAATTTGGGGAGAAAGACCAGAAAGGTGAAGTGCCACATTCTCACTGTATTATATCAAAGACACATATGATTTATATATACACTTATCATATGTGGCTGATGACGCTAACCTTGTTCACTATTCCCCCTCCCCTGACATTGCAGGTACCATACCCACCCTTTGGCAGAAAGTCATTATATTAAACATTCATCTCAACAGTGTGAAGTTATACTCTACCATCTTTAGTGTAGAATCACTTATTTTCATTTTCATTGTTTTAATACAGATAATGTCCACTGACTGATCTGTTTTCAGGTTATTACTAATTGTTTCTTCTGCTGTGTCCAGGCTGCATTTGATGCCTATAAAATGCTTTTTAAAATATTTTATTTGTATTCATTTGACAGAGAGAGAGATCACAAGTAGGCAGAGCAGCAGGCAGAGAGAGAGAAGGAAGCAGGCTCCCTGCTGAGCAGAGAGCCTGATGTGGGATTGGATCCCAGGACCCTGAGATCATGACCTGAGCCGAAGGCAGAGGCTTAACCCACTGAGCCACCCAGACGCCCCACCTATAAAATGCTTTTAATTGCAGGTATTATATTTTCAGTTCTACAATTTCCATTTGTTTCTTTTTGACAGTTTTCAAATTTCTTCTGAAATTGACCATTACTTCACATACAGTACCTTTTATTTCTTCTTGTAGAATCTTCAATACATATTAAACTCTTGGTCTGTTAGTTTTCTTAACTACAGTTCATATTTTTCTTTGTGTGCCTAATAAATTTTATTGTGCTCTGGACAGTGTGTATCATGCATTTAATGTTTGTCTCTTAATACTACTAAGCATTATTCATTGGGCAATTAGTTAAAACACTAACAGATCACTTTAAAATTACTTTTTTTTTTTTTTCTTATAGCCCTTGGCCAAATCTCTTGGCACTTGGAGATGACCTTTAACTTAAAGGTATAGAACTTGTTTTCATAGAAAACCCATTATTTGCAAAGTCGCTTTTACTTGATGATACTGAATCATAAATGTCTTTTCTGATTTAGAAGCAACTGAAATAGCTCTCCTTATCTTTACTTGTACTCTCTGGAGCCCTACCCATTCATTAACATTTCAGGGTTCACCCAAGTGTTTGGAAAGAGTTATAGAAAAGTTTGAGGCCTTCATCCTCTGTGGCTCACTCATTTCTTAGATTCCCAATTTATAGTTTCTTTAGCAGGCCTGACATTTTTGACTACTCTGGCCAATACGACTTTGCTTTTATGGTTAATTAAACCAGATTTTGTGAACTGTTCAAACTTGGGAGTGGCCTCAGGGACAAAATCACCATTTTATTAAGTGAAGTGGATTTTTTTTTTGTTTTTCTTTTTTGTTTGTTTGCCCTTGGTGGTTAAATTAATGAGACTTCTGTCTGATTTTGGTCACTTTCAAAGACCTCAAAACTGTTATTTTTCAAAATATGTTTGCCAGTGTTTGAAACTGTCCTAATAGAAGGGTTAATCCAATAAAAGCTACTTTGCCATTATTAGAAATAGAAATGTGTATCTCTATTTATTTTTTTCTTAAATAAAGATAGATAATTGTAATTGGATAGGTGTTATCTATAATCCATTATTGTGTATAGCTTACACATTTATGTACTTACTAATTTTCATAAAGTTTCAATTGAACAGTGTGCCACTAGTTTACATTTGGGGAAACTGAGGCTCTACCACAAAATTTTATATGCCAATAAATAATATCAAATATTAAATGCCAAGGTTAGAATTATATGCAGGCTTATTACATTCCAGACACTAAATTTACAGAAAATATTAAAAAAAGACAAAAACTTAAGGAGTACGTGACATATTTATTATGAATAATGTTACTATATATCTTGAATAAATTAAGAAAAATGAATTCACAAGAAGGTTATTTAAATAAGCTATTAAAAACTCTGATTTCAGGGATGCCTAGGTGGCTCAGTTGCTTCAGTGTCTGCCTTCAGCTCTGGACATAATCCCTGGGTCCTGGGATCAAGTCCTGCATGGTGTTCCTTGCTTGGTGGGGAGCTTGTTTCTCCTTCAGCCTGCTTTTCCCTCTGTCTGCCATCCTCCCTGCTGTGCTTGGTCTCTCTAATTCTCTCTGACAGAATAAATAAATAAATAAAAATCTAAACAAAAAAAAACCCCTCTTTTTTCAAATTTAAAAATATTTTAAGTGACTGCCATATATGTGAGACTTCAATTTTCCTAACCAACTTAATGGATATGAAATGGATATTTATTTATGGAAAATTAGCTGTAATGTATTCAGAAAAATGCAATTGATTTCATGATATGATGAAGAGCTCTATGTTTTTATAAAAATCCTCATAAAAATAGCATTTTGTAAAAATAAATAGCATTTTATTTTAATGTAATGATAAACATTTTGGCCATATACATAAAACCATGATCATAATACACATGTGAAAAACAGATATTCATAAAATATGCTATAAAACATGTAGAGCAAATGATATTTTTAGCTATCAGAAATACAAGAAAAATCGTTTACAAACTAAGAAAGGTTTAACAGTTATATATATGCATATATACATGTTAAACAATTTTTGAAAGGGCCAAACTCTGCCACTGATTATCTGTGTGAACTAGATCAACTACCTTAACCTTTCTGGTCCCCAATTATTCATACAGAAACAAGCATGGTGTGAAAATAAGATACAGTGTTTACAATCTAGAGGGAAAATGGACAGGCAATTATAACAGTATATAAAAAGAATGACATAATGTTTACTTTGGGGTCAGAAAAGCCCACCCAGAGTAAATGACATCTAAACTGATGTTGAAAAATGTGTATGAACTGGACAACAAATAAGCAGAAAAGAGTATTATGTGCAATGGATCAGAAGAAAAATACAGTAGTGAGTTTTAAAATTGAAAGAAGTTTAAACTGTGGCAATATATCATGCAAAGGAGGTAGGGATAAGATATGAGGCTAAAGAGAAGCAGTGGCCAGATTTATATGAAATGCAAAATCCTTAATAGCTTTCATTAACAATTTAAAGTATATCCTAAGTGCAACTGGATGACATTGAATGGCATTAAGCAGAAGTAGGTCAAGATCAGATTCAACTTAAAAATATAATTTTTACTACAGCATAGAAAATATGTTGGGAGCAGGGGAAAAATATGTTGCTTTCTTACTTATATAATATATGTAATTTGCCCAACTAAGCAACTGTAATAGAACTAGAAGTAAAGAAAATTTCCCTCATGTTCCCATTTACTTGTTCTAAATCAATGTTTTAAAATTAACCAAAATGCAACCTCTATTCAAGTCAATTACATAACTTATGCCCACAGACAAATTCAGTATGTATATGTGCTTGGTTGAACTCTATCTCTTGGTCTAAAATTTTGTTGTTTTTTGTTTTGTTTTGCTTTTTTACCATTCAGTTTTAAGTGTTCTTTATATATTTTGAATATTAACCCATTACTGCCTATGTGGTTTGTAAATATTTTCTTCCATTCTATAATTGTCTTTTCATTTTGTTGTTCTCTTCCTTGGCTGTGCAGAAATTTTTAGTTTGACATAGCCCCTCTTTTTTTATTTTTACTTTTATTACCTATGCTTTTGGTGTCAAATCCATAAAATCATTGCCAAAACCAACGTCAAGGAGCTTTTCCACTGTTTTCTTCTACAAGTTTTATAGATTCATAGCTTATATTTAAGTCGTTAATCCATTTGGAATTAATTTTTATGTATGATGATAAGGGTCCAATTTTATTCTTTTGCATGATCCAGTGGTACTCTATTGAATACACAGTTCACGCAAATTTGCATGAATATGTAAATCATAGCGCTCCAATATTGGATATGAAATTTTCCAAACAGCATTTATTGAAGAGAAAATTCTTTCCCTGTTATATATTCTTGGTGGCTTTCTAAAAAATTAGTTGACCACAGATGTGTGAATTTCTTTCTGAGCTATTATGTTTCATTGATCTATATATCTGTTTTCATGCCAATACGATACTGTTTTGAGTGCCACACCTTTGAAATATAGTTTTAATCGGGAAGTATAATGTCTACATCTTTATTCTTCTTGCTCAGGATTGCTTTAACTATTTGGAATTTTTTGTTGTTTCATTCTAATTTTAAGAGGATTTTTTTCTATTTCTGTAAAAAATTCCTTTGGAATTTTGGCAGGAATTGCATTGAACCTGTAGATTTCTTTGGGCAGTGTGGCTATTTTCACATTGCTAATTCTTCCAATCTCTGAAAATGGAATTCCTTTCCATTTATTTGTGTCTTCTTCAATTTCTTTCATTAATATTCTATAGTTTTCAATGCAGGAAACTGTTGATCTTCTACCTTATTGGTTAAATTTCTTCCTTAGTATTTAATTATTTTTAATGGTATTATAAATAACACCATTTTTTTAGTTTCTTTTTTAGAGAATTTGTTATTAATGTATAGAAATGCAACTTAATTTTCTGTGTTGATTTGTCTCTTGAAACTTTGCTGAATTCATTTATTAGTTCTAACAGGTTTTTGGGTTTTTCTATCAGTAGAGTCTTTGGGGTTTTCAGTACATACAATCATGTCAACTGCAAAAAGAGACAATTTTTCTTCTTTCTTTCCAATTTGAATATTTTTTTCCCTTTCCTTAATTGTTTTGGCCTGGATTTCCAGTATTATGTTGAAGAGAAGTGACAAGGATGTACACCTTTGTATTGATTTGATTATAAAGAAAAATGTTTCAGTTTTTCACCTTTGAGTAAGGTAATAGCTGTGAGCTTGCTGTATAAGGTTTTTATTATGTTGAGACATGTTCCTTCTACACCCAGTTTGTTGAGAAATTTTATCATGAATGGATACTGAGTTTTGTCAAATGCTTTTTTCTGCATTTATTGAGATAATCATATAATTTTTACCTTTCATTTCATTGATCTTTCCTACTGTCTTTACAGAATTTCCTTCTATTTACTGGGAAGGACTTATCTCTCTTATTTTCTGTGCCCTTATGTGGATTGGGTTTAGGAGAGTAGATACTACCTAGGGGCTTCACACCTTTAGCAGAAAACTTCTTATTAAAAAGAGTAAGGAGATTGTGTGCTCTGTTAAACATTGAATAGTCTTGATCTGTTTCAGGCAGCCTGGGGTTTCTCTGACATTTTAATTCCATCAAAAACCCAACCAATTTCTAGCCTATTTGCTGTTTATAAGTTCCACAGGAAAATTTGACAGTCAAAACTTTTGTAAGATACTTGTTTTACATTTTTAGTATCTGCATTTATTGATAATATCTTAAGTATCCTTACAAGGCTTCTGGTGCAGAATAGATTGTTATTGCTTAGTTCAAATAATAACTATGTGGTCCTTCTGTGCCCAAATTCTCACCCTGAGGCAATGAAAAATGGCTGTCGCTCTCCATGTATGGGTTCTTTATTGCAGGCAAGGAACACAAATAAAATGAATCAAGGTGTTTATAAAGGAGAAAAGGTCAGTTTTTTCTCTCTCCTTGATTAAGAGTCGCCTTGGAAACACAATGGGGATAATTCTGAGTTGTTATTATGATCTTTTGGATTATAAGTAAATTTTTCTTAAGGAGAGATAAGACGAGTGTCTTCAGTTTTGTAATCTGTGGTGTCTCATAGTCCAAAATCTTATCCTCTCTTGAAATATTTCTCTAAGGAAGTAAAACTCTCTAGGAAAGTAAATCTCTCCTGAGTCCACATTTGCTAATCGTTCTTAGATAAAGTGTGAGAAAACCCAGGCCTTAAGCTTCAGTAAAATTTGCTCCAAAAGCTCTCTCTGTGCAGAAACATAAAACATGTTTTCTCTACAGGCTCACAGGTTTTAATCTTGAACATCATTATTTTGCATTAGTTGTCTGTATATTCTGTATATCAATCTAGTCCTAAAAAAAAAAGTATGCCTGTATTAAGACCTTTAAAACAGTAGGTTTGAATGCAAAGCCAACACAACTACTACTTTCTTTCTCAGACTTATGACCTCCATATGATTAGATGTCATTCACATCTTCAAGGGCTGTGATTTTACCTCCATCCATTACAACTCTTTTAACTTAAGGAGCTGATAACTTTTTCAGCCATCAGAATTCCAAATTATAGAATATTCAGTCAATTTACTTTGCATGCTATAAATAGGAGCCTCGTTTATAGTTTATCCATCTTTGTGGAGGATCTTCCGGCTTCAATCTGATTTTATCTATCTCATAGATTTTTATTAATAGAGAGGTACAAACATATACCAAATTTCATTATTTCCTCAATTATTGCTCTGAGTAATAGGTATATAACAAATTACCTGCAAAATGTTCTATCACAGATCGGTAGTGCTTCCCAGCTTTTTGGTCTATAATCTCCCAATGTTTTAAATCTTTTATTTAGCCAAATTGAATTTTTAGTTTTTTTTTTAACTTTTTTAGTTTGACATAGCCCCACTTTTTTTATTTTTACTTTTGTTACCTAGGCTTTTGGTGTCAAAAAAAGAAAAAGTGTTTAAACTTTAAACACTTTATTTGCAAATATGAGTAAAATGTCAGTTAAGATTATGTTTGGATTAGAGTAATATAGACTTAAAGAGACTAATACAAGCATACCAGGCAGGAAAGTAGTTCAAGGCTGGCATGTTGATTCCTGGAGGTTATCACAGTCATTACTTCCCATTTTTGCTTTTTGGGGAGCCATCCATGAGCTTCATCCTCATGGCCACCTCCTGGGCTAAGACGGAGCTGATCTTTCAGGCATTTTCTATACTCAAGGCAGCAGAAATGATGAAGAAAAAATAAAGGATTTATTCTTTCTCTTATATAGAGGTGAACTGTATTTCATTGGCCTTTATAGTCACTTGTCATGCCTACATTCCAGAAGACTGGGAAATGTTCTGATAACAGTTTGCATTAGAAATCTGAAAAAAAAAATTAAGTCTCCCTTATTGAGTAGAAAAACAAGAATAGCAGTCTGCTATCATTCAATTCTCTAAGATCTGTGGAATCCCAGAACTCTTTTCCATTTCCTTCCTTCACATGAGTCTCCACAGATAAGTGTAAAAGTTTAACAAATTATGGTCAGGCATGTCTTCGAATACTTAGAAACCAGAATTTATTGTCTCAGTATAACTTGTAATGTTTTAAATGGGTTATACTCCCAAATTCATTTGTAACTCAGTTGTTTGGTTATTCATTTATAGTCAGTTCCAGTTTAGGTTAAAAACCTGAATTTCAGAAACATTAACATATAAAGGATATTTATTTATTTAAGATTTATTTATCTACTTTAGAGAAAGAATGTGTGCACAAAAGTTGGGGGAGAGGCAGAGGCAAAGAATCTTCAAGCAGACTCCCTGCTGAGCAGGGAGCCCAATGCTGGGCTTAGTCCCATCACCCATGAGATCACAACCTGAGATGAAACCAAGAGTTGGGGGCTCAACAGAATGAGCCACCCAGGTGCCTCCATATAGAATATATTTAAAAGTCTTGACACTGAGTAGAATTACCATGATAAAAATGGTACAAGGACTGAGGCTTGACCATTTAACGGTCAAGAAGATGAGAGTTCAGGATAGTGAGATATGATAGCCATGTAAAAGGAGCAAGGAAAGTGGGATTCCTCAAAACAAAGTGAAGAATGTGTTCAAAGTGGCATTCAAATGTGCTAAGTGGTGTTAAGAGGGCAAAAGATAAGTACTGAGAATTTACCCAGGGGGGTTGACAATGTGATAATTATCCTAACAAAAGATTGTTTTAGGGGTGCCTGAGTGGCTCAGTGGGTTGAGTCTCTACCTTAGGCTCAGGTCATGATCTCAGAGTCCTGGGATAGAGCCCCACATTGGGCTCTCTGCTCAGCAGGGAGCCTTCTTCCCCCTCTCTCTCTGCCTGCCTCTCTGCCTACTCTCTCTCTAATCTCTCTCTCTGTCAAATAAATAAAATCTTAAAAAAAAAAAAGATTGTTTTAGTGGAATGTTGTGCACAAATTTACCTATTTTAGGCACTAAAGTCACCCAAAGAAACACCAGATAGTAGATATAGATGTAATTTTATATAAAAGGAGCAGAGGGAAGAAATATTAGCTGGAAAGCAATGTGAAATCAAGAGATGGGTTTAGTACTTCCTATTTTCTTAGTATGTGTTATAGTTGGATTGGTCCTATAGACAGGAAGTTCAGTGAAATCAAGGAGATTGCTAGAACCCGATTCTTATGGAGACAAGACTGGGCACACGTTTGGAAGAGTATATGGGACAATATAGTTCATCCATAATTAGATTCAGATATGAGGACATCAAAACCCATACAATGTCAATCTACCTAAAATTGTGTTTTGTCATTCTTTTAATTTCCTCAGGCTGCCATATCAAATTACCCCAGTTTGGTGGCTTACAAAAACAGAAACTTATTCTTTCACAGTTCTGGAGGCTAGAGGTCTGAAATCCAGTTATTGACGGGGCTGTGCTCCCTATGAAATCATGGGGGAAAAAATCCTTCCTGGAAGAATATTTCCTTGCCTCTCCATTGTGTCTGGTGACCACTCAGTAATCTTTAGTATACCTTGTTTTATAGCTTCATTACTGTATAACTGCCTCCACATAGTTTTCTTTGTTTCTGTGTGTCCTTTTCTAAGAACACTGACATTGGATTTGGGGCCTACAAGAAACTTTACCTTCATTCTATCTGTATAGACCCTATTTCCAAATAAGGTCACATCTGAGGTTCTGAGTAGGACATGAGTTTAGAGAAACATTATTCAACCCACTTAGGCACTTATAACCAACTATCTTCTTTACCATTGTTTTAATAAAAATGTTTTCTCCATACCAAATTTGATAAAAAAAGAATGATATCAACACTGTGGGTATTACTTCCTAATTACCTAAACTGAGATATCATACACGCTGCCAGGTCCAGGTAGAAGGTACATAAGGAAATATCATTTATTCTTTGGGGCCAATATCTTGCCAGTTATATTAATTATAGGAATTGCATGAGAAAGTTTATCTCTTTAATTTTTGTGAGTTTAGGAGTAAGTAGCAATTGTCAACAATAGAAATGGAGCAAGTTTTTTGAAATTGATAAGCCCAATTCATGTAACTAGATCACTCAAACTTGGCTTCTTCTTTGTTCAAAATCTAGCAAAATATTTTCAGTAGTGAGGCACATTGAAATACCCTCTTTGCATGACATATTTTTCCAGCCAACATCTGTCAACTAGGTAAAACAAGGTGATCAGGAGCCTTTGCAAAGTTTGCTTTTTTTTTCTTTTTCTCAAATAACAGATGATACATACACAACACCCACACATACCATGTGTTATATAATGTATGATGTAGAATATATAATACTTACATATAAATTCAATACATTTATACAAAGATTTGAAAAAATCAAATATCGGTTAATTTATATAGCCCTTTAACTATTACCAAACATCTTGAGTAACTTATCACAAAAAAACTATGACAAGCTACATATTTAACATTAAATGCACACTATTTTATTAGAGTGAAAGTTCAGAGCAATTGCCCATTAATGTAGAAGCTGATCTCATATTTTCTTTGCTAGGAGTAATCTCCTCTTATCTAAAAATGATAACCCAAGTATAAGTGTACAATATTAAATGTTCATGTATATTTATTTTTTACAAACTTCAAACTTCTATAATACTTCTATGTATCACTTTATAAACTATTCAACTGCAGTAATAAGGTGTTAAGATCTAGAGAATAATGTTCTGTATTTTCTGTATACATTCCTTTTAGTTCCTAAAACACTATAGAGATATAGCAAATACAAACAAAAACAAACAAACAAAAAACTAAAATTCTTATTTCTGAAAGTGTCAGGAAAAGAGTAAATCACTTAACAATGGATTTGGGGCCTACAAGAAACTTTACCTTCATTCTATCTGTATAGACCCTATTATACCTAAGATAATGTACTATATTTCACTGAGTCTACTTCTATAATACCAAATAGTATTAAAGCATATGGCTCAGATTGACATGATACTACTCGTTAAACTAATTTAATATAAATTAATGGAACAAGATACCCCTCCAAGCTATTAAATAACCTGGAATAATTAATTACAGGAAAAACTGCTTAAACATGTTAACACACATTTCCTTTCACGAAGGTTTTGTAATTAAAATGGAGGACTTTGTTGGGGCTATCTATTTGTCAAGAAACTAATATAATATAACTAATAAAATAAATAAATAAAATCTTTAAAAAATTAATATTTTTAATTAATGGGCATAAAGGTTCCTTTGAGCATTCTAAAAATAAATACTGAATATATACTGAAAGATTAAAAGGAAACATATTGTAGTTAGTAAATCAGGCAAGGAGTCTGAAAGAGATATAATGTGCTTTTCCTCACCATTTGCTTTGCTCTTATTATGTAGTCAATTTAGTCAGAGATACATAGGGTGTTCATTTGCAGAAGGATAGTTAGCTCCTTCCATCAAATAGTATGTTTTGTTCTTCCCACGGCCTTATTGACACTTTGAAGAGAAAGAGATGCAAATCCTATGGGCCAAAAGAGAAGTACAAGAACTCTGGGATACTCTTTTAAAGGGCAACTTTTTCTTAGTTTTCAATCTCTATCTCCTTAAAGCCGGGGAATTCTCTCTCTACCAGCCAATGAATTATCTTGACTGAGACCACTTCTGGCATTTTCTCAGGTACCTGCAGTGCTCATTCTGGCTATACTATCTCCCACAGTGAGGGCAGATGGCTCCAAAAAATTGACTAATGCAGACAGCAGTGGTCTCTTTTGACACGTTGTGAATGGGTGATATTTCAGACCAAAAGTAATGCTTTTTCTTTTCCCAATCTCAAATGTGAGGAGTTCTTATCAAGTGTTCTTCGTAGAGAGTGATATCTCATCCTTCTCAGAAATTCTGCCTCTTCTCAGAATTGGTGATGTTATGCTGAGAAAAAACCCTTTTGAGCATTATATCCTCAGGACACAAAGAGGCTACAAAGACAAGGTACCGGAAAGTAATTATATGTTAAAATCTGCATTTGTATTCATATGGTGTGTGGATCAAGATATGACAACTTTCCCTAGTTAAAAAGCAAATAAGCTAGAAAAATACTTTTCCTTAAAAACAAGTAAGTTCTGAAAAACTAAAATATGCTATATGATTCTCCACCTTGAAAGTGTATATCAACAGCAGTATAATTGACACAAATTAACTTTGACAGGTAGCTCAAGGAATGCTTAAAAATACACTCTTCTGCTTTCATAGAGTGTGCTAAGGTGTGCATACAATCACAATAAAATAATCTCTAAACTGCATCTCATTTATTTCTTTAATCTCCAAAATTCACTGTGGGACAAAGAGATTAAGGAATGTCACATCTATGTAGACATGCCTTGGGAAAAATAGAGTCATATAGTTAGGTGTGTTTATGAGACAAGGTGGGAACAGCAAATGAGGTTGAAGATTGTATTATGTTAAAATAACCTTACCTAAAAGTAAAAGACTCTAAGAAGTCAGACAAAACAAAAATCAAAAGCCTGTTCTTGAATAGCACTTTATTTATTTTATTTTAGGGAAATAAATGATATATTTTTATATTTTATATAAATATATGTTATATATTATGAAATATTATTTATAAATAAATTATTGATCTATATATTTTATTTATATTATATATTTTATATATAATATGTGTATATGTATTCTTTGGTAAGAAAATAATTTCTCTTTCATTTTCACATTAAAAAATACATTTTACAGAATAATTTAAAGAATTTTCAAAGGCATAGCCTGACCTGTGTTCAGATGGTAAAAGTTATATATTCCTCAAAAGCACAAACATTATTCAGAGCCTCTGTATCAAATATAATTCAAATAAACAATTAGCAAAGATTCACAGAATCATTTCATAAGTAACACACCTGAGAAGAACTTATACCTATATGGGAGAGATGTATTTTGAAAGATTATTGTCAAGATCAAGCAAAATATATTCAAGAAGTATAGTTTTGAGTTACTGCATTGGAGAAATTTGTGCTATTTAAATTTATATTTTTAAGTATAATATCAGGCTTTTGAGATACAGTAAATTAGTTGAATGAATAAAAAAAAAGAGCCCATTCTTCTGATGAGCAGAATTTAGAAATAAATGAACTTTACCTAAGTAAGACTTAATTCAATACTTTTAACTGAATTAACTTTGAGATGAAAAAGCAGTAATTGGGACCCTTTGAAAACCAGTGAAGAAAGATAAGGAGTAAAAAATAGAGGTCTGGGTACAGTCAGGACTAAAGCATTGCTGGTCCACAAAATTCTTTTGATATAAACTGCTGAGATCTACTTCCATACATTAAACATTCTACTTGACCATCACCATTCAAGCCCTCCCACTTCTTCATGAGAGTTTAAGAGACTTGAAGGTAGTCAGCACAGCAGAGTCTGAATACAAAAGGAATAATTACTATCAGCCACATACATCCAACCATGTCTTGGAAGACATTATACTTTGAAAATGTTCATCTAGGTGCTGCTCCCTTATACTCTGTTACAGCACCACGATCATCCCAAAAAATGTTTCCTGTTTTAAAAGTCTGGGAATTATGGATGCTCAATTACATCTATTTCCCACACCACCAATTTGAGTCCAATATTTGAAACTCATGTAGATGGTTTATTAGTATTTTTTCTTATAAATAATGTTGCTACAAAAATTTTTGTACAAGCAATTTTATGTTTCTATTATGAGTTTATTTAGGATATATAAAGAACATATATCCTGTTTCTTGACACTTGTAGCATCATAGGCATGTATTAACAATTTAACAGATATAATAAAACTTGTGTTTTTCAAAGTAGGTGTACAAAATCATATGTTTACCAATAGAGTTTATGATTCCCCAGTGCTCAATATAATTATCAGTACTTAGTATTGTTTTAACTTTTTACTATTTGGTCAGACAAATGGATGGAAAATGAGAAATTATAAGAAGTCATAAAGTATCTGCATAGGGGCGCCTGGGTGGCTCAGTGGGTTAAAGCCTCGGCCTTCAGCTCAGGTCGTGATCCCAGGGTCCTGGGATCCAGCCCCACAACGGGCTTTCTGCTCTCCAGGGAGCCTGCTTCCCAACTCCCTCTCTGCCTGCCTCTCTGCCTGCTTGTGATCTCTGTCAAATAAATAAATAAAATCTTAAAAAAAAAAAAAAGATATCTCTGCATATAATTCTTCTGCCCTCCCTCACCCCCCAAAAAGCTCTTAAATATTTGTAAGAATTTTCACATAAGCTTTTTTGAATGGCTTGGTACTTATTTGTGTTCTTCTTTATCTTTATCTATACTTATTTTTTTAATTTATTTTTTATTTTTTATAAACATATAATATATTTTTATCCCCAGGGGTACAGGTCTGTGAATCGCCAGGTTTACACACTTCACAGCACTCACCCCAGCACATACCCTCCCCAATGTCCATAATCCCACCCCCATACTTATATATGTGTATAAATATATGTATACACCTATATGTATACATCCAGTATTTTATATTTGAACTGAAAACTAATTTATTATTTATAACCCCCAAGGAATCCACTTCTTACATATCGTCTAAGACAGGAAGTCAATAAATATCTTTTAATCAAGATATCAATTCAAAAAGACTTGACACAAATATTACTTTCAGTTCCATTAAAATCTAGAGAGATTTGTTTATGCTTTTCCCAGATAAATAAAAGATACAAAGGGGCACCTGGGTGGCTCAGTCGGTTAAGCATCTGACTCTTGGTTTTGGCTCAGGTCATGACCTCAGGGTTGTGACATCAAGCCCCATGTCAGTCTCCACACTCAGTGGAGAGTCTGCTTGAGATTCTCTGCCCCTTCCTTTCCCTCTGCCCCTCCATCTTCTCACCTTCTCTCTCTCTCTAAAATAAATAAATAAAATCTTTGGAAAAATATATGCATCCCGTAAGAAATTTAAGCATACAAATGAGAACACAGGAGTAACTATATGGTAGGTTGGTCAAACATATAATAGCTTAAAATTTTGTAGGTAGGTGTCACAATTTGCAAAGCATATTTGCATAGATTTTTAACTATCATGACACTTAAGCCTCTGAGTTAATAGAGGCATTAATGTTTCCACTTTACAGCTAAGGATTTCAGACAGGTTGAGTTTCAGAATTCCATAGTTTATAAATGTCAATCTATCATCTACCAACCTTATTGAGATATAGCTCATATACCATAAAACTTATCTTTTTGGTTTGCACAACTCATAGTTTTTAGACTATTCACAGACTTGTGCAATCATCATTATCTAATTTTAGAATACTTTCATTAGGCAAAAAAGAAGTCCCATGCCCATTAGCAGTCACTCCCTATTCCCACTGGCCCCTGCAAAACAGTAATTGGTTAAGGAGTGTGCTGTTTAATGTCCACATATTTATGAGTTTCCTGAATTTCTTTCTTTTATATTTAATTATGTTTTTTTCAGAGGAAATACTTTGTATAATTTTGATCTTTTATAATTACTTAGGCATGTTGTATGGCCTAACATGGTTTATTCTGGAGAATGTTTCATGTACTCTTGAGATGACTGTATTCTGTTGTTGGCTGATGTGTTTTACATATATATTTTGTCAAAGTGGTTGGTAGTATTGTTCAAGTGTTCTCTTTCCTTATTTATCTTTTGTCTGGTTATTTTATCCATTATTGGAAGCAGTGCATTGAATTCTCCAACTATTATTATTGAATTGTCTATTTTTCTTTTCAGTTTTTTCAGGGTTTGATTCATGAATTTAGGGGTTGTATTGATAGGGGAATACATGCTTGTAATTATTACATTTTCAGGATGGGTTGATCTTTTATGATTATAAGCTGTCCTTCTTTATCGCTAGTAACAATTTTTGTATTAAAGTCTACTTCGCTTGATACTGGCACAGCAAAATCATGCTTTCTTTTCATTACTGTTTGCATTGTTAGCCTTTTTTACATCCATTCTCTGTTTTTTGTTTTTTTAGTTTTTCTATAAATGACTTAATTTACCCTTCCTTTTTGAAAGATAAATTTTGCTCTATACAAAAGTTTTGGTTGATAGCTGTTTTATATCAGCACTTTGAATATGTTATCCCACTGATTCTGGTATCTGTAGTTTTTGATGATAAGTCGGCTTATATTCTTACTGGAGATCCTTTTTGATAATTTGCTGCTTTTAAGATTCTCTTTTTGTTTATGGCTATGGAGAGTTTATGATGTGGCTAGTTATGGATCTCTTTTGAGTCTTTCTAATTAGAGTTTGTTGAGCTTCCTGGATGTGTAGATTAACACTTTCCATTAAATTTAAGAAATTTAGGCCACTATTTCTTTAAATATTTTCTCCATTATTTCTCTCTCCCTGTTCGTTTTGAAATTCTCATTATGATGCACATAAATTTAATCAAACTTCACTTTTTTGAAGATATGTTCATTTTTTCCCTTTTTTTCTTTTTTTCTCTTATGCAGATTCTTATGCTTTTCTTATGTAGTTTCTCAGACTGAATAACATAAATTAACTTATCTTCAAGTATTCTTTTTCTGTCAGTTCAAATCTACTTTTCAACCCCAGTATATCCATTTTCCATATGATTTTATCTCTTTATAGATAGTCTCTATTTAGCATGACATCATTTTCTACTTATTTTAATTATTTAGGTATGGTTTCCTTTAATTCTTTGAACACTTTGATAGCAACTGATTTAAAGTATTTGTCTAGCAAGTCCAACATCTGAGTTTCCTCGGTGTCAGTTTCTATTAACTGTACATTTTTTTTCTTTTTTCTGTGTATGGACTATACTTTCCTATTTCTTTTAAGTTCTCATAAATTCTTTTTCTGTCAAACTGGATATTCTAAACAATAAAATTCTGACAATTCTGGAAATCACATTTTACCGTATCCAAGGTTAGCTGTTTTTCATATTTATTGTTTTTTATTTGTTTGCTTATTGTCCTTCCTAGACTAAGTCTATAGAATGTATTCTTGTTTGAGAGTGGATGCTGAAGTCCCTGCTCAGATAGCTTACTTGTCCACTAATGATTGGGCAGATCTTCTATATTTCTGGAACCAATACATCTCCCACTGTTTGCTGAGGGTCTGTGTGTGTCTGTTGGAGCCTATCTTCAATGCTCAGGCAGGCAGTCTACATCTCTGCCTTAGCCTTGACTTTCTGCTCATGTGTGTCCTCAATATCAGTCAGTGGAAAGCAGTTCTGGCATTCTCCAGGCTTTCCTGGCAATATGCAGAGCCCTGTACCTGTACATGGCCTTATATAGCCTTGGATTGGACTGGAACTTTTCAAAGCCTTCTATAGATATTTCATTTCCAAGATTTTCCTTTTATGATTTTGACTGTAAAATGGTTAAATATTTGTCCCTACCAGTAGTAATGCATCAGATAATGCAATATTAAACAGTTTCCACATATATAAGCCCTGGGGATAGGGTTTTCTTCATTTACTGACCTCAGAGTCATCTCAGAGCAAAACTCTGTGAGTAGGAGAACTTCTTTCCAGAGAAAGAACTTTCCAGAGAACTGCCAGACAGATCAAATAATGAGATATTTCAGGGGATTAGGCTTTTGGGGGATGTCCAAAAATTCTATCCCATTGGGGACTGCCAGGCTGCTGATTTTCACAAGTACCCTGTTTTCTAAGCTGCAGGTGTTACAAGTTTCCCACAGAGCCTGTGGGGGAACAGGGGAAATGGCAATAAAGAGAGTATTAATGCCATACCACTCAAATTCTTGCCCTGATTAAGCTGTTCTTCTTGGATAGATTGCCCAAGAATTGTTGTAAGCTTTTGGTTAAATGAGTGGATTTGGAAATGTTAATTTTCACTATTTTTGCCAGTGTTGTCATTGCTTTTATTGAGGTACAGACATTCACACATCTTTATTTCAGCATTCTCGAACTACTTCGTGCCAACATTCTAACTTTTTATTTTTAATCTAACTTTAAGATTTTTTGCCATATCACATCAATATGGAGAAAATGTCAGTAAGATAGTTTGGGGAAACTGGAAGAATACACATGGCAAAAACACTAAATGTGCTTGAGAAAGTCATTGTATTCTGGAAATAGCATGTGCATTGGAATTAAACTATCTTTGGTTTAAATTCCAGTTATTAACTCTAAGACTTGAACATTTTCTTTGCAGTCATTGGGGCACATAGGTTTCCCCTTACCTAATGATGTTAGAAATACCTTCTAAAAATTGCTACAAACTTTAAATAAGGTATAATGGAATTTTAATAAGTTGAACTTTTGTATTTGAATTTTCAAATATACTTAAACTGATTAATACTAAGATATGATAAAACAATTTGGCATTAGAATCTTAAAGAAATCTGTTTTCTGCATCCTTAGATTCCATGTTTCTTAAAGGGGAAGAGTTTGACTCAGTTCAGCAGGCTTTAGTGGGAATAGGAGAAGCCAAGGATCAAAGGCTTTAATTTATATGGTAATCTGTTTTTTTCAGCCAAGTATTTTCATCTAAAAAATATTTATTTAATGATGTTAATATAAAAATATTATTCATCTGTTGTTAATTAAAATACTAAAAGCCTGTAGGATTTTGTAAAGTTTTACAAGCTCAGAGACAGAAAACTGACTTATCCTGATATTTCCAATCTGAGCTCTTCTGAATCTGCTTATGGATTCTTTGATATTGATGTGACTTGTCTAGTAGCTGGACTTCAAAGAGAAACCAATGTGATTAGGAAAAAAAAATAATTTTTCCTCCTTCCCCCCATCTTATGATCAGGTAAACTTTTAAATCTAACTCTGAATTTAAAAAAAAAAAAAAGTGTGTGTTTGAACTATTTTTTTTTTCTCTTTAAAGAAAGATTGAAGAAAGACTTCAAAGAACCTGTCACAAAAGGCATCATACCTTGGGTTGAGGGTATGATTTCTATAGACCTCAGTTCAGCCCTCAGGATACATATAGATCTATCTCCAAATGGATACAGGACTGCCTTAGATCTAACCATTTCTTAAAAGTTAAAGTAGAGTTGCAAAGACAGGATATAGAAAGCAGAATTTAAAGCACCCAGTGCCACTACACAGACTATCAATATTGATTTAAATTGTGTTCCTTCTATGAAATATAACCTCAGTGTCTTCTTTGCATTTACTTTCCTCCTTCTACAGGAAAAAAAAAAAAAAAAAACAAGTCTAGAGAAGCCAGTCTCTGTTGCAACTTGCACAATACCAGGAAATTTATTTAATTCATTTTTGGCTCTGAATTACCAACCTCAGGAAGAAAGGGATGAGGAAAGAAGAGATAAAGAAAAAAAAAATGTGAAATTACCTAGCAACCTATAGAGATTTATTGAAGTATCTGGTAATCTTTGGAAAATTTTAAGAAGTATCCAGATCTCCGTTACATAAAATGTTTGTTCAAGAATCTCTCATTTTTAAAACTGATATTCAAGATTTAGCCTATTAGACTATGAATAGCCTATTAGAGAGAATCCACTCATCTGCGAGCTTACCTGTATTTTTATTCATTTCTTCCTTTTTAGTTAGAAATTTGATCTTACCACAAACCAGCTCTGTTGGCATATAGATGCCTCATTCTATTCTGACCATCTGTTGCCCAATCCATAGCAATAGCCATTACTCAAAATTCACCCAAATGTTCCAAATCAATCTTTTTTTTAATTTAAAAATGTGTAAAAGCATTGTAAGAAGGAAAAATACATTCCTGTATCTCTGTCTGTATCTTCTTTACAAAAACTTGTCCAATCCAGCCAATAACCATCTATAGCAAGTCAAACTTTCCCCAACCGGTTCCTCCTTTCATTCTTTCAACATCTATGAAAGGCAATCAAAGGCTCATCATCCTAATAAATAAATTCTAATAATTAGTGTCAGGAACTCATCACTCATCTGAACAGTAGACACCCTGGAATTGCTAAGTACTATCCATCCTGTTCCTCTTGTGGTCAAGGTTTCACACACACTGGTGGGATTTCATCATCAAAACCATCAGCAATATTAACAGAATTTTTGTCACAAATAACAGTAAAAACTTAGGGCTTTACTATGGATATATAATAAATTATCCAGAGACTCAGTAAGTTTAGAAATCATAGAGAAAATAGATAACATTTAGGTGAATTAAAATGGGAAATACAGCTATGAAAAGGACAGCAAGACAAAAGTGGGACAACTTTAAAGAATACATTTAGGCAAAGTAATTCTTAACCTAGGTATGAAAAGATAGGGGAGGTTACAGTAGTCATTAACAGCAACAACAATAATAAAGGTGGGAAGACTTAGAAACTGTGATAGGTAGACTCACTTCTTTTTTTTTAAGTCTAAGACCTGAGATGAATTATAAAGTATACCAAAACTGGATTCAAAATTCTCCCCTTCTACATAATTGATTTTCCTTATTAACGTAAAACATGTGAATCTGAAGATCGCTCTCTCTCCTTTTTCTCTTCTTTGGCATAATTTCCCAATGTTACTTTTTTACATCTTCACACTGTAGAAATTATACTTCTTATAAAATTCCTCTTTAAGAGATTTCTAGGATTTAAAAACATAGTATTATGATCATGTTAGAATCCAAGCAAAAATAAAATTACCAACATTTTCTTTTATAATGAGAGCTCTAAGTGAAATTAACAGACATGATACAATTTAAAAACTTATGAGTTTAGACTACAAAAACCTATTAAGAAACACATTCAAGCTAACTTTACATCTTTGGGTCATGGTTCTAAGTAATTTTGTATAGTTGTCACAAGTAGTTTGAATAAAGGTGTCCAATTCTCTCTATCCAACTTCAAGTGCTATATTATAAAAATTATTACACTTAGATCAATATTGACCTAAATCATTTTCCTCATGTTTATTTATTTATTTTTTTTGGCACATTCACAGTTACCACTTATCAAAAGTCTTGAGTAAGCAGATTGATGTGAAAAATCCAGCACTTATAGCTCCCCAAACTGTCCTAATTAAAGTGGCATGCCTTTCTCATTTTTTTCTATCTCAACACATAATTAATTTCTTCATAACTTTTATGACTACCTGAAATCATCTTATTTATGTCTTTACTTTAAGGCAGGAACCTATTCTGCTTTTCCATTCATGTCTCCTCATATCTAGCCAAGTACCTGGCTTATAGTAGTTTTTTAAATGAATACACTTTGAACTAATTAATAATGGATGAATGAATGAATGGAGAATGAGTCAATGAATCAATCAACCAAATTTAATTAAAATAAGTTTCTATTATAGTGCATGAAGAAGTAAGAGCTAGCTTAATTTTCAACATAATCTTATACAAAACGTTGACTTGTGACTTAGTAACATTCGCCAAATCATAACATTTCAATAAATCATTCCTCTGTTCCCTATTGCATACCATGATTGTTGACTCATGTTTAATTTATTGCATTTTCTTCCAACCACATGTATATAATCTAGTCTACTCTGAGTCACCTCTGTTTATACACCATTGCCCATGGATGTTTCTCTGCTCTTTGTTCATTCCGAGTTACAGAGTATAAAACAATAACCACATAAGCTCTTCTGTTGTAGAAGCCCATATGTTATTGTCCTTATCTTTAGCTTGGGTTTTGCAGAATATGGCTTAGTTAATGTCAATTTCTTTAGAAACATATTTTGTACCATCTTATTATGGTCAAAAGCTATGCATAGAAAACAAAACATAGATTCAAAAAGGGAAAGCATTAGAAAAAAATATGTCACAAAGAGCTCAACCATTGGTTCTGTATCTCATTCACTTTTTCTCTACTTACTTTCAGACTTCCTCCTTCTGTCTCTATATTCTCTTCCATATTAATTTCCTTTCCTTATATTTATATATTAGTTTCTCCCTCTGACCTGGTAGTAGAATGCTCAACAGTGTTACAAAGTTGTATCTTAGTAGCCTGAAAGGATCTGTTTACTTCTCTAAGGACCTATTTTGCTCTCAGGAAGTAACAGCTTCCTGCAAAATGTGTGATTTAAAAAAACAAAGAAAACAAAAACCTTTTTTTTTCTTATTAAACTATATTTTTCCCCAATAGTATAAATGATAATAATTAAAAACCATAACTTTTGAGCCATGAAAATAACAGTAATCTATATTTCCCATTAAACTTTGTTTAACCTTGGATTCAAGGAACTATAGCTTTTAAGCAATGGTGGATCATAAGGTCTGCCATGTCCACACAGCTGTAGGGATTTACGAACTTGAACATTATTTCTTCTCAACACATTCCTTCCCAACATACATTTAGAGAAGCTAATGAAAATGAGATCAAGTTCACAGATAACTACCAATTAAAAAGAAATGAAAATTAAAATGATCTCCAGATCTGTAATCTTCTCAGAAAAAGAAATCATGGTATGGTGGACTGGTACAAGCACTGTTCTTATTTTTATTCTAAAGGATAACTAGGATGGGATTCTGAATTAGAAGATATGAAGTTTAAGCAAATATCAACCTCTCTATGATATATAAGCCAATGAGTCCCAATCAATGCTTTGGTGTTAAAATGTTAAGCTGCAGGGTTATTGAATCCAAAATGGAGTTATTTTTGCCTGTGCAGGGGGATGTTTTATAGGAGAACATATTGAATTCATTAAAAGTTGATTAGACCACATGGTAATCTAATCCTAATAGTTTGGCTTATTGGGCCCAGAGTAAAAAATATTTAGTTGATATGTTTGCAGAATATACAGTAGAAGAACAGTCATAAACACGTACACACAAAGACAAAGTTGTATAGGACTGGCAAATGTGCTAGTGCAAGGTGTCATGGAAGATCAAGGACTACATTTTTATTACATGCTCAGGGGTAGGAAGGCAGAACTAACATTAAATTCCAATAATGCACCCTGCCTTCTTTATTTGTGAGTGGCATGTAAGATGACATAACTACAGTATTTATCACACATTTATCAGTCTATCTATCTATCCATCCACGTTGTGCATGTGTATATGTTGTATGTTCTTATGTTTATGCTATATTAGAAGATAACAAGTGATTTGGGAGGGATGTGTGACAATTTTAATTTGTGGTCAGGGAATGGGTCACTTGAGCAAAATTTGACAATTTTGATACTTGAGCAAGCATCTTAAGGAAGTGAGTGCATGAACCATGTGGATATATTGGGAAAAACATTTCAGGTACTTGAAAGAGAGGATGCTTAGTGCAACACAGCAGTGCTACAATGGGCTGCATGACTGAAGGAGACAGTGATGGCAAATGAGGTTTATCAAAATGGGGAAGGTCAATCCACATAGAAATTTGTAGGGTGGTGCAAAGATTTAACTTTGAGTGAGCTACAAAACCATTGTAAAGATTGAATATAACAGTGGTATAATAAGACATTCTAATCAAAAGGATACTGGTTTTTGTTTCTGTTTTTAGGATACACAGGAAAGGGTGGAAGCAGAGAGACTAGAAGACAAATTAAAATAATGTATATGAAATATGATGATGCTGTGGAGCTAAGTGGTTGTAATGGAGATGCTGCAATGCAGTTGATTCTGAATAATGATTGAAAACAAAGATGTCAGGATTGACATGTAGATTTGAGAAGAAAAGAGGAGTCAAGAATGCCACTCAGTTATTTGGGCTGAGCAACTGGAAGAATGGAAGATATTGTGGTTTGAGCAGGTTTGAGAAAAGAATGCCTAGAGTTTAGAAGTAGACATGTTTAGTTTCAATACCCACGTGAAGATATTGAGGTCACAATTAAATATATGAATTCAGACAACTTGAGATAAATCTGGACAACATATTTGGATATATAGAGGCTATTCAATTTCAAGGCCCTGGAGGAGATCTTCAAGTTAGTGTGTTAATGAAAAAGGAAAGAGTTACCAGGATACAGCAGTGGAAAATTCCAATATTCAGATGTCAGGAGTATGAACATGTTCCACAAAATAGCCTGGGAAGAGGTAAAGCACAATATAAGAATAATATGGGAAAGAAGCAGTTTTCCAGAAATGTATGTAGTATTGAGTTGAGTATTGAGTGATTTGTTGCGTGAAATATTGCAGGTATGGTAACACCCATTAACACCAATCCTTTGGGTGCTGGAACCTACTCTACTAGCAAATGAGAGCCAATCGCATGTATTTCTTCACACTGTGCTCATTAGTATCATGTTAGAAGCTTGAAATTGCCATCTTTGGAGTATTTATACCATGAGCATCAGCAGCCTCAGAACTAGATAATTTTTCTCCTACTAAGAGTCATTGTTAACATCAACCCATGCACCACTGACAGCAACATGATTGTTGAATTTGGTAAGGTATAGGTCACCAGAGATCAAGATGTGCATTTTAAAAGAAGAGCTGTGAGGGGAAAATCCTCAGTGAAGGATTGCAACCATTGAGTATGGGTAACTCTTTCAAGGCAGTAGCTATGGCAATATGTGTATTGAAAGATCTTTGTTTGCTTTGTGCTTTGGAATAAGGATGTATAGAATTACTATACACTAATGGGAGACTGAAGAGGTACAACAGATACATGTTCGTGAAGAGAGGGAAAAATGGATAGAATTGTAATCTTGTGAAAGGGATGGGATGTAGTACTTAAGTGGAGTAGTTTTTCAGAATGAATTCAAGCTTTTTATCCCTGACAACAGGTGGGAACACAGAACATATGGTTCATATGCATGGTAAGAAAAATACCATTTGTGACGGCTTCTTTTCTCAGGAGTGAAATCATCAGCTGTAAGTGCGAATGGGGCAGAAACTAGTTAGAATTATGTGAGAGGACAAGATGGGAGATAGCAGGCTGATGAATGCCTAGGAAAATGCAGAAGTCTCCCCAGTGGCACTAAGGGCCCACTTGATGCTAATGGTCAGGAAATTAAAATAAAGCCACTAAACAGGACTGTGATTTTTCTTCAGCAGCTGTTAACTTCAAGAGCAGGTAGGGAATTGGCTCTAACGATGGATAAGTATAAAAGGAAGCACAGTTGTGATAAAGGGATTGATACTGAAAACACAGATTAAGTTATGAACTGTGGAATAGAAGCTAGCTAAAGACAAAAACAAGTACATGAAGGAAATGAGGGCCATTAAAAGGGAAAAGGTTTAGATGGAGTAAAAAATAGTATTTTGGAGCCCTGTAGGCGGAAACTGGGGTAGACAAAAAGTGTAAGAAAGTCAGATTCATAGAATTGAATTTACAAAAGTTATTAGAGAAATGGAGGTCTGGTTACTGAGAGATCACATTATTTAAAAAAGCATCTATGTGTTTTTTACAGACACCAAGAATAATGACAGAAAGAATTTTATGTAAAATTATAATTAGTAAGAATCCAAGATCTACAGTGATTGAGGGAAAGTGAACCATGCTGGAAAATGATTGCAAAAAAGAAGAGGTGACTAAAATCACAAAGTGATAACCATTTCACACCCACCAAAATGGCTACAACAGAAAAAGAATGAAAAACAGACTCTTAAATACAGAGGTTAAACTGGTGGCTGCCAGAGAGGAGAGGGATGGATTAAATAGATGAAGGGGATTAAGAAGTATAAACTTCCATTTATAGACTAAATGAGTCATAGAGATGAAAAGTACAGCATAGGAAATACAGTCATAATATTGTAATAACGTTGATCAGAGATGGTAACAACACTTTGTCATAATGTACAGAACTGTCAAAAAACTATGCTGTACACCTGAAACTAATATAACATTGTATGTCAACTACACTTCAATATAAAAAAAGTGATCATGGGGCGCCTGGGTGGCTCAGTGGGTTAAAGCCTCTGCCTTCAGCTCAGGTCATGATCTCAGGGTCCTGGGATTGAGCCCCACATCAGGCTCTCTGCTCAGCAGGGAGCCTGGTTCCCCCTCTCTCTCTGCCTGCCCTCTGCCTACTTGTGATCTCTCTCTCTCTGTCAAATAAATAAATAAAATCCTTTTTAAAAAAGTGATCATAATACATGTTGAGAATAGTAAACATAAATTCACCATAATATCAAGCTATTCCACTCCTAGGTTTCTACACAAGAGAGATGAAAATCATGTACACATAAAGACTTGAAGGAAAAAGTAGATAATGGAATTATTCATAATAGCCAATAAATATGTCCTTCTTTAGAGGATATATTTAGGTAGGAAGGCCTACTTTGTCCCACAGTATCTCTTCCTAAGATGACTTCTTCATTATTATTATCATCACTCACAATCATAAAAATGTCAAACACCTAGAAAAGCAGAAAAATAGTGCCATGAAAACCCCAAATCCTTCCATCTAAACAAATGCCCATAAATGGGTTAATTGTTCAGGAAAGTGAGTACATCTACACAGTGGAATACTATTCAGCAATAAAAAGGAATGGCATACTGACAGGTTTCAATATATATAAACCTGAAAAACATTATGCTAATTGTAAGAATAGAGACAGTAAAGACCACATATTTTATTATTCCATTTATAGGAAATGTTTAGAAAATACAAATCTATAGCAAGAGAAGAATAGATTAGTACTTGGCTGAGGCTGGGATAGGAAAGGAAATTAGCTATTAAGAAACATGAAGGATCTTACTAGAGTGATAAAATGTTCTAAAACTGGATTATGGTAATGGTTGCATAAAACAGAAAATTTACTAAATGATTACTAAAAGTTATAGAGTTATATGCTTAAAATGAATGAATTTTATAGTATGAAAATTATGTCTTAATTAATTTGTTTTTAAAAAGATAGTTAAAGTGGTTTTTTAAAAGTAGGGATAAGCACTTGGTTTAATTTGGTGACTTGAGATTCAACACTGATTTCTCCCCGTCCCCCCACTGGACTGGCAGGAAGAGGACATGAGAATGGGATTCTTTCCCCTACTTCTAGCTCTATGATGTGGGAGGGGGAAAAAAAAAATCTTTCCACCTGAAAGAGTCAGTGTTCTCAAGGTAGAATTAAGAGTCAGAGCAAGAGAGTAAAGAGCACAGGAATGGGTTCAGAGTATGACGATTTTGTAATTGTCAAGGAGTGTTTCTAAGGGCATAGGAGGAGTGCTTTAAGAGAATGGGCTAGCAAGGGGTATGGACAGAGCTTTGAGGAGGTGAGAATAAGGAAGAACAAGATAAAAGGCAGTGTTGAGTGTGAAGGCTCTGAAATTTTGCCTGCTTGCAGCCTAACAAGTTAGACTGCCACTGTTTCATAGAAGTAGGCAGAAACAGTGCTGTCAGAAACAAGGGACTTGATTACTCACAGCCCAGCAAGTTCCTTCATGTGTCACAAGTTCCTGGGAGTGACAGAGAGTCATCCAGTAGACAGCTGTGCATGTAGTGTCTTTGTGTCATAGGTTAAGTCACACCAAACTTAAGGAGACCGAATGTTTTCTATGTGTCTACAAGTGAACTTGTCTGATTTTTGCTCTAGAAAAGATATCCTATTGAACTCTATACTGGACAATAAAAGATCTGCTTTCTACACCACAAAGTAATAATTTCTGTCTTTCAAGGCTGTTTGCCATGTAAGCAACTTGAAAGGATAGTCGGTAACAAATGCTAACCATGCCTCTAGTCACAAGATGTCTAGAAATGCAAAAGACCTGTGGGGAATCTTCCAACAAAGGGCAAAATGAAATTAAAACCCTTGGGGTCTCAAGCAGGTTGTGATAGTAAAACAGATGACTGTTGCCCAGGTGCAGGGAGTGGTGAGGAGATCACATAATGGTTTGGGGTCCCGTTTTTCGTGCTAAATGTATGGAAGCCAGAGCAGAGATCTCACTGGAAATACTGGAGCTCTAACATGCTCTTTATTGCATACAGAATACAAATTCAATCACTTCTTCTATTAATGTAAAGACTCTAAAGAAGGATTAGATTATTGCTTAGAAACGTTCACTTTCTTTCCCTTAATTCCATGGGAGATGAAACTTCTGTACTTCTTTGATGATGGATTCAGCTTATGATTTTCTATAACACAAGAGGGATGATAATAGACCTATTGCAGGGAGATATTTGAAATGTGCCTGCATAATTGGTCTTGTTCTTGACAGCCTCTATCATCTTTTGTTCTTGACAGCCTCTATCATCTTTGTGAAGAACAGGAGCTCACCAGCTGAGGACAGCAGACTCCCAGAGGCAAAGTAAGTTTAGGTGGAGATAGCAGAGCCCTCAGGTTAGCTAGGCTAGGTCAACTAACTGCAGGCAAATACGTAGATAAGGGAGAATAAAGGATTGATTTCTTCAAGCCATCAAATTGAGGGTTTTTTTTGTTTGTGTTATTTGTCTGGATATAACTAACTGATATACTGCTTGAATACATAAAAAATAAAGTGTGACTAAAGAAGTAGGGTAGATATTTTGGAATATGGAATACCAAAGGGAAGTGTCGTTTGGCATGCCATGCTGGTATGTGTATGTGTGTATATATATGGGACAAGGAGTCTGGGAGTAGACATTCTAGGAAGATCTAGTGGCCTAGGTATGCATTCAGTGACCCAGGTTCTTTTTTTTTTTTCACAAGTTTAACATTCTCTAAATTGTTTCAAATTGGTAAGGGCTACGTCACAACTCACGTATTACATTGTTATGTAGTATTATTAATGATAATATTTAACATTATTTAAGAATCATATTAACAATTATATGATGATAATAATAAAAAATGAAGCTGTGATTATTAGGCTTAATGATCTGGTAAATTGATTCATGGTCATAATTGTAATTTCATGTACAACTTGTTCTTGATTCACAAAACCCTGGACTTAGCAACAATCTGTATAAAGAATAGAATATCTTAAGCATCAGAGTCTGGGGTCTTTATTTTTATTTTTATTTTTTTTAGTTAAATAATTATTAATTCAGACAAATGAATTTGATTAAGAAGTCTTTTTTTTGGCAAAGGCATAGAATTAATGATTTATTAATATTTATAAGTACTTATCTACTTATACATCCTATAGACAGTGATATACATAGAACTCTTACAAATGAACAATATCTAAACACACAAATATATCTAGTGTCCTGTGTATGGATTGGAAATGATTTTCCATAGCAGTGTTTTTTATATGGTGGTTTGTATAGTTAGAATAATCATCTTTTTGTCATCCTTAATCTATGTGAAGTCTGCCACAAACAGTGTCAATATTTATTCTGCATTTTACATAAGGCAACTGTGCTCCAAGTTTCAAATCATCAAATTAAATATTCACTTTTGGAAAAGAAATAAAGAAACAAAAACAAATTTCATGTTATACATGGTACTTAGGATCTCATTTAAACCTCACAAAAGTGCTTTAAGGTTAACATTATTCCATTTTTAATTTGAGAGGTTAGGGAGGATCATAACAGTTATTACTTAGCCATGGTTATAGAGCTAATAAAAAATATACATTTTTCAAAACTGGCCTCTGAATCAAAACCAAATATAGATTTTATTTGAAGTTTTTTCTTTTCTACATCAAATACACAGACTAATTATGCTACAATTTTCACAAAGTCATCAACTTACTTTACACCAAAATGGTAAATTGAGAAAAGAGGGAGTAGAAATATGTTAAAAATAAACATAAGCAGCTTTATTGATATTATCACTGTTGTCACTTGAGTAATGCAAGCTAAAATAATATTGCTTATGTACAAACTTGGCCATTTATTCTTTTTTATTTATCTTGTGACTAAATATTTATTATTTTATATTTTAAAATATTAAATACACTTATATAGTTTATTTTCTTGCATTTACAATTTTTGTGAATAAAATAAGATTAGCTGAAAAGAATCAGAGGTAATGGTGGCTGGGATAAAATTTCTAGTTAGATGATGGAAATAAACAGGTAAAAATGAGTTGTGTGTTGGCATCAATTTCTAGGCCAGGGTGTCACATTTTGATATTATGTCATACTTTTGCAATGTGATATCTCAATTAATTTTTTTCTCAGAGAAAATAGAGTAAATGAGCCAGATTAATTTAATCTATTAAAATAATAATTTATTTAGAACAAAAATAGATTTTTGTAATTAGCTTATTTCATTTAGCATAATACTGGAAAGTTTCATCCATGTTATATTATGTGACAGGATTTCCTTTTTTCTAAGGCTAAATGATATTGCATTGTGTATTGTGTGTGTGTGTGTGTGTGTGTGTGTATGTGCATATATATGCTACAATTCCTTTATCCATTCAACCATCAGTGGACATTTAAGTTACTTCCATCTTCTGGCTATTTGAGTAATGCTGCAGTGAACATGGAGTGTTAAAGGAAGAATGTATTTTAACAATACAGGATCTTTCTCATATATCAAATGAGTAACAGAAAATTTTGTAGATTGCTAAGGACCTCCAGCAAACTTCTCTTAACCATCACTTCTGAAATAAAGATGGTAAATATCAATTTTCTAAAACTTTCTATAAACAGGGAATACTAGAGTTTTTAGGGGTCTCTCTGCCAATATAAAAATGCCAATTTAATATCAAAATGTGATTTAACATGATATATGAAAGTCTATTACATATCTTAATATGAAAGGGAATATTAGCTATCATTATACATGCACTTTATAGGTAATGTAAGTAGAGGGAAAGGGAGACTATAAGGCATCTATCTTAAATAAATCACATTATTTTTAACTTTTGGTTAGAATACATTGACTTTAGTCATACATATTCAAGAAGCATATTTCCATAATGTCATCATGGGTCAAAGTGTAGATTAGGCATGGAGAAGTTTAACATCAGTTTAGAGAAATTTCTGTCTCTAATGAAATTATTAAAGTATTAGTTCCCTAAATAATCATCTCAGAACATGTTTGTTTTTAGTATGTTAACTGTACAATGTACCTCACCTTTGTGACTCTTGAATTACCCTATTTTGTCAGCACCGTACCTAGCTGATACTTACGAAGTTGTTTTTGAGCCTCTTGCAAGGTTAGAGTGAAACGGCTCATGATAACCCTGAGCCACTTCTCAGTTCACCCTATAAATTCTTGGGTTATGTCAAAAAATAATTTCCGTTTGGAGGGAGGTTAAAAAGACTAAGGGCTTGAAGTGAACAGAACCTTCCCAAGAGGATAAGTAAATACAACAGTTGCAAATGTGCAACATTTTGAAGAGCGGACCTGTACCTATTAGATTTCAGTGTTTGTGAAGCTGTGGCAGTTTGCATCATGAATGAGAAGGAAGGGTGATGCAAAAAGAAATATTAGACAATGAGCATTTCAAAGAGAAACAAACATGGAGAACTGAGTAGTGAAAAAAATGTATATGCTCTTAAAAGCAGGAGGATCTAAATCACTTCTATGATAGACCCCCTCACCCTCTCAAATCAGGTTCACAAGAGAAGGTCAGTTCTTGCCGTTTTATAGTTTTGCCGCTACTCCTTTTCCAAACGTGGTGTATTTTCAAGTGTCTGAACTGGTAAGGAATTAGTAAGCCCTTCTTATGTGTATGTGTCCAACTTAATGGACAATGCATCATCTGAAATGTGAGAAAATCTTGCAACTTTAAAAACAGATACTCTGTCCCTAACTGGTGACTTTGCAAGTGAAGAAACAGCAAAGGCTTGAAACTGACCGCTTAGTAACATTTCTCTTGTGATACTACTTCAGTAAACTGGCACTGAGATTGAGTCATTACGATATTACAGGAAAAGATGCCTTTTGAAATATTCTCTCCATCTGCTTATTTCTTGAAGAATTCACCTACAGCATCTAAAAATACTTCCCGGGGCCATCTGAATTTCTCTAGGCTATAAACATCACCTTTTGTTTCATTTAATAACAGGTGTAAAATGCAGATGACATGATACTTTACATGGAAAACCCAAAAGACTCACCCCCAAACTACTGGAACTCATAAAGCAATTCAGTAATGTGGCAGGATACAAAATCTATATACATAAATCAGTTGCTTTCTTATACACTAACAATGAAAATACAGAAAGGGAAATTAAAGAATCAATTCCATTTACTATAGCACCAAGAACCATAAGATACCTGGGAATAAACCTAACCAAAGAGGTAAAGGTCCTGTACTTGAGGAACTACAGAACACTCATGAAAGAAACTGAAGAAGACACAAAAAGATGGAAGACCATTCCATGTTCATGGATCAGAAGAATAAAGGTTGTGAAAATGTCTCTACCGCCTAGAGCCATCTATACTTTCAATGCTATCCCGATCAAAATTCCACCAGCATTTTTCAAAGAGTTAGAAAAAATAATCCCCAAATTTGTATGGAATCAGAAGAGACCCCAAATTGCTAAGGAAATGTTGAAAAAGAAAAACAAAACTAGAGGCAATACGTTGCCTGATTTCAAGTCTTACTACAAAGCTGTGATCACCAAGACAGCATAGTACTGGCACAAAAACAGATACATAGACCAGTGGAACAGAGTTGAGAGCCCAGATATGGACCCTCAACTCTATGGTCAAATAATCTTCAACAAAGCACGAAAAAAATATACAGTGGAAAAAAGAGCATCTCTTCAATAAATGGTGCTGGGAAAATTGGACAGCTATGTGTGGAAGAATGAAACTCAATCATTTTCTTACACCATACACAAAGATAAACTCGAAATGGATAAAAGACCTCAACGTGAGGCAGGAATCTATAAAAATCCTAGAGGAGAACACAGACAGTAACCTGTTCAATATTGGCCACAGCAACTTCTTTCAAGCTATGTCTCCAAAGGCAAAGGAAACAAAAGTGAAAATGAACTTTTGAGGGGTGCCGGGGTGGCTCAGTGGGTTAAAGCTTCTGCCTTAGGCTCAGGTCATGATTCCAGGGCCCTGGGATTGAGCCCCGCATCGGGCTCTCTGCTCAGCGGCAAGCCTGCTTCCCCTTCTCTCTCTGCCTGCCTCTCTGCCTACTTGTGATCTCTCTCTGTCAAATAAATAAATAAAATCTTTAAAAAAAAAAAAAAAAGAAAAAGAAAATGAACTTTTGGGACTTCATCAGGATCAAAAGCTTCTGCACAGGAAAGGAAACGGTCAACAAAACAAAGAGGCAACTCACGGAATGGGAGAAGATATTCGCAAATGACACTACAGAGAAAGGGCTGATATCCAAGATCTATAAAGAACTTCTCAAACTCAACACACACAAAACAGATAATCATGTCAAAAAATGGGCAGAAGACATGAACAGACACTTCTCCAAAGAAGACATACAAATGGCTAACAGACACATGAAAAAATGTTCATCATCATTATTCATCAGGAAGATTCAAATCAAAACCACATTGAGATACCACCTTACACCAATTAAAAAGGCCAAAATTAACAAGACAATAAACAAGTGTTGGAGAGGATGTGGAGAAAGGGGAACACTCTTATAGTGTTGGTGCAGTCACTTTGGAGACAGTGTGGAGATTCCTTAAGAAATTAAAAATAGGACTTCCTATGACCCTGCAATTGCACTACTGGATATTTACCCCAAAGATACAGATGTAATGAAAAGAAGGGCCACCTGTACCCCAATGTTCATAGCCGCAATGGGCACAGTTGCCAAACTGTGAAGAGAATTAAGATGCCCTTCAATGCATGAATGGATAAAGAAGATATGGCCCATATATACAATGGAGTATTATGCCTCCATCAGAAAGGATGAATACCCAACTTTTGTATCAACATGGATGGGACTGGAAGAGATTATGCTGAGTGAAATAAGTCAAGCAGAGAGTCAGTTATACGGTTTCACTTACTTGTGGAGCATAAGGAATAACATGGAGGACATTGGGAGATGGAGAGAAGTGAGTTGGGGGAAATTGGAGGGGGAGACAAACCATTAGAGACTGTGGACTCTAAGAAACAAACTCAGGGTTTTAGAGGGGAAGAGGGTGGGAGATTGGGTGAGCTTAGTGGTGGGTATTATGGAGGGCACGTATTGCATGGAGCACTGGGTGTGGTGCATAAACAATGAATTCTGGAACACTGAAAAGAAATAAATTAAAAGAATAAAATGTAAAATAAAATAAAATAACAGGCATAAAATGCACATAATAATATTTAAATTGCTGTAGAAGTATAGTAAAAAAGGTACAAAGTAGTTAAATAATTAGGTGTGTACAACTTCTATTACATATGACCTACCACTAAGGGTATGTGAATTCATACAATTTGTAAAGTAGGGAATTGGTGCAAAATTTGACACTTTCCCTATAGCATCAGTAATGAGTTTTACTAAAATACTAAAGATGAGGGAAGACCAAAGGCAACCTTTAAGGTCTGTATCTTCTGCCTTAATGTTTATTAAACTTAAGTGTCTTTCTCCTCTGTTGTATACTTGTGTGCCCTTCTCCCTTGTCATTGGCTTTTATTCCTATGGTTCTTAGACTCCATCCTTGATGAAACAAAGTTCCTTGCAGTCCTGTTTTCTTGCTCCAGGAATCATTTCTAAGAATCATCCTTTTGAAACTCCTAATTAAAATATTAAGATATGGTTTAGCCATATTTAAGTTAAAATTGGAGCACCTTGTGCTGAATGTGATCTATCTCTTTGGGTTTGATATTTTTCAGTGTTAGCTTAATGAGGGAAGGGTAGAGAAAGTCAGAAAAGAATTAATAATTTATAATAATCCATATCATAAATTGTTCTTCTTAGTTCGACTTTTGTCACTTTTAATACTTAAGGGAAGGTGTATTCTTTCAAATCCAGTTATACTTGGAGAGTGAAACTGTTCTAGGGTTGAGAAAAAGATCATTAATATCCTGGGGATCCATGCTTACTTCACTTTTATTTAAACTAACATTGAAGTCTAACATTTATTACGGAGCCACTGAGAATCTGGAAAACTCCATGTAAAATATCAGCCATAGAAATGTTTATAACGAACTGTAAAGGGTACCTCAATGTCTATTTCAAAACTGATTTGATGAATACAGAAAAGGTCAAACTAAAAATAACTAGACTGAATCAGTTGTAAGTGTAGTAACATATGCATCATTTAATAATGAACTCTAAATTTGCACCACAGTTTAAGGAGTATCATGAATGCTAATTCTGACAGCAAAGGGTTATGAACTACCTGTCAACTTGTGCCCGACACAAGGTCAGGCAGTTATGAGCTAATGAAACCCCAATGAAGCAGAAGGTGAATGACTGGCATGAGTGGGCTAGTGGGAAGAAACTGCTGTAACACAGTGGCACATTCAGAATGACACGGTGTCCTGAAACAGAAGCCACTGTGATCCCATCTGTTTATAAAGTCTGACTGCTTAAGTTAAAACCTCCCAATATAGGCAACATATTTCCTAGGAGATTTTTTTTCATATCCATAAACATTCAGATGTTACAAGTGCTAAGCATTTTTGGGTTTTCCTTACATATGCAGTTAGCTCTTTCTAAAAGGTTTTATTAAATATTTTTGACACGTTGAGCAACAATGAAGACTTGCATATGGGACCTCTAGTTCGGATAATCAGTTTTATCCAAGGGCTGATCCAGATTTTTGAATGTGATGATGTCCATGTAGATTTGTTTTAAAGACTTTGTGCCCATGATAGTGATCAAATGGAAATATAATTTATGCTTGTTAAAATTCAGGAAATCAAAGGAAGCACTAAAATTCTGATAAAGCTAATGCTGTTAATGTGAACATACTTTAAATTATGTGTAAATGTATATTCTATCAAGTCTGCACTTTTATCATATTCCCCAACCATCTGAAACTCATGAAAACAAATCAGTTTTCTGTTTGTCTATCTCTTTTGAAGATGTTTCTATGGCCCTAAAGTGTTTCTCCTTCTTGGTTTTTTAATTGTATCACAGGAATAAAAGATAAACAACAACATTAGAAAAAGAAAAAAGAAGTGACTTCTGAAAAAAGTCTCATTCCAGGAAGCAATAGTGTGAAAAAAAAAAGAAAGAAAGAAAAGATGAAGTAAAACAAGTATATGTGCACATGTGCGGACAAACACGCACTTACACTAACATGAGTGAACATTTAGGGTATGTATTTCACATTATTAGATTTTTATTTCTTTAGGAGATCTCGATAATATTGGTAGGTGTAACACTGTAAGAGTTTGGTAAAGTTTTTATCTACCAAGGAAGAACTAGGTTTCATTAGGACGTGTAAAATTGGAAGAAAACCACAAACTTATCAATCCTTACATAAATCTCTCTGTTCTTTCTTCTAGTGTCCCCAGCTATAATCATGACAATAAGTTACAACAGTCCTTCTATTGATAACTTGACATATTTCCAGTTAACCAAAAGAAAGCATCAAAAGTAGTTAATTTTCATTAGTGTGCAGAACAAAGTTCACAGCTTACAACTAAGGAAGAGATGCTCAAAAATATTTTTTGTTCCCCTACTATGTGTTTGGCACTAGGAATAAAATGCTGAATAAAAACAAAGTATCAATTCTCACAGAAATGATAATTTTGTTAGATTTTTAATCAAATAATCATATGAATTGCAATTTAATTTAGACACATTTAAAGATATAGTGTAAATAGATGTTAATCAATTAATGCATGGCTTATTGTAAAATTATGAAATGAGCTACTTCCCACAAAAGGTAGGGCAAAGGAAAGCAGAAAACAAGATTTTATTGAGTGCAACTGAGTAAATTGACCTAGTTTGGAGGATCAGGAAATGCGCCCCAAAAGATCAGAATTTAGCTGCTGCCCACATCAAAAGAAGGAGGTCACTAATCAAATGGATGAAGTAAAATTAAGCTTCTTGAGGAAGGAATGAGTGTGTCCATAAGCTCCATACTGACGAAGAAAAGGGTATGTTCCAGAAACTGAAGAGTGGCCAGTATGGGAGAGAAAAAGAAAGTGACTAGAAGATACTAGAGAAGCAGGAAGGGATTGTCCTATGGAGGGTTCTGCTAGTCAGTTCAAGGGTGCTGTGCTTTATCTCAAGCCCAATGGGAAATAGCTGTATATTCGAGCCATGTAAGTGAAATTTAGACACAAACATGCCTGGATATAAAAGAAGCTTCTCCTTTTTTTCTTTGTCTCTCTCTCTTTTTTTTTTTTTTTTTAAGATTTATTTGAGAGAGAGAGAGAACAAGTGGGGAGAAAGAGAGGGAGAAAGAATCTTAACCAGACTCCTGGCTGAGTGCAAGCCGGGTGTTGGGATTTCTCCCAGGACCCTGAGATCACGACCAGAGCTGAAACCAAATGTTGGATGCTTAACCAACTAAGCCACCCAACCATCCCTAAAAGCGACTTCTTAATCAAATCAACTACAGAGGGTGGTGGGAAGGAGAGCCAGACTGAGATAAGGCTATTGGGGATGGTCAAGACAAAGCAGGAGAGAGGAGTAATGATCAGAATGTATAAGCGAGGTTGGTATAACTCTTCAAATGACAAATAATATACTAATGAAGACAGTAGGGCTGTTTTGGGGAAGTTGTGAAACTAGAAGTCATATTAGAGTAGGTTGTAAGATGAATGGGAGGTAAAGAACACAATTGCAGAAGAATTACAAAAGAATCAAGGCATTTAGGAAGGTTGCATATGCCAGAAGGAAAACCAAATTCAATGCTCCAAATTCTGACCCTTTTCTTGGAACTTTAAATTGTACAGAGTTTTTCCTATCAAGTATGTGCCACATGAATATTTTTGCATTTATGCATTCAAACTATTTTTTTTTTACAATTTCCTTAAGATACATTCCAAGAAATGAAATTGTAGCATTCATTGATTTTTAAAAATTTTAGTACCAATTTCCAAATGTCCTTCAGAAATGACATCCAAATCTAGTCAATCAATAGTATTGTATTCCGATTACCTATGACACGCTTCTGCTTATTATTGTGAATTTTGTTAATCTGAAAAGCTTTAATGTTGTTGCAGTGTTCTTTTAAATTGCATGTTATTTGTTTGGTAACTAAGGCTGAACAGTATTTCCTATATTTGTGTGCCATAATTGCTCATTCCTTTTATTGACAATAGCTGCTGATTCATTCATTCTTATGAATACTTATTGATCTTGACAGATCCCATGATCTGTCCCTTGATCCCAAGGTCCTGGGATGGAGTGCTGAGTCTTGCATCGGGCTCCCTGCTCAGCAGAGAGTCTGCTTCTTCTTTTCCCTTTGCCCCCCACTACCAGCTCCTTCTTGCTCTCCCTTGCTCTGTCTCATACTACCCCAAATAAATCAATAAAAATCTTAAAAAAATAAATTTCTGAATTATCAGCCAGTAGTTTTAAACAGTAAACAGATCAGATAAAGATTGGCAAGTTACCTTTTGGATAAAATAATAGAAAGTTTTCACACTGAACAATTAACCACCTGATACACATGTACCATCAAGTAAACAGTCACCAGTAAATGTGCTTTGTCTTATTTTCCTGCATATTTTAGTCTTTTGTTTTCCCTTTTTCTTGCTTTGTGTCATTCTTGATCTTCTACTAAGTATGAATCACTGCTGGTTGATATCTTTATAATGCCAAAAAACTATAATATAACCTCTTATATTTTTGTAATAATATTAGAAGTTGCACGTACATTCTGTGTACAAATAAGGCCCTCACCATGAGGCTTTTCTGCTCATTGAGTTTCCAGGTTAACTACACAGATTTCTAAATGGATTGAAATTCTCATAAAAATTTCAAGTTTGAAGTAAATTTTAGATGTATTTATCAAAGACAATGGAAAAGAAAAATCACCAGTTGATTTCTGCATCTTCAGGTTTAGTCAGGATATTGAATTTTAGTTAAACTCAATGAACTACCACTTTTTCCCCGTTGACCCTTTGATTTTCAGTATTGTTTATCTGCCTCACCACCATCAAAGAAAAAATACTAAATGATTTTGACAATCTTGTCAAATAACACTAAAATTATTTCTTTCGGTTCTTGCAAACATTAAGAAAGTTTTCATCTCACCGTACATAATGCATCACTTACAAGCACACTTTCATCCTAATGATGAGAATGTTTCATTTTCAGGCCAAAAGGCAATGGATATAATTATACATTCTTCCATGAATGAAATCATAATGGAATTAAATTGTGTTTGTAGGTTTGACATCTTGCTATTGTGGCCTAAGAAAGTAAAGACCAACATTAGGCATTTATTAAATATGTAAAATTCACATCAAGCTGGCAGTGTTTCTATTCATTTATTTCATACCACTTGCACATCTCAAATGAAATAGTTCCTTAAATTCAAATTTATGAATTCTATAAAGAAGACCCACTCTGGTTGGACTGGAAAAGGAAGTATGGAAATCATCCTACTAGAGACCTTCTGCTCTTCCATTATCTATTTTTTTCTACAACAGCCACTCCTGAAGATCTATCCTAAAAGCCCGTAAAATAAACAAAGTAAATAAGGCATATTTAATGAGGTAGTGTTTGGACAGATTGGATACAAAGTAAATAAACTATAGCTTACAAGAAATGAAATACTTTCACTTTTTTTTAAAGATTTTATTTGACAGAGAGAGAAACAGCAAGAGAGGGAATACAAACAGGGGAAGTGGGAGAGAGAGAAGCAGACGCCCTGCTGAGCAAGAAGCCCAACGTGGGGCTCTATACCAGGATCCTGGGAACATGACCTGAGTCAAAGGTAGACACTTAACCTCTGAGCCACCCAGGAGCCCATATTTTCTACTTTCAATCATATATTCCATATAAATATGCAAGAAATCCTAAATGGCAGAAATGGAGAACAGTTACATTACATAAATGATAGTATACTCTTAGGACGTAAAAATATTGTAAAATCATTAATTATGATATAAGTAGCCTCCCTTCTAACCTTATATATCAGCTCAGGGTCTTCAAGAGGCAGATATCAGGATGGAATTCAATGTGTGAGACATTTAGTAGTAGGATGCCTATGAACAATATAGGAGTCAGGAGGAGGGAGGAGGTGAGGGAAGCTTTAAACCACGAGGCAAGCCTGATGCCTATAAAAGGAGAGGAGAGCAGACAGAGGTTTGGGGGTTCAGAGTGCAGTTTCACTTTGAGAAAGTCTTAAAAAGATCCTAGAGCAAAAGCTATCTGCTATCTGCAATGAGTACCACACTGGACATTCACGGTCTGGGCCCAGAGTGGTTTTGCCTTGGTCTGAGTGCTGTGGCAGATCCAAAGGCATGCAGCCACTGGAGGATGGCTGGCTATCATTCACCCTCTTGTAGCAAGTTGTCCTGAAAGGATTGGAGCAGTGTACCTCCATGGCTTCCTTACCCTGATAACTACATAATGAAAACAGGATCATTGGAAAGCAGCTAGTGTGAATCACCTCGGTCCCAGGACTCTGGTAAACTTAAACAAATGATAAGGAACCTCAAAGAGCTTGTCTTTATGAGGATTATATCAATCAATATTTATTGTTAAAATTTAAAAAGCAATTTAAGACATATTTATTTGCTTAAAAAAGAATAAAGTCATTACATCAACATGAATAATACATTTTTATTAAAAACATTTCCAAACTGAATGAATAAATGATCAGAAAAGTGGCATTGTTTTTCTTAAAAAAAAAAAAGATATTTCTAATGTCTCCTTTGATGGAACACAGGTGGATCCTCACATCACGTTCCGCATATGATCTGTTGTGAAGTGCCATTTCAAGTTTTGTAATTGGTGAAAATCAAGGCTCACTCAGATATGTAAATTATCTGGGACTTCAGGAACCACATGAAAGGGTCTTTGGGGGAACCTCCATGCACACTTTGAGAAGCATTGATTAAAGCATTGAGTACATCTCACACATTAAATATGATAATACATTTAATTTATAAAAGTTATCTTGCAGACATAGAGTATGTTCATGTGGAGTAAGACGCAGCTAAAAAGTCACTGCCACTTTGAATTCATCTTCAATTCTTCTAGCTAAAAATATTTCCCAATATACAACACTTCTTTTTTTTTTAATTTTTTTAATTTATTTTCAGCATAGCAGTATTCATTGTTTTTGCACCACACCCAGTGCTCCATGCAATACGTGCCCTCTCCAATACCCACCACCTGGATCCCCCAACCTCCCACCCCCCGCCCCTTCAAAACCCTCAGATTGTTTTTCAGAGTCCATAGTCTCTCATGGTTCACCTCCCCTTCCAATTTCCCTCAACTCCCTTCTCCTTTCCATCTCCCTTTGTCCTCCATGCAATTTGTTATGCTCCACAAATAAGTGAAACCATATGATAATTGACTCTCTCTGCTTGACTTGTTTCACTCAGCATAATCTCTTCCAGTCCCGTCCATGTTGCTACAAAAGTTGGGTATCCATCCTTTCTGATGGAGGCATAATACTCCATAGTAATATACAACCCTTCTAACACAACACGAAAAAGTATTTTGGCCTTAATTGTCTTTATCTTCTAACAGTCTGACTTTTATTTTTTTTAACTTTCTGAAGTTAAAATACTGCATACTGCAATGCCTTTCACATAACAGGATTTTGGTAGTTTTATTTAATTAACTAATTAACTTTTTAAGATTTTATTTATTTATTTGAGAGAGAGAGAGAAGGAGAGCTAGTGCACAGAGGGAGAAACAGACTCTTGGCTGAGCAGGGAGCCCGATGTGGGACTCCATCCTACTACCCTGGGATCATGACCTGAGCCAAAGGCAGATGCTTAACCAACTGAGCCACCCAGGTGTCCCGGATATTGGTAGTTTTAAATAAACACTGAATATTGATATTTCTTATATTATATTTGGCAAAGTCAACATATCATCATCAAATTTTGTGATTATATGATGCAAGATACACCTTATCTTTAAAATGGTATCGTCTCATAGGTCCTTCTTTCCTTTAAAAATAAAAGATAAAGAAGCATAATGCATTTTAATGATCACTGTAGATAAAATATGCTTTGATTGATGATACATTATGCCCTATTTTCTTTTCTAGTAAGTCTACAATGGTGAGCGGTGACTTCTGATTTTATTGCTTAACTGTGTTGTAATCACCAGTGACTAACTGAAACCTGATTTTTCTTTGTTAATTATATGACGTTATTTTATCTACAAGCATTACATAGATTGTTTTTTTTTTTGTATTTCCATTTTACTGAATAATTTAACACATAATAGTGTCCTGAATTAACACATAATAGTGCCCTTTGAAGATAATTCTGTCTTGGAAAAACCACCCTTCCCTTCACGAAGTTTATTATAGTTTGGTGAGATTATAAATATTTATAGAAAGGATGGTGAGGCCCTGTGTCTGTGGCATCCAGCAGAACTATACTGTGAGCCATGTATAATTTTAACTTTCCTAGAAGCCACATTAAACAAAGTAAAGAAACCAGGAGTACCTGGATGGCTCATAGCTTAAGTGTCTACATTTAGCTCAGGTCATTCCTGGGACCAAGCCCTGCATCAGGCTCCCCACTTAGTGGGGAGCCTGCTTCTCTCTCTCCTGCTGCCCCTCTTGAACTCTCTCTCTCTGTGTCATATAAGTAAATAAATCTTTAAAAAGAAAGTAAAGAAACCAGAAAAAATAATTTTAATAACACATTGAATTTCACCCAGTATATCTAAAATATTGTCAATGTGTAATCAATATAAAAATTATTAATGAGCCAATGAGTAATTTTCATTGTAGTAAGTGTATTATTCAATTTGTACATGAAATTTTCATTGGAAATACTTGATCTGTACTTAGATTTCATAAAATTTACAGTGAAGAAGTAGATTATTATGCTAAAGTTTTTCCTCAAATTTTTAAGTTTTCCAACAATCAAACTGAATGGAGGATTAGTATTAAAGTTTAAATAAAAGTCTTTGCAAACCATTTATCTGATGAGGGGGTTGCTATCCAAAACATAAAGGTACTCTTAAAACTGAATAGCAAACAAACAAAAAAACAAATAGACAAATAGAAAAAGACAGATATTGCTTGATTATCACTTATATGTGGAATCTGAAAAAAGCTGCACTCACAGAAACAGACAGTAGAATTGTACTTGCCAGGAGCTGTGGGTTGGGGAATTGGGCAGATGTTGGTCAAAAGGTACAAACTTCCAGTTACAAGATGAATAATTTCTGGGGATCTAATGTACTGCATGGTGACTCTGGCTAATAATACTGTATTCGATACTTGAAAGTTACTAAGAGAGTAGATCTTAAATATTCTCACCATAAAAATAAATAAATACAATGCTAATTACGTGAGGTGATGGAGGTATAAACTAACTAAATTGTGGTAATAATTTTGCAATATATACATGTATTAAATCATCACACTGTACACTGTAAACTCATACAATTTTATATGTCAACTATATCTCAATAAAGCTAGAAAAAAATTGCATTCAAGTTACTTAAAAGAGAAAAATCAGTTATCAGTCACTTTAGACACATGTGGCTTAGTGTTACTGAGTAGGACAGTATGTCTCAATACCACAATTAAATGATTATTTTTATATTTATAATTTTATTCATGTTGTTTCATGGCATTTGAATAAATACTGTCTTTGGCATGAAGCCAGTAACTCTTCTGAATTTTGTAATATACTTACTTTAAAAAACACATTGCAAAAAAGGCACATTATTATTTTATGCAAACATTTGATATTATATCGTTGAGTAAAAGCATATTTCCTATTTTAAATGGAAAGTATTTTCTCCTTAAGCTAGTGCTATTTTCCTTGAGCCAAAGAGAGAGGAAAGAATGGCAGCTTTTCCAAAGACATAATTAAATCAACCAAACCAGTCAATGGGATGACAGATGATAGTTGGATCTGGATATCATATTTTCCACATGCTCATCCAGTGTGAATTTCATGTATTCTAGAAGTGCTTGATGATTTTGTAAAAATACTGGTGTAGTAAGGGGCCAAAACTATAAATCTTATTATCTTATAACCTTAATTATAAATCGTATGACCTTCATATTTAAGATTAGTGTGTTGTCATTTATCTTGGATGTTTCTGTTAAAAAAAAAATACACTTAGAAACCCGAAAATTTCCAGTGTCACTGATAACACTTCCTTCTGAAAATATTCGTCCACTTTTAATGCTTCCACTATATACTGTAGTATAGAGACAGATGGATGATAGCTAGATATTTAGAAAATAGGTTGTGAACAGCTAGTATATAGATGCATACAGAATTGTGCTCTAGAATTACATGGTCCAATAATGATAGCCACTAGCTACATGTAGTTTTAAACATTTGAAATGGGGCTTGTCTGAATTGAGATGTGTTATAAGGATAAAATGCACACTGGATTTCAATGAGTTAGTATGAAAAAAGGCATTTATGATATCACATATTTTTTTATTGTTCACACATTGGATTGATAATATATTATTTCACTTTATCATTTTTGCCTTTCAAAATGTGGCTACTGGAAGGGTGTCTAGGTGGCTCAGTCAGTTAAGCATCTCATTTTTTATTTCAGCTCAGGTCATGATCTCAGGGTTGTGAGATGGAGTTGTCAGCTCTGTGCTGGCTTTCAAACCTGCTTAAGATCCACTCTCTCCCTCTCCCTCAGTCCTTCCTGCCCATTCCCTCTCTCCCCTCTCTGTCTCTCTAAAAAAAAAAAAAAAAGTGGCCACTAGAAAATTTAAAATTATTTGTGGCTTCCATTATATTTGTATCAGACACTGTTGATCTGGAGTAGTAAAAATATGCTTGAAAATTCATTGAGCACATCCTATTATTTCTAAAATATTAGATAGCACTTATTACATATATAGGGTGACATATATGTAACATATTTAAATACCTCAAAGAATGCAGAGTTTAAATAGCCACATTGATATTATTTGTGAACACTTGATATAATGTCTGAACAAAAATATTTTCTGTCTGATCTGGAAAAAATTTTCTATAGACAATATGATTTAAATACGGTGCAGAGGCTAATGTGAACTTCTGTTTTTGTATCAATCACAGACATGCCTCCAAGTTAAGATTCCTGCCTTTGTGCCAAATATAACACATATAACATGAAGCAAACCTAATAAATGAGAAGCAAGTACTTACCCTTTAAGATAATTAGTGTAATTTCCCTTAGTCTGCTTCTGGAAACCAAGGGACATTTTGTGTTTTCAGCAGATAATACAGAAAATGATGCCATGTATATCATCCATATCTGTGGAATTAGCTTCAAATATCAGCAGTGTTAAAGTAATAAAATACATGTTCTTAGAATCTGAGACAAAAAGTAATTTAAAAGTTTCTAATATGTCCCCAGTCTTCTTAAATCTTCTCATGTTTTTTCCCCCTACTTTTCATTATAATAAGTCATGTTGCAGGAATGCAGATTTTAGCTGTGATTGCATTTTTGAAAAGTAAAACCAAAAGAATGTCTACATTAATTCAAGATATTGTTGTAACTGTGACTAGTATCTTATTAGAATTTTAAAACTAAGGTATCTGGGTATTCATGGAGGACTATAATACCAATTTAAATGTTGAGAAAGTGGAGATGCCATTTTCTTTTACACAAATATTAAGAATTAACTATGTGCTAGGTATGTACTGTGATGACAAAATATTTTCCTTGGCTTCAAGGAGATTACAGTTTATTGGAGGAACAAAATACAAGTTGAGAAACACTGTGCACAGTAACAGGTGCTGTTTCCTAGAAAAAACCAGGTTGCTACAGATGTACAAAATAAACACTTACAAGGGAATTTGGCTCAAGAAGGTTGCTGGCGGCACATGGAGGGCCAGACGGGGCAGGACTAATGAGGCATTTTCCTGGAGAGGTTAGCTGGAAGGGTAGGAGTTAGTAGAAATGTATATTTGAATTAAACTTGGCAGAGATATGATTTGTGAAGACATTAGTGTTTGAGACCTACAGACCCTGGAGGAGCTGTGCGATCTTGGAAATGTGACTAAAGTTTGGGGTGTGCTTGTAACTCTAAGGGTTCTTTTGAGTGATCACCTCAGGGTCTGTTGCATATGCCTTAGGTATTATTTAGGATGCGGGTGTTGTAATTGATACAATGCCTCCTTGGCCTTTTGCTTATTTTTCTTTCTTCATTCTTGTCACTTGCAAAAGAAGGATGTATCCTATTTTCTAGTGCTCAAGAATCAAAATCAGAATATGCTTCCTCACTGATTTCTCCCATGGCTAATCTAAATTAGTTCGTGTTACCTTTAACAGATGTTCCTCTCATCTCACGTATAGATTATACATAATAATTGTAACTGACAGAGTAGTTATTATAATTCAAATAATGCACTTGATGTTTCACTCCTCTTTTATTCACTTCTCCCATCATCCCATGAAATATCTACTGAGTCCCCATTTTTCAGAGGGGGATCTTGAGGAATGGAGTAACTCTCTCATGATCATACAGGTAATAAATGGTGAAGTCAGAACTCTGAAATGTAAATCTTGAGTAATATAGTGTCTCTTTTGGCCAGTATATTTGAGATGTTACTATAATATATGTTATAGAGAATCTATATGTATACGTGCACTTATATCTATCTCCCTATGTTGATAGAGAGATCTCCATAAATTTGCAAAGTCCTTGAGAAAAGAAAATATGTCTATTTCTTTGATTTTCTCCTAGCCTGCTTTGGATTCTCAAGACATTTACTCACTGAATTTCAAGAGAAGCCAAATATAATTGAATCCAGAAAACAAAAAGAAAATAGAAATCCTTTTGTACCTTAAAGATAATATTAACTATAGATAACATAAAGTATTCTAATGAAAAATACTAAATAAATCTACTTTCATTTTGAGAAACCACACTGGGGATGATACGCCGTTGTACCCTCTGGAGGAGAACTAAAATAAATAAACAAACAAAGATTATTAAAGCAACAGACTTTTACTGAGAGAGAGAAAATTCTGCACTACATTCTGCACTAGAACTTACAGGTAGAAACTCATGACATAACTCTTGTCATCAATCTCCTGCCCATGCATACTGTTTACTTTAAGTCTGCTGGTGACCAAGATCTATCCTTTAAGAATATTCACCTAATTTCAAGTATCCATTCTAGGAATAGGTTTTCCAGGGCCTCAAATGAGATTGTTCAAACAATGAAAAAGAAAGTTGTAACTAAATGATGAAAACCACCTGCTGCTTGTAGGTTGCTGAACAAGTGGCTTTAAGGGAATCGACGAGATTGTTACTGTTGCTCAGTAGGTTCAGGGAAGAAATCAAGGCTGTTGACATTCTTGTCATTGAGATATACAATAGATACAAATGACTTCTGGTTGCCAGTGGCATTTAACCCATATTGTTGGTATTTTACTAGCTAATAATAAGAATTTAGTAAGGTAGAAATCATTTGAAGACAAATCAAGTCAATGTCGATGATTGTTCCTATTGACAGCTCAAGAAAAATGTGCTGTTAGTGATTTTAGCATAGCACCTATTCATTTATAATGACTGGTACATTTCCATTTTAAATCTCTAGACATTATGCTGGAAACTGTGTTCAAGTACAATAGAACTCTGCCTAGCAATTTCTGATAGCCATTGCAGAAAATGTCTCAGTAATGCCTCCTGACCTACAGAGTCACTTAAGTTTGTTTTTCCACCTCCACCTACTCCTCTCATAATGTTGAGAGGTATGTGATTTACGATACTTGCATCTTCTTTCTAGAGTGCTTAAATGTGAAGCCCTGAACTATCTCATTATATGGGATCGCCTTACTAAGCCTATCAAAACCTGATCCTGGAATGGACATCCCATCCTGGCCGTGTATACAAGATTTGGCTGTTTGTACTGAATGAACTACTTACATTTTCCAATGTTGACACAAAATCAGAAACTAAATCCTTATCTAAACTCAAGATACCAGAAATGTAGTTTTAGAGGAAAAATGGACCTTAGTTATAATCTAGTGTGACACATTTGATATGCAGATGAGGAGAGCAATGCTTGGAGATGTTAAGTCATGTTAGAGTTGTCTTAAGACATAATGGCAGAGAAAGTACTAGTACATTGTCTTCTACTTTCTAGCATGAAGTCCTTTTTATCGATCATGTGTTGTTATAGAGACACAGCTATGGTCAAGGCATCTCTATGTGGTCACAAGTCACTGAAGGCTCTGTTTGTTTATACAAACACTGTCTGGTCCTCCAAATGTCTTTCCTCTTTGCGTTGACCCCTAACACCTAAATCCTGGGCTGTAATATGTGTCCATTCCTTGTTGCAGTGTAGAATGCTGCTTCCTTAGCTATATTTGCAGCAACAATCAGTGTTCCAGACATAAATGAAAAACTAGCTAGGCAGTTCACTGCATTCAGTGGCTTGGGATTCTAGAAAAAGCTTCTGTAAGACCAGACACCATAAGCAGCACCACCACCACTAGCTTCTTTGTCACCGAAAGGCTTGGAAGCCCCCAAACTAACACCCAGGTCTGGAATCAACTTTGAACCTGAGGTGATGCATGGAATTTCAGGAATCCAGTGAGGTAACACACAGGTTCTGTGGTTTATAACTATTCCATTTCCTTTGGGGGGCTACCTTATTTTTTCCTAATAAATGAGAATAATTACCTATCCCTTCCCAGCCCTGTGTTCTGAGAATATTTTTGCTGAGCTCATATCCCTCTTCCTCTGTTTGTTTACCTGAGACTCACTCCTATCCTATCACATCTCTGCCTGGAAATGTAATGCAGGGTAATCTCTATATGAATACATATGAATGATTACATTAGCGAAGGCAGCTGAGAGCAATCCATGTAATGGCAATAGTAACGGTAATTGTTATAATAATAACCAAAAATTAGCACAATAATCACCAATCATTTGGCAGTCAGAGTCTGTACCTAAGGTCTATAAAGACCTATCATGTTCTTAAGACCTATCTTTAAGGCCTTTCACATTCTTAACACCTAAGAATTGATCAAAGGTAAAGTGATATGGTACTCCAGGCTATCAGTTAGGATTAGGTTTAGCTATATACAAAAGTAAATTCAAGTTAGTCATGCTGTAAACACATAAGATTTTATTATTTCACATAATATGGGCAGAGATCAGCAATCAAGGGCTTCTATGAGTTTCATGAGGTTACAACTCATTACAACGTTTAGTTTCACTGTTCTGCTATGGTCATTTTCTGCCCAGTACAAAATAGCTACTAGAGCTTCAGCTACCACATCCACATTCCAGCCAGGAGGAAGAATGAAGGGTCAAAAATTTTACACAATATTTTTACTTCTTTTAGAAATTGGTCTTATGACCAAAATCTTTCTAAGGGCTGTTGAGAATCAAAGTTGATATATATTTGACTAACATTTGGGGATATTAATGAGGTATATGTAGTGGCAGAATCTGTCCAACCACCTACAACTTTTCAGATGACAGATGTGGACAGGTAGCATCACAAGGCCAGAATACGGAGATTTTCAGCAATGAGAAATGTAAACTCTTCTTTGAAGGGAGAACAATCTGTGGTGAAACCAGAGACCTCCCAGCATGAGAGTTGCCCACTCTGTCACTTCATTGAAGAAGTCTGCTTTTGAATCACGTAGGCAAGAATTGGGCAAATTTTAGTGAGTGATTATGACAATATGAAATCAGTTAATCAGTACATTGTGAAAGTTTTAGTTTCATGAATTCTTTTCCGATCTTGGATGTATATGTATGGTGGTGACTCAAAGCTTAGAGAGCTTATCATCTCTAAACATGAAATATCCTTCCTCAAATACACATGTTGTCTCCCTCACACCTAGGAAGTCCTCAAACTGAAATACTCCAACACTATAGGTGTCAATTACCCCACATAGAACAAAATATGCAGTGACGGAGACATAGGTAAGGAAACATGCAGAAATAAGCAGTCACTTAATTTTGAATTCACAAGTAAACCAAGACCCTTTCTCACTGTTCTTGGAGGGTAAGTTCCCTGAATATTGCTGTATGGCCTTTGTACTGCTGAATATTGCTGTATGGCCTTTGTACTGCTTACTCCCAAAGCATCAACCTCAGGCAGGCAGTGTTTCCAAACACTTATTTCCAGCTGCATCAGAAATTGTCTATGGTGCTTTTGAAGACAGATTCTTAGATTCCAAAATAAACATCTAATTTGAATGGGTGGTAGGGAGGTAGAAGACAAGATGCTTTTATTTTTTACTTGAAGATACAGGAAAAAATGTAATTCAAAGAACAAAATAATGGTTAATAGTAAACATCTACAGACAGCTTATAGTTCAGAATAAGGGTGAATATGAGTAAAAATCTGAGTGGTTTGAAATCATTAGGTCAGTGTTGCAATGCTGAGTAGAGAGACTGAAATAATAGGCCAGAGTACATTTCTTACCTTTTAGTAGGCGTTTCATCCAAGCATTCCCTCCCCCTTTATTTTGTCATGATACTAGAATACCACGCTCTTAAAAACTGCTTTTATTCATCTGACAACCAACATATTTCTCCAATTCCCCTTTGATCATTAATCAAATAGTTTATGGTGTTTAGTATGATACAGCATGATAGTACATATATATTTCAGTCTAAGATAGTTTTAATAAATCATAAGGATATGTTATGTGGGTAGTTGCATAAATTATGCAAATTTTCTTTATACCAGAAATTTTTTTTAAAAAATGGAAATAGGACAAAATTTTAAAAAAGAAAATCTAACTGAGCAATTATTTTTTTTCCTAGACAATAGACACATATATTTGACTACTATTTACCAATAAATGAATATTTTAAAACAGAATGAAACTTAAAGGAGTCATGAAAAACACACCCATCTTGCTTTAGTTTCTCCTTTTTATGCTAGCTATTTCTGCTTCTGATCACAGAGGAAAGATACAATGCTTTGGATGTATTATTCAGTCAACAATTTTACTAGGTTCTGTTAATGAGCTAGACATTGTACTATATTCTGAATACATAAGACAGTAGGACATGGTTTAATTGAATGAAGAGAAGAAAACTAAATAAATAATTATAAAACTGTTCTTGGGGCTACAATAAAGTAATGGGTAAAGTGCAGTGTGAGCAGGGAAAAAAGAAATAACTGTGCCCAAGAGCATTTAGAAAAACTAATCAGAGAATTGGAGTGTGGTTTGAAAACTCAGTTGGTATTAATCAGGAGAAGGGAGCAAGGACACATAAGAGGGAGTACTGAGGGACATGGGCATCTATGCTGGCTTATGTGGGTACATGCAAGAATAAGGTGGATTTAATGAGCTGAGAGTTTTTTTGGACTGGATTTTAGTCTGCAAGGGAGACCTATACTTCTGGGGAAAAGTGCATTTTCAAGGACAGAAATTTTCCTTTAGCTTGAAAAAACTAAAAGAAGGGATAAAATATATAATGAAAACAACAGTTTTTAAGGCACTAAACATAAAGCCACAAAGTACACTGATGCCTGAGAGACATAAAACAAATGTGGTGAGAGTCAAAGTTGCCCCAGTTTGCAATGTATAATCCCAGACTCTGGTGCAGGAAGGACCAACCCAAGAGGTACCCTGCTGATTCCGGGAATAGAGGGAAGGAGCTGACAGTCTGGTGATACCAAAGAAAGGAGATACAACAAAGGAGAGAGCTTCATACCTATGGAAATCCTGGCATTTTCAGAGTTCCCTTTGAGGATTTAGCACAGCACTGATCACTACAGGCTTGTGAAGAGATTGCCTGAGGTAGAGGTGGGGTGGGAAGGAAAGCCTGCAAGGATTCTAGGTCACGGTTAATGGCACTCACACAGGACTGGGGACTAGCGTCTATTCTCTCTAGCCAAAGTGGAAAACCTCATAATTCTCAGGATAATGTGTAATCATAGTTCTATGGCTTAAACAGTGGGAAAAGTTAGTTCTAGACCTAAACCCATTCTCTTAAATAACAAAGCTTAAAAACAAGACTCTAACGGATCAAACTGTTTCCAAGTAATTTGACTACAAATATACATATCATTTTAGGAATACAAAAATGTCCATGTGCAATAAAGTAAAGCCCATATTCCTAACATCTAATAAAAAATTAGAAGGCATGCAAAGAAGAAGGAAATTATTATCTGCAATGAGGAGAAAAATCAGTCAATTGATACTGACTCGGGATTGACATTATCTTGGAGGAAGCCCTTCTCTGCCCTATGGTCCTTCTGGTTGGATTTAGAATCAAATGGACATGAGACAGATTAATAGGAGAAAATCAAATTTAATAGATGTACGTATGGGGAATCCACACAAACATGAATTTCCAAAGAGAGTGAGGCAACAGGAAGCTTATATAAACTAAGGAGAGGGGTAGAGTCTGAAGATACAAAGACCATTAGCAGCAAGATGAAAAATGTTTTGAAAAACAGTCTGCCTTATTATCTAAGTAAGTTTCTTAGGTAAAGAGGAGTAACTATTAATAGCTCTCTTTCCCTCGAGACTCTCCTTTCCAGTGTAAATTTAGGCAGATTTAAGGGAGGCAGAGAGCATTTTTTTTCTGTGTCTGCTGGATTTTAATTACTTTTAATTCGAAATAATCTGTGTGCTGAAATGGCACATTTTGGGGTATCTCATCCAATACCTCTTCAACATAAATGGAAGGGTTAGTAGAAAAAGACATTAACTCAGTTATTGTAACTATTTTGCCTGTTCTAGAAGCTAGAGGAAAAGACTGAATGTGTTCATATGTGACAAGGAAGATATAAAAAGTTCCACAACAAAATTCTAGATCTGAAAGCAAAAATATCTGGAAGGAAAAATTATACTGGATAGAATTTTCAATTGAACAGACATGACAGAAAGAAAAAGTAGTGAACTCGAAGTCATCTTAATAGACCCTGCCTGAAATAAAACACAGAGAAAATAAAAGTGTTAATAAATGAGTAGGGCTTTTAGTGAGTTGAGGGACAATTTCAGAAAACACACTTGAAAGGGGTAGGGACAAACAGAAAATGTATTTTAAGAAATAAAGTTTGAAAAGTGCCCAAATTAGTAAAAATTATAAAAGCACTGATTTAAGAAGCTCTATAAATCCCAATAACAAGACACATGAAGAAAACTACACAGTTACATCATGACAAGATCACTTTAACTAAAAACTATATATATTTATTAAAAATTTTAGAAGCAGCCAGAGGAAAAAGAAACACATTATACACAAAAGAACAAAGATAAGGATGGGAACATATTTCATATTTCTCTTTCAAAACAATGTGAGCTAGAAGATAGTGGAGCAACATCTTTAAAGTATGGAAAGGTTAAAAAAAACTCAAACAAAATTTAAAAAAACAACAAAACTATCAATTTAAGAATATTTTTGCCCATGGGAGAAAAAGTAGACATTTTCAGACATACAAAAGCTAAGAGAATTAGCATGCCTGCACAACAGGAAATGTAACAGCAAGTCCTTTGAACAGAAGCAAATTTATAGCAGCCATAGTTCTAGATCTACACAAAGGAATAGAGTGCACTGGAGATTGCAACAATGTGCATGAAGTTTTTATCTTATTACTAAAATCTATTTGAAATTGTCAACTGTTTAAAGATGATTACAATATATTGGGTACTGTATAATATATGTTGAAATAAAATGTATGACAACAAGAGCACCATGGTTGGGAGGGGGAAAACCATACTGATGTAAGAAGTCATCTAATATCCCTTGAGAGCAGATTTTGATTAAATATGGATATATACTCTAATCCCTAAAGCAGCCACTAAAATAATACAACAGAGGGTCATAATGAATAAGCCAACAAAAGCAATAAAATGAGATAAGAAGGTATGCAAAAGAAGGTAGAAAAAGAGAGACAAGTGAACAAAGAATGGTTACAAAAAATTGAAAATACAGTTGTTCTGAGTTCATAGTTGTGTTATTCTGAAAAGATCCATTTTTAGTTAAAAGGTGTATATAGGTTTAGGTTAATAACTAAAACCTAATTTGAAACCCAAATGCCCATCAACAGGTGAATATGGAGGCAAAATATGATACATCCATATAGCGGAATATTATTCAGCATTAAAAATACATTCTTGATACATACAACATCAAAGAATCTTAAAGTTGTTTGGCAAAAGAACCGAAGCAAAACTGAGTATTTATATAAAGTTCTAGGAAAGGTCAACAAATCTGTAATGATTGAAATTAGGCCAGTGATTGTCTGAAGATGGAAAGGTGGAGGATAAAAAGAGAGAGCATGAAACTTTTGGGGGTGATGGGTATGTTTAGTATTTTGATTGTGACAATAGCTTTGTATATAAATAAATAAAAATTATCATATGGTGTATTTAAAATGTGAGTAGTTTATTTCATGTCATTTATACCTCAATACAGCTGGCTTTTTAAAAGCCATAATGGAGGAAGAAAGTGGGGATAAGCCTTAATGTATAGACTATGGAAAATTGTGAAGGAACCTTGAGTACTATGGAGTTCTAGTTTTGTTCTTCAGGCCATGTATTTCAGACTGGGCAAGTAAGTGGGCCTGTCTGTAGGCACCTGATTGTTGTCTTAATTGGATCTGCATTGCCTTTTACTTGTAGGGATAAGACTGTTTTGAATAAGAAATTGTGCAGTTACTAAAGCAATTGTGAAAACTATTGCCTTGTTAATAGGGACAGGTTCCTAGAATTGCAGGACTGTGAGAATGGTGGTTGTCTAATCCTTTCTCCATTTCCCTTTTTCTGTTATTTGCTCCATAATCCTTTACTAAGATGATCAGGAAAAATGAATCTCGTGTTCTCTGTGCCCCTAAATCACTATTTCCTATTCTTTTAAAAGGAGGTGATCTTTTCATTTATGTTTTTGATTATTGTTCCTAACTCGTGAGGGCTCACTTTGATTTTTTTCTTACCTTGGTGTCTGCCAAAGTGTCTGTGCAAGTCTTGCACAAGAGATGTTTTAATAAATTGAATAAAATTAAATTATTTGTCATCCTAGAGAAGGGAATACACCATTACAAATTTATCTTGAGACTAAATACTATGTATTATCTCTTTTTTTTAAGAATAGATGTGCTTAAAGTGGGGTTGCGTTATATAGAGAGAGTGAGGGGTAAATGCAGTCAAATGCTCTACCACTGAGCTATACCCTCATGGGGTAAATGAAATATAAAATCAACTTGCTTTCTTATCAAATTTGTCAAATAGTAGCCCTATTTTCAAAAATTTTCCTTTTTATAGAGTGTGAAGAAAGAAACTATTTTTTTTGCACTGTAATTATATCTAAGTCTCATTATATTAACAAATTTAACCCTCACTACAGTCTTTTAATCTAGCTCTTATTAGTTTTCCTTCAGAGATAATGAACTTGAAACTTGAAACAGTTAAATATATTTACCAAAGACCACAAAGCCAGAAAAGTAGGCTAGGTTAGGATATGAACCTACATGTACATAATTTGTTCTTTCTTCTAGATCAACATTAGCAAAACTTGGGTTTCTGGTCATTTCTAACTAGATAATTACAATGAGTTACATGAAATAAGGGTTGCACTTTTAAATCAGTTTAGGGGGAAAAAGGCTGAATAGTAAATCGGGTGTTTGCATATTAAAGGCTCAGTTCAGTTCTCAAGAAAAAGAATCTGCTTATACTTGTTTAATTCGGCATTCCATAAACTTATTTGATAATAGTGTCCTTTATAAGACATCATTTAATATAGCATGGATTATTCATTTCATTTTCCACAGCACACAGTTTGAGAAATACTGATGCTGCAACGTCTCAAGGTTTACCATTTGCAAATCACCTATATAAACAGTTGGGCACTTACTATTCCGATTTTAACAAGATAATTGGTATTAATTATCTGTAAGTGAAGCTCAAAATACTAATTTAAAGGAATAGAACCTTTCGAAACTTTGACCAACATTCCTCAAGCATTTCTTCTTAAACCAGGAGAAAAAAACACTGTAAAGCACAAGTGAGGTAGCATTTCAAGTAGAAAGTGGTTAAGAGAGCCAACAGTCACTAAGGAGACAAACAAAACACGATGGGAGTGTTCTACAGTGTTAAGGGTATTTCAGTGGCAGAGCAATGGTCAGAATGGAGATCTTAAGGGAAGGAAGGAAGTAGAGACAGTGAATAAAGATGCATTTGCCAAATCTGAAAGGGAGAAACAGGTGGTCCAAGAAGGATTCCCTTTTCAAGATGGAAAGACTTAGGGATATCTACTAATAGAGAAAGTGTCAGGAGAGAGGCAAAGATTAAAGATGTAGACAATCCAAAAAAGCAAGTTCTAGTAAGGGTAAAAAATGAGTTGAATGTAATCTAGGTGAATCCAAACATCACTGGGAGATAATATATGAAAACACATTTTTTTTGGAGAACTATTTAGCAATATAAAGCAAAACCCCCAATATTGATCATATCTTTGACTTTCACCTCTATTTGATAATTTATCCTATGGAAGTAATTCAACGGATTGAGATTTTTGCACATATAAATTTATCATATTGTAAATTATAATATTGAACATATGTTCCTTAATGTCCACATCTTTTTCATAAGGAGTGGGATACTCAATTGTTTTTTTCTTCTGTACTTTGTTTAATCCGCAATTTATTAGCATTAAGTAGTACTAAACAATCAACATTTTAAATACCTTAAGTAATGAATTGTACTTGGGATGCCTGGACGCCTCAATCAGTTAAGTGTCTGACTCTTGATCTCGGGCCCAGTGTTGATCTCAGAGTCATGAGTTCAGGCCCTGCATTGGCTCTGCACTTAAAAAAAAATAATAGTCAATTGCACTCAAAATAGAAATGTCATTATACACTAATCAAAACTGATTTTTGCCTTTATATTGAAATAAATCTTGAAAAGAGCTAATAACATGGATTTAAATTAGATATTTTATCATTTCATTCTTCCTCTAATTCTTTTTTTATTATTTTTTAATTTTTTTATAAACATACAATGTATTTTTATCCCCAGGGGTACAGGTCTGTGAATCGCCAGGTTTATACACTTGACAGCATTCACCATAGCACATACCCTCCCCAATGTCTTCCTCTAATTCTGATTGTTAGTCTAATTTTAATTCTTACTTATGTCTTTATAGATTTGTCCTAACAATCCAACAATAATTACAAATTTATCTTTATCCTAGAGATTCAGTTAAAAATATGGTCATCTTATATCCATCGAGGTTGTAGGATCTAGATTATCTATCTATTCTTTATCAAAACATAAGGTATTGTAACTGTATTTATTCATAAACTACTCAAACTGAGTTCATTGGTCAATAAGTCAACAGTTTTACCTCTTGCAGGGGATTTGTTGCCTTTTTTATACTATAGTCTATTTTCATATTTTGATATCTGATGTTTTACTTCAAAATCTTTGTTTTTAAGTTTTACATGGCCAAAAGTACCTAATCTTTGGTTCTATCATGATATAACATGTCATATATATATGTGTATATATATATATGTGTATATATGTATATATATATGTATATATATAAAACACATTATGATATATATCATTATATGATATATATTTACATGTATATGTATATGTACATGTATATATATATCATTATATGATATATTATTACATGTATATGTATATATATACACATGAGTAATATATAACATGTTATATCATAATGATATATATCATACATATAATATATATAATATAATACACATAATATAATATATATATCATATCATGATATGATATATTACCTAGCTTGTTGGTATAATTGGAAAGGTATGTATGTCTTCTCAGTATCTCATTATAATTAGCAGGGTCATCTGGAGGTTTTACGTACATGGAGATGAAGGATACAGTCTGCATTCTCCGTGCTTTTCTTAAGCCAGTTTGCTAATTCATCATTTTGGAACATATAGTTAACCATCCTCTCTTGGTATGGTTATTGATTGTGAATATCAATTCCTCCTCCATTATCCACTCCCCCCAACAATAAAAATAGCCTTTACCCCCTCACCCTGATTTGTCTGCCCTAGGAAACATTTAAAATAATCTATTCAGCTAATTCTATGCATATATTATTGTGGATCCTAGCCAGGACTCTAACTTTTTAAAATGTATTTTACATATTAAGCTTCATCTGAAGTAATTCTTAATCACAAACAATGATACAATGGATGAAAATTTTAAGTAGAAGAAAATCTATCAGGGCAGGAAGGATTTTGAACTTGAAATCGTACCAAAATAACAATCACCTACTGTATGTAAATGTAATTTAAAAAATGATCATTTATTTATGGAGAAAAAGCAAAGCAGAAAAATATTGTATTCCAATTGTAGACTTATTCTCTATTTTCTTCATTTTGAATAAAGTGTTATGTCAGGAAATTGATTGACTAGGTTTGACTTTGTTTTTGTCTTAACTGATAAATGTTGTGATAAGTTTTATAAGACCATAAAATTGTATTGTTGCCAAATGGCATCCTTATGCAAATTCTCCAGAAGCCTTTTCTCTAATGATAATTATAGTTTCCATGTCATAAGTACCTATTATGTGGCAGGCACTGTGGATAGACTATCTAATTAATTTTTCAGACAACCCCACGAGAAAGGTATTACTATTCCCACATGTGGATGAGAAAACTGAAGATAAGAGAGGTTAAGTAATTTGAAAAAGGTCATTCAGCTAAGTGCCAAAGCCAATATTTAAAGGCAAGCATGTTTGAGTCCAAAGTTAGTATGCTCCCCCCTTATATTTTGCTGCCTTTGTCTTGTAAGTCAAAGAGAGATAAGAAGAGAATATGAAAATGAGCATTTTTAGCTTTGGGGGATAATTAATGGCTAGAGTAAAACACACACACACACACACACACACACACTCTCTCTCTCTCTCTCTTTAAATGTTGAAATGAAAATGTATGCATAACTTTTCTATGTATTTGTGTGTATTGGTGTATGTGTGTGTGTCTCTCTATATAAAATTAATGTGTTGCATTTTTAAATACTAATAAATACTTCAAATCAAGCATTAAAATACCTACAGATGAGTGTAGGTGTTTACTTGATTATGCACTGCTTTTCTTGGACAGAAGTAGATATCTCACAATGCCACAAGAGTGTTTAATGTTCCACTAGTCTAAAGAAATGGATATATTTTTGAAACAGTGCTGCAGAATTTTATTTATGATTATAGATCTGTCTGATGTTCAGAGACCTTTTTCAGTTTTCTCACTTTTTTTCTTTGTTGTAACAAGATTTCATAAAAAGCATATGCTTACAAAGTGCTGATTAGATCAAGTTGGGTGAAATGTGTAACACCTTGGAAAGACAGTACATATCAGACTTCAAAATAGCTTCAAAAATTTGGAAAAGTGTCCATAAACAAACAGGAAAAAATGATGTTTGCTGATGAGGTAGGAAAAAACAAGAAAAATAAACTGAAAACCGTGTATGATTAGTTACTTGTGCCTTTAGAGTGGGGGAAAAATCCGCAAGATGCCGCTAACATAATGTAGCTACCAGAAAAGTGTGTGCAGACCTTGTGCATATTAATGAGGGCATCTGGGGTGGGTGGTGAGAGTAGTGTCCTTGCAATCTCACTTACTCTTCAGAGGTGATCTCTTCCTGGTTCCTGGTGGTGATTGTATGAACACCAACACAGGACTTTCACTATGCAAACTTCCATGGGAATACAGTTCAACAGAATATCAAAACTTCTCTCCATATTAGCAAATGGAATTTGAAATGTTTCTTCCATGATTCCAATCTTGGTGGCAAAAAAGATAAGAAGGGAAACAAAATTCTTTTGCCTTCATGTAAATGTTAGTAATCATATTAATAATGCTAATAGTAACCAAACATTTAATGAAGACATTACTTATTACAAAAATAAAATGATCACCTCAGTAAACCTCAACTGAGGTTTAAAGAGAAGAACTCAATGACTAATGTCACAATCTGGTATGTATTGGTGTTGGGACTCAACGCAAATGTGTTGGGTCTACAATTCCTACATTTCTTTCTTTCTTTCTTTCTTTTTAAGATTTTATTTATTTATTTGACAGAGAGAGAGAGAGATCACAAGTAGGCAGAGAAGCAGGTGACAGAGAGGGGGAAGCAGGCTCCCTGCTGAGCAGAGAGCCCGATGCAGGGCTCGATCCCAGGACCCAAAGATTATGACCTAAGGCCAAAGGCAGAGGCTTAACCCACTGAGCCACCCAGGTACCCCAACAATGCCTACATTTCAAATTCTTCTTCCTGCCACTGGCTTCTCTGGCAGCTGCTCAAGTTCATTCCTTGTGGCAGAGAAATTTGAATTACCTGGCTACCTTCACTTAAGATCTTTTGGAGCTTGGGTCCCGCTACTATTTCCCAGTGATTCCCTCCTACTGCTTTATACTCTCCAACCATTTCCTCCACCTACATTCTGCCTTCCACTAGTGCCTTCCTCTGATTGGAATACCTACCTAAAATTGGAGGAGAGATTTGCTTCTGCCCACTAGATAAAGCATGTTTACCCTCCTGCAGGATTGAGGAGGGAAGTTATCCCTTCCCTCCTTTTTACTGTTCTCCTTCATCCTGATGTTACCTCACCTTATCATTAAAAAAAAAAATGTCTTTTATTCTGGAATGATTTATAGAAACCAAGAAAAAGTATATGCTTAAGAAATCAAAGGACCCAAGGATTACATGGAAAAACAAATTCTTCAAGTTTTGGGAAGTGATAGCATTGGATAGAAAATTAAACTTAAGATCTAAAGGGCAAAGATACCGGGACACCTGGATGGCTCAGTGGCTTAAGCTCTGCCTTCGGCTCAGGTCATAATCTCAGGATCCTAGGATCAAGCCTTGCATCGGGCTCTCTGCTCAGCAGGGAGCCTGCTTCCCCCTCTCTGTCCACCTGCTTCTCTGCCTACTTGTGATCTCTCTCTCTGTGTGTCAAATAAATAAATAAAATCTTTAAGAAAAATAAAAAATAAAATAAATAAATAAAGGGCAAAGATACAGAAGACAAAGAAATATCTCAAGACAGATGGATGGTGGGGGCTGATTCTATTTGCCCTGAGGATATGAGGGATATCAAGAGCTAAAATTAATCAATTTAATAGGAGTTTACCTACTGCCAGCTGTTTGGCTGGATTCTTAGGAGAAAACCAAAGCCCTTGCCTTCACAGTCTGGGAAAAATCAATGAGGAGTAATTAGAATAAAGAGTAACAAATACTCTGGCAATGGCCAGGCCAGCGGAGAATAACAATGATGCCTCTGGGAAGATTCCCTGTTTAATCCTAGGGATTACAGAGAAGAATTCCTTTGATAAATGATGTTTGGTCAAATCTTCTGATGAACAACTTCAAATAACCATGTAGCTGATCCATCTGGCTCATGATCTGTCAGCAGTTTGACTTCCTTATGACTGATGATAAAAATACGAAGCTTCAAAAAGTCCTGATTATAAGACGCAAAAGTGAGAGTAAGGAATCTTTATAGAGATTATCAATAGTAATAATGATGATGCTGTTGATGACGATGATGATGGTGATGTTATAGTATTCAAAAGTTCTCTCTTTAGCCCAGCATTATCTGTCGAGTTACTCAATAAATACCAATGACTGTATAATTCCATCTGGATAAAAGTAGAAAATGTCATACTCTTGCTAAGGTTGCTGATCTTTCCATTAGTAAAGAGGTTCTGAAACACAGGAAGAATTTCTCCTCTTCAGTCCTATGCATGACACTTTTGCCCCATGTTTGATCTTCTTATTACTGGAAACTTCTTTCCCCCTAAGCCCAAGCCTCTGGCTTCTGAATTTAGATAAACAACTTAGGCATCTTTTTAGAGCTGCAGGTCTATATTCCAGTTGCCTCTTCTACATCTCCAGTGCATATCTCCCACCTACTGAGAATGTTAAAAACTGAATGAATTATTTCTCTGTCTTCAAACCTATTGGACTCAATCTTCTATTCACTCCCAACACCCCATCAAAGACAAATATTATTTGTCTCTTTTAAATAGCTGTTGACAGTTGGCGTTATCTAGTGTCACCCCCCCCCACTTTCATTGATCTTTCAATTTCTTGAACACCTCACTTTTATTATTCTCTTTTTCAGGCCCCAAAAACATGCTTTCCCTCTGAATTTTTTTCTGTCCAAGCTATTCCTTACACCTATGAATTCCTGGTAAAGTGTCAGGTCTCAATTTAGATGTCACTTCCCCCAGAAGGTTTTCGCTGATACCCATAGTTTGTATAATAACTGCATTTCCCTCCACTCACTTAAAAATATCTATCAACCACCATATATGTTCTAGGTACTGTTGATTTTTTAATGATTCTCATAAGGACAGCAACCAAATAAGGACAGGCCTGGAATGTTGTAGAATACCCATAAGGCATTCCAAGTAAGTATTTGTCGGATGGATATTTAGGTTACCAAGAAATTAGCCAGTCTAATAAATAAAGGGATAAATAAATAAATAAATAAAGGGAAGTGAGAGCATTTTGAGCAGAGATGACAGTGTAAGTCAATCACAAACAGATATGGGATTTGGGATAGAGAACTGACTGTGAAGGTAGTGGAGTGCTTCTTCATAGATAAACAGAAGTTTATAGCAAACATACACTAGGCTTATCAAGTACATTGGTTGAAAAAGAAGAAGAGAATTGGGGAAGTAACTAGAAAGCTATCTGAAAATAAGGAGTGCTGCATTTAATTTGTTTTCTGTAAATTTTGAGAGATATTTACCTTGAAGGGGAATATGAAACAAAGAGCTCTACTTTAAATGCAAGAAGAAGGGGATTTAATTCAGTGAGAAAAATCACAATTGTGGCAGGAAGGGAACTATACTAAAGCCAGGATAGAAGGATTCCTTGGCCAGGAACAAAGGAAGGAAAATACTGGTGAAACTGGAGGAAAAGTAAAGATTTTATCATTATTTTTATTGGTTGCTTGAAAGTGAAATCACAGATTACTTTTTCCAAAAAATTCATTATCTCTCTGAAGAAAACATTGTTGTTTGCTGAAAGTTAGGTAGGAAAAGAAAAGAAGTATGATAAAGTTTTGGAATAGCCACGGCAAGAAAGAGAATGGAGATGGAATTTGAAATATGTGGGGAAGTCTGCATGGTGCTAGAATATTGTTAGGTGACTCCTTCCACTTTAATCATAATCATGATACATCAAGAGTTTCCTGGGAGTAATACAAATGTTTCAGTGGTGGGACCATCCAATCAAATTTAAACTGTATTTTATTTTATTTTATTTTATTTTATTTTATTTTATTTTATTTTATTTGACAGAGAGAGAGACAGCAAGAGAAGGAACACAAGCAGGGGGAGTGGGAGACTCAGGGCTCGATCCCAGGACCCTGGGATCATGATCTGAGCCAAAGACAGACACTTATCAACTGAGCCACCCATGTGCCCCAATGGTTTTTTTGTTTGTTTGTTAAGATTTTATTTATTTATTTGACAGAGAGAGACAAAGAGAGAAAGAGAGAGAGAGAGAATACAAGCAGGGAGAGTGGGAGAGGGAGGAGCAGGGATCCCCACTGAGCAGGGAACCTGATGCAGGCTCCATCCCAGAGCCAAGGCTGATGCTTAATGACTGAACCATCCAGGTGCCCCAAGTTTAAAGTATTTCTTTATCAGCGCCTATAACCTTTATTATCAGCCCTTCCTCTGAAACCCTGCCTTTCTCTTAGGTGACACTGCTCCTGCAAATTTCCTGGGAAGAGATCTGCTTTCTAAATTAGGAGATGTTGAACTGGCCTCTCAAAATCATACTCCTCAATTAGACTTGCAAGAAACTCCATTACCCAATCCAGATTTGGTAATCTATATTGATGGTGCTTAGGCCAAATATTCTGAAGGGAAATATCAAGCTGCACATGCTGGAACTACTAAACATGAATTATGAGAAAATTTAACTCCACTCAGCCTGCAAAATTCTTTGCCATCACTCAAGCATGTGAAGTAGCAAAAGGCAAAGCTCCAAGTATTTATACAGACAGCAGGTATGCTTTCAGAGTAGTCCATGATTTTGGTATGTTCTAGAAATGGAAAGAATTTTAAACATCAAATGCTGAACATATCAAAATGGATCTTAGGTTGTTGATCTCCTCTCTGTACTGTTATTACCTTCACAATTTGCTATTATCAAAATTGAGGCTTGTACCTACCAGTCAGACCTTGAATATCAGAAAAATGCTATGGCTGACTTTCATGTGAAAGCTGCTACTCAAGACATTTTGGATGCACAAAACCTCCGTAATTTAGCTGAACTTCATAAGATAGATCCAAATCAGGTTACTTCTGACAATTCGTGTAACAGATGAAAAATTGTGTCAGATATTGAAAAACAAAAATGGCACAAGAAGACTGCAAATTTAATGAAAAAAAGAATAGACCTCAATATCTGTCTGGTACTTCCTAAATATCTCAAATTTCCACACTTAGAGCATTTCACATGACAACCAACCATGGAATTAACACTACAACCCAAATTATAAAAAATATTCATGGGGCGGAGAGCCTGGGAGGCTCACTTGGTTAGGTGTCCCTCTTGACCTCAGCTCAGGTCTTGATCTCAGGGTCATGAGTTCAAACCACACATAGGGCTCCACACTAGGTGAGGAGCCTATTTAGAAAAAAATTTACGTGTGTGTGTGTGTGTGTGTGTGCACACATGTATGGGGTGATTGCTTTAATCTGGCATGACAGGTTTATAAGCAGTGTTTATTTAACCTGTCAGTCACAAACTCAGGTAAAACTATTGAAGTAGCTCTGGGGGTTGTCCCTTCACCATCAAGACCATTTGAACATTTACCATTGGAATTCATTCAATTGCTTCTTAATACAAGATATCAGCATGTATTTGTAATGTTGTGTCTGTTTTCTAGATGGGTCGAAGCTCTCCCTGTCAGAAAGCTGACGCTGCTACTATAGCAAAAAAATTAGAAAATGTTCTCCCACTATGGGGAACTCCATGCAAAACTTCAAGTGATTAAGGCACTTATTTTACTGAACAGGACATAAAACAGTTGGACAAGGTTTATTCAGACATTGTGGTGCTATCATTATATCTGTCATCCTCAGTCTTCAAGGGAAGTTGAACATACCAATGGTATTTTGAAACTGAAATCAGCAAACCAGCTGAAACCACTGGATTCCCATGGCCTAAAGTATGACTGTTAGTCCTTATGACTTTAAGGTCAACACCTTTTGGGAAACATAAACTGACACCATATGCAATCATCAATGGGAACCCATGCCCTTGATCATAGAACCCATATACAACCTTCCCTTGTGAATTCTGGTATGACCAAATACTATAAAGCACTGTACAGTATCCAAAAGCTTGGTTTTAACAGGTCAAGGAAGCTTTCAGAGATCTTCCACATGTTGGAGACTTCATACTCTGGACACCAAAACCTGGAGAGTGGCTGTTCTGAAAGAGATGTCAGTGAAAAACAGCACTTGAACCTTGGTGGCAAGGGCCCTACCAGGATTTTTTTGAACTTGTCACACAGTAGTAAATTACAGGGTCCATCTAACCTTGTCCATATCTCTCAGTTAAAGAACTACCCTAGACTTTGGACTTGCCACCTTACAACAGACTTGAAATTAAGGATTTAAAAAAAAAAAAAATGTTTTCCCGCAACACAAACAATAGCACAATGTAGACAGCCTCTGCCCAAGTTCATGGAACAAGATTCTGCAGAATTCCTCATTTTTCTTTTTTCAGGACTTAATTTTACAACAGTTTGTTGTTTTATTATTACCTTGCAAAGTAACTCAAGATATTTAAACTCATGCTTCTCTATATGTTGGGAATTCTTCCCATCTAGAATGAATACCTTCTGAGGTCCACCATTCAGTTAATAGCTTTTTTACTAGCCAAAATGATTGCTGGTCATGTAGCTATTTAAATGCCCAAGAAGACTCCCAAGTAATATTATAATAAGCTCCTATATATGTTTGGATGACCTATTCAGATGTTCAGGAATATGACTTTATGAAAAGATGGATATACTTCTCTTGGCCATTCAACTTTATGGCCAACTAATCTGACATTGAAAAGAAGTCTTAGAGGTCAAGGGATGGACCATATCCACTATTAACTTCTTTGCTGGTAACCTATTCTATGAACAGGGTATCTTAATGGTAATGGACCTTAACTGGGGCATGTTCCAGGCTCACTCCGTAAGTGAACCCTTTGGTTTGATTCAGATGAAGGAGACTAGATTCCTATATACAATGACACAGATTTACAACTAGATAATGACAGCAATCCCTTTAAATTGTCAAGAAAATTATTGAAGCTGTACAATGGTTCAATGAAAAATCAGTAGGTTAATGGAATGCTCCCATAATACCCCCATTATATAAAGTAAACAGCAGTTTCACTTATTGGAGAGACCAATATTCCAAGCACTATTGGAAAAAAAATCAATCATTTATCAACAATAATATGACATAGGGAGCACTAAACCAAATTCATAGGAATTTGTTGTTGTTGTTGTTGTTCCAATTCAAATTTAAACCACAGCCCTTTAAGACAGGACTGTGATGATGCCTCTGACAAAAAAATAACCATGATGTCCATCTTTCCTCTGATTGGTGGGTCATGAGATCCATACTAACTCTCCCCTTTAACAAAACCCGGTTATCCATCCTCGGTGGTAATAAGATACAGAGAGTTTTCCTACTCAAATGGACCCTGTGGTTTAGGTTATCTTGCTCCCCAACTGACTAAAGATGAGTTCTTAAATGCTGGCCAGATTCTAAACTCAGGACCATTTGTATATAAAGTGACTCCTCATAAGTGAGAGTCTCATGAGCTTCCAAACCACGTTATTCAAAAAAGCTCTGGTTTCCATATATTCATCATAAGGCTTTTTCCTAATTAGGAGGTAATTAATTAGAAACACCACTTATTAATATTTCTGCAACTATGGAAAAAAACTTCAGTGATCCCTTAAATGCTCTCCAAGCAGTACAAACTGAAATTAATGGTTTATCTTCAGTGATACTCTGAAACAGGAGAGTCCTTGATGTCTTTATTGTTCAACAAAGAGATGCGTGTGCTGTACTTAGTGAAAAATGCTTCTGTGTCGACAAATCATTTGTCACAATTGTTATCCAAAATCTAAATAATCTTAAAGACCAGAAAAATTTCATCGGATAAGTGATACCTCTTCCATAGACCTGGTTCAGTTTGTTTGACCTTGGATCCTGGTAATCTCTGCTCCAGGGAATTTTTTAATCCTTGGTAAGTGTTCTCCTTATCAACATCACATGAACCTCTCCTTTGTGTGCTCTGGAGAATTTTAAATACCTATCAGCAGCCACTTACACACCAAATGGTATCTACCCATAAGGATCAGGCAACTGAATGAAGTCAACATCAACCACACAAATGACGAAGATTTTGACTATATGTATGACCCTCCAGCCCAAGTTTCCAACTCATCTTATAGGAACAGCTAATATGTGAGTCTTCACCTTGACCACACCAACTATGGTAACTGAGAGCATGCTACTAATTGATCATGCTCTCAGTCTGCTGAGAACTTGACCCAAAAGAAGAAATTGTTAAAATTAAATACAAATAAGAGCACACTTGAAAATTCCCTATGCAGATAAAACCAGTTAGTCATACAAGCAAAGTGTAATTTCATTTATTTTGCAAAACAAATGAAGTCAATTTGACCTTGCTTAAATGTCTGAAAATCATAAACGAAACTTAAACAGGTCCCTAAAATTGATATGAAGTCACTACTAAGCAATTCCCTTTCATTTCAGAAAATTCTAATATTGTAACCAATCGCTGTAAAAATTAAACACTCACTGCTTTCACACTATAGAAGTAGCCTTATAGCAATATACCTCTGAGCCTCATTCATGTTTTGGTTTGAGCACTCCCAGTTTGCAAGCTGTCACTTTGTTGTGTGCACAAAAAGCTTTCACTAATTACTACTTAAGTGATTTGCTGGTTTTGCTTCTGTTTGTTATGAACTTTTGACTGGGAATCATAAATTAAAGTTTTAGCACTTAGAAACTAGATGATTATGAACAATTTTTGAATTTTTCTCCTGTCATCATTTTTGTTATTGGCAGGTGTTCTACAATCTTCTGTAGTCTATTTTAGTCACTGGTGCAAATGGAAGCTATACAAATGCTTTCATAGAAGTATGAGCTAAATTAAAGTTAACAAATGGATGATTGAAAAGGGTAGTTAATGTGAAATGTATAATGTAGACTCAATCTGTGTTCATTTCCAAAAAGTATCAGAAAGTACTATAACATAATGCATTTGTGGTTAGAACTCTATTAGTCCATTAAACCTGAGTCATAGTTTTCTTTGAGCACATCTTAATTTTCAACATAAATATTTTTCTGAAAGCTAGGTATGTGTTTTGAAGAAAATGAAATTTGTTTTATTCATGGTTGGGAGATTTGCATGTACTATATGATTGACATAGAAAGAAATATTATGTTGAACAATTTTATGGCAGACATGCCCAAGGCAATTCAGATGAGAGAATTAATAACAATGCAAGAAAAAGAAATTCCTTATTAAAATTTTGTTAAATGGAAGTATAATTCATTAAAGATTATATCATTATAAAATTCCATCATGCCAGTGGGGACTTCTATGGCCTTGCTTAGTAAATTTTACATGATTTTTATGTCCTGAAATTGTGTAAAGTTAAACTTACTTGTGCCCTCAAATGTTAGATTTTTTTGTGGAGCACCAAAATAACTAGCACAAAGTCTATAACCATGTTGAATTCCTCAGGCATTTTAACATTTCAAAGGAAAAAATAAAATCATATTCAAAGTTCTTTACAAAGCCTTCTTCTGATAATAAAATGAATGTATTTGCATTAGAAAATTTGGAAGATAAATGCAACCTCTTGATTTCAATTGTAGTTTCTCCTATATCTTAATACGCATGTTTTTCCATAGTTGACATCTTACTAAATGTAGCAAATATGAATTTTACATTCATGAGAACTCAAGTGTGAAATAATTGTATATTTTTTTGTTTCTTCGTAACAGACTTTCACTTCTAACTCTAGCCTCTATTCTGCCTGATGACAGAAAATTTGATGTAGCTATTTCAGGTTTATACTTGGTCCCTTTTGGGTAAAACAAGTCAATCTAAGTTTCTTTTTTGGTAGGCTAACATCTAACTTCCCTGGGCCCTCCAAAATATTCATTTGGTGAGAACTAGTGGATGTGTCCCTAACCTCCCTGGGAAACTATGAAGACATAACCATTCTGTCTTAGGTCTTGTTTCCCCAGGAGAAAGAGATGCTATTAAATTATAATACGTTAGAATCACACACATTTCATTTTAAACTGGATAGGAAAAATAGCTCATTGCTTCTCAACCTCAGCTGAAAGGATTTCCTTTGAGATGGTTCCAAATACACACAAAATGGTACTCTAGTAAGCCTTGTCCACTGTATTCTGCTTGTTGGAAAGTAATATGGTAATATGGAGATAATATGGGTGTGCTGATGTCCTTTTTAAACTGCAGATGGAACTTGCTATGTATAAACCAGAGCCTCAGGCATGCTGCTCCTTAAAGTTTCAGCATGGATAGCTAGCTACCTTCAGTTTTCTGGTTGCAAAACTTAAAAGTTTGGCCACTCCTTTGGGGATAGATGTCTTCCTTGTGGAATAACTCTGATGATTTTAGCTATCTATATTCTTTGCATATTTTTATGTCTTCACTTTGTCTATCATTTCAAAGCTCCTTCCCCAGCTCAGAAAAATTGATCAAGTCTGAAATTAGGGACATGAGTTTCTCCAATATTTATTATTAATTGCATAAAATCTACATTTGGCTTCCTCCAGGGTTTAACTATTTTTAATTTCAAAATACCCATGCAATTCAGAAATCTCAGCTTTCAAAAAATGTGACCCTGCTATATTTGTAAAGATTATTCTACATTATCTTTTGGTATGGAATGCTTTTAATTCAGTGAAAGAATAGGCTTAAGAAATGGTTTTGGTAGTGAAGATACAATGAGGTCATTTTGGCAGGGAAAAAAAAGCAGTTAGTATTTCCAATATGTATTAAACATGTATGAAATTTCATACCGCTTTTACTCACTTGACATTATAAGATGAAGAATCCCTCATAGTATGATCACATCTCCTTAAATACACTCATGAGGTATTTTTTTTTTTTTTAATTTACTTATTTGACAGACAGTGGTCACAAGTAGGCAGAGAGGCAGGCAGAGAGAGAGGGAGAAGCAGACTCCCTGCTGAGCAGAAAGCCCCATGTGGGGCTCTATCCCAGGACCCTGAGATTATGACCTGAACCTAGGGCAGAGGGTTTAACCCACTGAGCCACCCAGTCGCCCCTAATGAGGTATGTTTGAGATACTAACTGAATCAGGCAGCTTTTTTGCACCACTTCATATTCTAACTCCCTCAACTGTACTTGTTTCACATGTGAGGTCTCTGATTAGTTTTGTACAAGCACAGACTCACAGTGCCTCACATGATGCTCTCACCCTGTGCCTCCCATTCTCAGGCTTCTCTGTATATGATAACGAGAGACTCCATTTAGCACTGATGATAGGAGCTGACATAGAACAATAGCGAAGCCAGATTGCCCACCAACGCAATGGCAATAAAGACTTAATTGCTGGTGGTCAGTGAGGTTGTGGTAAGTCCTGACATGCAATGACATCATAATTACTGTGCTTTTGCCTGAGGCTAATTATGATGTGTTGCCCGTGACAGAGGAAGCAGCACAAAAGGTAACTGGTGTGATTAAATGATATGGAGACAATGATTATTTATAAATTGTGCTCTATCCTTATAACTGCATTAGGAGGTCCTGGAAAAGAATAGGGTGGTCAGGAAAGCCACCTGCTAAGGTAAGATGGTCTGAGAAAATGGGCAATTTTGAAGGAGACACTCATTTCTTGCAGGCACAGGCCAAACTATTTAAAATTGAACCCATTATTTACAAAGCTATAAAGAGCCTCAAAGGAAACACAATATATAACTTTGAGAAGCCTCCAATGTCTCAGTCAGGGCTCTATAAGAAAAATAAAGCAGATCTTGGAAATTTCTATCTTTTGTGCAGCAACATTTGACTGGCTGAGCCTGAAACTCATGTGCTCCTCACACCATCTGAACCTTCCAGGCTAGGAAAAACAGTGCTCTTTACCTTCTCCCAAAGGCATGCCCTCATTGGAGATTTTTATTCTCCTCAGATTCTGCATTTCCACCCCTAGTGTTTCCACCTTGGTAACCAGGCCAAGGTCTTTGCAGGATCAGAGCTCTGAGAGGAACTGCCCACATGTTGAGGGAATCTCAGGACCTAACCAAAATATAGTGTCAGTAACACAGTAAACATATTTGGGATTGGATCATGAGAATGTTGTAACAAGAGATAAAGAATTTAAGGATTAAAAAAAAGAATTTAAGGCTTAATAGAAGTTTTAAAAATGTGAGAGCATGTAAACATGATTCGAAATTCAGAGTTCTGGCAAGGGGATCTAAATTGGTTTCAACATTTTGTTGAATGGCTCTCTAAAATATCAGAGGAGTGACAAGCCATAATGAATTAGGAGAGAGATCCAAATGTTTTCAGCAAATTATAAGATGTATAACAAGTCTCAAAAATACAAGAATATAAGAATTGGGGTGCCTGGCTAGCTCAGTGGGTAGAGCATGAGACTCTTGATTTTGGGTTCATGGGTGTAAGGGCCTGGTTGGCCAGAGGGAATAATTTTGTGTTTATGCAGTAAACTTCGATTGACCCTATGCAGTAAACTTCGATTGACCCTGCCCCTCCCAGAGGAACTTACTTGCAAAGCCTAGATACAAGGATGGGTCAGGCCAGGTGAAGACATCCAATCAGTGGGGCATGCATATATCTACTAGGGTAAATTGAAATTCAATTGGCCACCCGTGTGTTACCTAGCAGTTTTTTCTGTGTGTGGCAGACCTAGCATGACTGTGCAGTTTTCTCTGTGTATTGCAATCTCATTGGCCACCTGTGTATAGCCCAGCTAAACTACCTCTATAAAAGTATGTCTGTGAGGCTGGGAGGGGTTGCCTCTTTGCAAGAGACGGCCCTGACCGGTCAGATTGATTCTTGATGCTTGGCGCAAAATAAAGCTTTGCTTGACTTTCACTTTGTATCAGTCTTGCTCCTTTGATTACGGACCCTAACATTGGAGGGGGCACCCGGATTCAAACGATGAGAACTGAGCCAGCATGGGAATTTTTGGGAAAAGCCTCTGGAGGTAAGATCATGGGATCCTATCTGTTTGTCTGGTTGGAGCTCCAGGGTATGGCCCACCGGGGAGAAGCTGGACGCAACCATGCTTCCCAGGGCTGGAGTGGATGTGGGGATGCCCCATCCCTCTGCTGGTAGATCTATGGGGGTTTCGAGTCCCCCTGGGTGGTCAGGGGCCTGATGGGGGGGTCAAGTCCCCCTAGACGGTCGGGGGGTTCAAGTCCCCCTGGGCGGTTGGGGGGTTTGAGTCCCCCTAGGTGGTTGGGGGATAAAGAAAGCCCCCACTAGTGGCAGGTTCTGGGTAAGAATCGTTGGGCCTGCAGTTGTCTTTGCCTGGTCCTTTTTTTGTCTGTTGTATTGTTTGTTATGATTGAAGGAATGAGGCAAGCAGAGAGTAAGGAGACTCTGACTTTCATCTCTCGGTTCTTCATAATAGATGTGAGGCTTCTCCCTCACTCATTTCGTGTGTTAAGGGCTATGACTGGAGCCAACTGGGATTAGTCTAATGCTGGGTTAAGGTGCCCAGTGCTGATGCTCATTGGAGCTGGGCGTGGAATATGAGTGCCTAATGGGCCAATTTTGGTAAACAGAACTGGCACTGTGGGATGAACTGACCTCAAGACAGAGACTTTAAGGAATATTTCCAAGCAGCTGCAGAAACTCCTTTTGTTTCAGGGAATTTCTAGCCTTCTCTGGCCCGACATGGACTGCCTAGCCCCTCCCCCTTGCTGGTGAGAAAGCATGGCATCTGAAGTGGAGATGGTTATTTGTCTGTCTCAAGGTTTTAATGGGTAATTGTTAAAGTGGCTTCCGAAGTCTTTGGTAACCTGAAACTGTGAAGGGTTGCTTGAATGACAAGTGGAATTAAATTTGTTGGACATCTAGGTCTTAACCAAATGGGATAAAATGCTAGAGCATTGGCTGCTGGAACTGGGTTTGTGCTTTTGAAATCTGCTGGTGAACATGTTCTGTGCTTAACTGATTCATAAATTTGCCTTCTAAAAATTCTCTTGTAAAATGGCTTCTGCCTTAAAGGAAATTCATATGGAAAGACTTTCAGGACAAATACAGGTCTTTGATATGTTGAAATCCTGGAACTGAAATGAGTAAGAATTTACAGAAGTAAAAGCTGCATTCGGACTAAACCAGAATTATTAACATGGGACTAGGTGAACTGAAAGATTGTAATGTTGTATCTCTTGATGTTTTGTCTTATGTTTGCTCTTCCAGACTAGGAAAACTTTTTCTTAAGTTATCTGTAACTTACAGAGATAAAAATGTAGTCATTTGTAAACAAATCAAGGTATTCAACTTTCTCTCTATCTGAACCCTCTGAAACCAAAAGGTCTCAGCAAGTATTCTTTCTTCCATGGCAATCAGTCATTTGCATAAGTTCAATAAGAATCTGTTCTCCTTGTAACAGGACACCATTGGAAACACTGGTTATTTTACCATGGCTTTGACTGGAATGTCATATTTGAAAAGACTCAGATATGACTAGACAGCTTAAAGGAACTAAGGTTGACTTTATAAAACCTGGAACCGTAAAGCGCTTTGGAACTGTTGGCCTGATACCTTGCTTACAAAGTTCCCAGCAGCCTCACCAGGTGAGTGAAGGATGTTACTTCCTGGCAGGTGCAGGAACCTCAGGATTCTTTGGGGGCCTCAGGAAGAGGAATTCGCTCAAATCGACAGATATTGCAGGCATGCCTGATGGCAAGTGTGTAGCTTGGCTTCTGGCCTGGAGAAGCTATTATAAGTTCAACCTAGAGATTCCTTATGAGAAGTTCCAGCAAAGCAGATTCTAAAAGATTTATATGACGCTTCACTGTTCTTGCTGAGCTTATGTAAATAATTAGGCCAAGCTTGTTAAAACTGTACTTGTTTTTCAAATAAATTAGTCCTGATTTGGCTATCTCTGAAAATGAGGGTTATTTTAGAGAGAAAAATTATGTTTTAATAACACATCTTTATGGATGTTAAATTCTAGATTTGATTGTCTTTAAATGTTTGTTTACTTAAGCTAGACAACTTGAGGTAAACTTCAGCGAAGTTGCACGATAGCTCATTTAGACGATCTTGCTTTGCCAGTCAGTCAGCCCCAGATATAGGAAACTTCAGAAAATCAAAGGATTTGAAGGGAGGAATCTGACTGAGTTAGTGGGAATAGCAGAAAAAGTGTTTAACAACAGGGATGCACAAGAGGATGAAAAACAGACAAAAAAAAACCCCAAAACTGGTTAAGGTTTTGGCATTCCATGAGGTGGGGAGGAGACGGGTAGGGGATAGTAAATGGAAGGAAAGGCCTAAGCACAGAGGAGGCAGGTGGGAAGACTTAGATTCAGATCAGTGCGCATACTGTAAGGAAAAAGGACATTGGGCCAGGGAGTGCCCCAAAAGGAAGACAGCAATGCTTGCCACCAGAGACTGAAGGGGCCATGGTTTGGAGCCCCTCCCTGAACCTCGGGTAAAAATTGAAGTGGAGGGGAAATCAGTTGATTTTTTGGTGGACACGGGAGCCCAATTTTCATCATTCCTTAAACCTATGGGAAAACTATCTGGAGAGGAAGTTTGGGTACAAGGAGCAAATGGCACAGAGAGACATAAATGGGCTACAGAAAGGACTTTAAATTTGGCCTCGGGAATAGTTAAACATCAATTTTGGTCCTCCCTAATGCCCCATATAACTTGATGGGGAGAGATCTCCTCCACAAGTTAAGAGCTGGCATTCAGTTCTCGGAAGGGGACATGACTGTAACCTTGAGACAACCTTCTGTACAGGTGCTTATGGCAGCAGTAGATGAATACCTCCTTTATGAGCCAGTCTCAAAACCAGAGGAGACAAAGAGGGGGAGCCTTCTCCAAATCCTACAGGACAAGTTTCCCGAGGTCTGGGCAGAAGGGAAGCCCCCTGGCTTGGCCAAGGAACAACCTCCAGTGGTGGTGCAATTAAAGGCGACAGCTACGGCTGTTCGTGTTCGGCAGGACCCCCTTCCCTGGGAAGCAAAGGAAGGGATCAGAAAACATTAACCGCCTCTAGGAGACGGGATCCTAGTTCCTTGCAAATCTCCATGGAACACACCTTTGCTGCCCGTCAAAAAGTCCGAGACTGGGGAGTACCGACCTGTCCAGGACTTGCAGGAAGTTAATAAACGGGTTGAAGATATCCACCCAACGGTGCCTAACCCCTATACCCTATTCTCCCTCCTGGGCCCCAGAAGAACTGTGTATACCATCTTAGATCTCAAGGATGCATTTTTTTCTGCCTGTCTTTAGCAAAGGAATTCTCAACACCTTTTTTGCTTTTGAGTGGTCCGACCCACAGGAATAATTCCAAGACCAGCTCACCTGGACAAGACTTCCCCAAGAGTTCAAGAATTCGCCCACTATCTTCAATGAGGCCCTACATGAGGATTTGCGTGAGTACAGAACCTCCAACCTAGGAGTCACTCTGTTACAGTACGTTGATGACTTGCTAGTAGCCTCTGAGGACTATGAGTCATGTTTGCGGGGGACGAGAGTTCTCTTACAGACTCTGCAGGAAAAAGGGTATCGGGTGTCAGCGAAGAAAGCACAGCTCTGTCAGAGCCATACCACTAATCTAGGCTTTGATCTCCACAAGGGAGTGCGTCCACTGTCTGAGTCCAGGAAACAGGTGATCACCCGATACCCCCACCCCACCACGTCCCGACAAGTGAGGGAGTTTCTTGGGACGGTGGGCTACTGTAGGCTGTGGATATTGCAGTTTGCAGAGATTGCCCGACCTCTCTATGAACGGGCAAAAGGAGGGCTCACGATGATAGAGTGGACAGCTGAGGCAGAAGGAGCATTTCGAGAATTGCAAACAGCATTACTGAGTGCCCCAGCATTGGCCATCCCAGATGTTACCAAGCCCTTCCACTTGTATGTGGATGAAAAAGCAGGGGTGGCCAAAGGAATTTTAACTCAGACTCTGGGGCCTTGGCAAAGGCCAGTAGCCTATCTTAGCAAGAAATTAGATCCAGTAGCAGCTGGGTCCCCCCTTGCCTCTGCATAATTGCTGCAACGGCCCTCCTGGTCAAGGTTGCAAGTAAATTGACTTTGGGTCAAAATCTCATCTTGACCACCACCCACACTATTGAGGGCCTTCTCTGGACTCCACTCGACTGATGGATGATGAACACCCGAGTGACAGGGTATCAGGCCCTCCTCCTCAACGAACCAAGAGTGACCTTCCAGCCCCCGGTGGTGCTAAATCCAGCCACACTGCTGCCAGAGGATCTGGCTGACCATCCACACGACTGTGGGGAGGTCCTAACCCAAGTCACAGGAGTAAGGCCGGATCTCAGAGACATTCCCCTCCCGGATGCCAAGATGACTCTGTTTACAGATGGGAGTAGCTACATGGTCGATGGAAAGAGGTATGCAGGGGCTGTGGTGATTTCTCCTGAGCAGGAACTCTGGACAGTAGCCCTGCCACATGGAACTTCGGCACAAAAAGAGGAACTGATTGCACTTACTAAGGCACTGCAGATGGCCAAAGGTAAAACCGCCAACATCTATACAGACAGCAGGTATGCCTTTGCTATTCTCCATATACATGGGGCTATTTATAAAGAAAGGGGCCTATTAACAGCAGAAGGAAAAGGAATTAAAACAGAGGAGAAATATTGGCTCTCCTCCAGGCTATTTGGGACCCAAAAGAGGTGGCTGTTATGCATTGCTCCGGACTCCAAAAGGGGACTGATCTGATTTCAAAAGGAAACCAATTAGCAGATAGAGCCGCAAAGCAAGCAGCCCGAGAAACAGTGCAAGAGCTGGTTACACTCCCCGCTCTAGCCCTACCAGAAAAACCAGACTATTCAGAGGAAGATTTAAAGTATTTTCAAAAATGGGCTAAATTAGACTATGAAGGGGACTGGTCTAAGACTAATGCAGGAAAAATAATTCTTCCTCAAAGACTAAGTAAGAAGTTAGTAGACCAGATACATCAGGGTACTCATTTGGGGATATGCAAACTCAAGGACCTTATAGGCAAGCAATTTCAGGTTTCTAAATTAGGGCGTAAGGGCGTATGGTTCAGGATGTAGATGTGCTCAATGCCAGGCAGTTTATGTGGGAGGAACTAGAATGGGAAGAGGGAAAAGAGAAAGAGGTAAGGAACCAGGAATTTATTGGGAAATAGATTTTACAGAAATGAAACCTGGAAAATATGGGCACAAGTATATGTTAGTTTTTGTAGATACCTTTTCAGGCTGGGTAGAGGCTTTTTCCACCAAACATGAGACGGCAGGTGTGGTAGCCAAAAATCTACTAGAAGAAATAATTCCTAGGTTTGGGCTGCCTCTTGCAATCAGGTCAGACAATGGCCCTGCATTTGTGAGTTCAGTCTCACAGGCACTGGCCAAAAGGCTGTGGGTACTAACTGGAAACTATATTTTGCCTACCAGCCCCAGAGTTCTGGACAAGTAGAGAGAATGAACTGGACTCTTAAAGAGACCTTGACAAAGCTAATTCTGGAGACTAGTGGTGGATGGGTAGATCTCCTTCCTTTCGCCCTCCTCAGGGCATGATGTACATCCTATTTAAACAAGGTGACCCCATTTGAAATAATGTTTGGGAGAAAACCCCCCCGGCTCTGTCCTCGGCTACAAGAGGTTGCCCTAGCAGAAATGGCTGATCAGTCTGTAGTCCAGTCACTGCAGGCATTACAGTCTGTTTTTAAAAAAGCCCATGCAGGGATCTGGACTGCCCACACTGGGACGGAGAAGGAGGCAGAACCACATCCTTACCAACCTGGGGTCTTGGTTTGGATATGGCGCCACCAAGTGGGAAACTTGGAGCCTCGCTGGAAGGGACCATTTACTGTCATCCTGACCACCCCCACAGCGATAAAAGTGGAAGGCATCAGGGCCTGGATTCACGCAGGTCACGTCAAACAAGCCGAGGATGAAGATGCCCCCCAGAGGTGGAAGCCACAGCCAATGGACCCCGCTGACCATGGACTAATGCTAATACTCAAAAGACTATGAGTTTATTGTTGCTCCTATTGTTACTTGTTTATGTAAACTATAGGTAGGAAATTAGATGAAGGAAATTAGGAAAAAATGGAAAAGGTTCTATGAAGCGGTAAATGGCTAACTCATCAGCCAACTGTGCACTAGTGTCATTTGTACAAAAGAAAACTAGAGAGGTAAAAATGTTAGACTTACTTGTTCAATATAACCCCTTACAACCAGAGAACATAGAACTGGCTGAAAAGTCAAGGACTTGACTAATCTCCAAAGAAAAGGGGGGAATGTAAGGGCCTGGTTGGCCAGAGGGAATAATTTTGTGTTTATGCAGTAAACTTAGATTGACCCTATGCAGTAAACTCCGATTGACCCTGCCCCTCCCAGAGGAACTTACTTGCAAAGCCTAGATACAAGGACGGGTCAGGCCAGGTGAAGACATCCAATCAGTGGGGCGCGCATATATCTACTAGGGTAAATTGAAATTCAATTGGCCACCCGTGTGTTACCTAGCAGTTTTTTCTGTGTGTGGCAGACCTAGCATGACTGTGCAGTTTTCTCTGTGTATTGCAATCTCATTGGCCACCTGTGTATAGCCCAGCTAAACTACCTCTATAAAAGTATGTCTGTGAGGCTGGGAGGGGTCGCCTCTTTGCAAGAGACGGCCCTGACCGGTCAGATTGATTCTTGATGCTTGGCGCGAAATAAAGCTTTGCTTGACTTTCGCTTTTATCAGTCTTGCTCCTTTGATTACGGACCCTAACATTGGGCATTGAGCTTATGTTAAAAAAAATAAAATAAAAGAGAAAGAGAGAGAGCGAGTATTGGGATTGATTTTTTTTTTTTTAAATGAAAGATTCCAGAATGCATACCATAAAGCATGTTCTCTTGTGAGGGTTCAGATTACATCCCTTCAGAAATCCAATGTCACGTGTACTAATGGAAGAGCTGGCATTTTTGAGAAGCACAGTGGTAACTGATCTTGGTAAACTGGAGTTACCTCTAATAGATGTTAGAAAACAAAAACAAAAACTCCCTACCATCCGTATCAAGTAACTATCAGAGATAAAGGAGCCATAATTACTATAATAGGCATTAAAGCCACAAAGGCAATAATCAGTGTCTACATCCACAGAGATCTATGGCAATGACTAATAGATCATGGAATTACTAGGGTCAAGAATGGCCAAATAAGTTGTTACTCAACTTGCTTAATAAAAAACAACAGATAGTTGGTGAGTAGAGGTTGATGTCAATTTCTATAATGTACAATTGAAGCCTCTCACTAGTTCATCTTCACAGAGTCCTTGAAGCAAAAAGTAGCAAATTCAGAAAGCAAATTCAATAAGGTCAAGGTAAGGTTTCACTGGGTAAAGGAAAATATCTAGGTTATTTAATAACAGAAACAGGTTCTGAGCTGACAAAGTGAGAAACAATGTAGTTTATGATTAATACTTCTTGCATGGTTACTAAACAATAATGTGTTAGCAGAAATCTTCTTTAAAGATAAAAATACTATTGGATTTAGTTGCTTAGCTAATGGTGACAATTTGATAAATTCTATCAATATATGTCACCTCCTCTTAGATGAACAAAATACCAAGAAGCACTGGTATAAAGATTATAGAATTTTATCCAATATGAGATCTATTGAAAATGCTTTAGGCTCAAATCCAGATATTATTTTGAATTGAATATATTCAGCACTTTAAATCTATCTAGCTGGAAACTTCTCCTTAAGTATGATTTTATTTATGTTAAAATGAAACACTTGCTTCATTTCAACACAGAGATTGATGCATTTTTAGATCAGTTATTCTATGTAGAAAGATTTTTATATATATTGTTTACCTACATAATATCATTTAGTATGCAATGCATATATAGTATTATATAGACAGTGTTATAAATATAGATTAGATATTCTCATCATATTGTCCATCTTAGAAGTTAAAGCCTCAGTATAGCATGATTTGCTTTAGAACTACATCAAGTATTTCATGTAGACTAAAAGAAGTAAAACAGATATGTTTCAAACGAGATTCATAATGAAGTTATTAAGTAGATAAAAGGATTTTAGGAACAAAATTCAACAACATATTTTACCTAGCATATAATATTTGTTAGGTAGAAGAAGCTAGATATGAGCAGTGGAAAGAAAGTCCTAAGGGAACTTCATCCTTTAACCTGAAAGATTGCCAGGTCCTAAATTCTTGAGGTAGGAATGGTAGAATAGGAGGTTAGTTAGACATGAGCTGTAAGCAAGGATGGTGAAAAAGAGGTTCACCTTAGAAGCCTGAGAGCACAACATCCTGACTCTGTAACTTACCACATCCTGACTTTGTGGCTTCCAAGACGCTGGGGCAAGCAGAGCAATACTGGCAGATACAGGGTAGACACTCTCTTCTCCCATCTCTGCCCCCAGGGTAACCCCTTCATTCATTGTAATGCTTTTGCATTGCAGTTATAGCCCCTCCCCTGGGTTCCTGTGTAAACTTTTAGGGTCATAATGTTCCCCTCCCAATTTATAGGCAGGGTCTCCCAAAGGATTGGAAGCTGCCTCCATTAGATACCACCCTGTCCATGACACAAGACCCTCCCCTGCACCACACACACACATAAAAGGAAAGAACCCCCAGGGCAGGCCTTTGGGCCTGCCTGCTCCCCCACCTTGTGAGTGTCCTGGCCTTAGTGAAATGGTTTTCTCCTTTCATTCTGCACAGTGATCTCTAATTCTTCATTGTGTAGGTGCCAAGTGCCAAGACACACCCTTTTGCATTGACACATTTATATAATAATTGTATTTTTCCTTTGGAGATGTTTCCTTCAGCAGCAATATTTATTTTTTAAAAACAAGTAAGTTTTAAATAAATAAGTGTTTATGCAGCATTAACTTAAGATTGCATAGTTAATCATGTTATTGACAATATCAGAAATTAAAAAAAAAAACAATAGCTTATGCAAGTTACAAGTGTCAGTACATTCTTAGCACAGAAGAAAGACAAAGGTGTTTTTTTTTTCTGTTTGCTCAATTTATCATATTCCTTAAGAAAACACTTTCCATGGAACAAAATACTTTACTCTGTTTATTATTTTTAAAACTCAAGTGCATCGCTGCAAGCAGTAATTCAATTTTGAGAATGGAATTAACAATTTAATACTTTTAGTTCCCTTTTTACAAAGTAGATTTTCTATAGAGATGTATATGCAACTCTGCCAATATATTACATTTCTCAATTCAATAGGCTTTCCCTTGAATCTATTAGTTTCCTGAAATGAAACACATGCAGTGCTTTGAAAGACAATGTTTCTTTTCCCAAATGGCCCCAAAATGAATTTTGTGAGTTAATCATTCAGTAAACAAATATTTACTCAACATCTTCTAAGTATTAGATAAGCAATGTAGAGAGTAATAGATGTAATTGCTGATTTCAAGAAGTTCATATATCTTTTAAATATCTAATGAGACATAGTACTAAGAACAGACATATGCTAATAAGAAGATAAAATGTGATGTGAGAGAGGGTGAATTGAGTAGCTACTTTGAAAAGGACAACAATTATAAATGTCCTGAAAGGGGAGCCCACTTCATGTGTTTCAGCCCAGAAAAGCCCGGGTGGCCAGAATACGGCAAATAGGAGGCAGAGGAGAAAGATGAGAGAGGTACTTGACACCTTAAATGCTTTGGGTTTTATTTTAAGTATGATGAAGATCTGCTAGAAAGGTTCAAATTGAAGGGTGGCATGATAAGATTTAATCTGCAGAAAGAGCAGAGGGACCACTGGAGGGCAAGAATGGACAAAGGGAAACCAGGTGAGACCATTGTAGACATTTAGAAGAGAGATGGTGGTATCTTGAACCAGGCGGTGGTGACAGTAAAACCCAAGATGTATTTTGGAGGTAAATTCTAAAGAACAATGCCTTGAATTGGAAATGGATATGAGAGGAAGGGCAGAATAAAAGATGATGTGGTAGATAAAGGTGCTGCCACTTACTGAGATCCTGAAAGGTAGGAGATAGGAGATTGATAAGGGAAAGTAAGAGTCCTTAGTTCTCTCTGCATTTCATTAAGCCTTAAATACTAGTTAGTTATCCAACTGTCTTAGACTTAGCAGTCTTCAGGCTGCTACAACAAAATCACAGACCCCATAGCTTATCAATAGCAGAAATTTATTTCTCACAGTTCTGGAAGCTGAAAGTCTGGAAGCTGAGTGTCCCATGGCCTAACGAGGGACCTCTTCCAGGTTGCAGAATTTTCCTTGTGTTCTTATATGGCAGAAGGGGCGAGGGAGCTTTCTTTGGTAAGGATGGACCTCTTTAACAATTTAACAAAGGATACCAATTGCATTCACGAGGGATCCACCATCATGATCTAATCCCCCTCCCCAAAGGCTCCAACTCCTGATATCCTCACCTTGGGCATTAGGTTTTAACATATGAATTTGGGGAGGACACAAACAATGGGACCATGGCATACTAGAAACATTAAAATGGCAGGGCTAAGTTATGGAGAATAATATAACTGATGAGTAAAAATGGACCAAAAGCTCATGATTAATTAGGAGCAGTTTTAACTGCTCCTAAACAAATTGCATTTTGCTCAGAAAATATTATCAGTGCAGCTTCGACCTGAAAGTCCCATAAGAATCTCAGAACACTTTACTTAGTTCTAAGTATGGAGAACAAAGGGCCTACAGGCATTTCGGTTTTTTTGTGCTTTGCTTGTGAATGAAAATTATACTCACCTCTAACTGTATTGAATGCCCAACATAGCTTCCCCAAAGACACAGAACATAATGTAAGTAGTGAAACCAGATAATAAGGTTGTGAACCAGACTCTTTACAAACCAATGCTCCAAGAAATTGAATAATTCTCCTTGGTCCTAGGGAAATGTTGATAAATTATCAGAGGAGCCTAAAGGATGTTTAGTGTATTTATTCCTGTTATGGAAATCCTTGGCAAATTTTGAAAACCGACATCTTTTAAAAATTATATAGATGAATAAAAAATTGGCAAAAATATTATACAGATTTACATTTGCAGTGAAAAATCAGAAGCTATAAATGCATATTTGTAAAGTATGGATGATGACAGCAGTATTTTAAAAATCAACATAAAGCGGAAAAAAATATCCCCAGGCCCCCTCCCAAACCCCATAAATATTGATACAAATTAATCATATAACAGCAACAAATATCCCCAGATCCCCTCCCCACCCCATAAAATATTGATAAAAATTAATCATAGAAATGTAGAGTTGATGTGTTTCCATCATCTCAGGAAATTTACCATGCAGTTAAATTGATTTCAACATATTTAAGTCATGTACTATCATATTTATCAAAGAAATTTAAAAAAACATGCTTTCTTAATTAATAGAATTAAGTTAAAGGATATTTCGAACTCTAAAATGGTAAGTAGTTCCAAATCAAGGCAATCTAAAGTAAGAATGTGTTGCTGATGCCCATTTGTCTACTTCTGTTGGTTTCACAAGGACTTGCTCCTGAATTTAAAATTGCCAATGTATTTATTGATAACTTTTCTGTGCCATTTAAGTAACATGCTATATCCTATGAGGTTTGCTATTTCTAAGCCCAGGTAGATTAAATACTAAATCAGTCCATCATCAACTATAAAAGAGAATCATACTCACAGTATAGAATGTCTTAAGGTCAAAGCCAGGCAATACCATGAGAAATTTCAGAAAGAAGAGAAGCTTTTTCTGTTTATGTTAAAGCTCTTGCATATCATTTCATATTTTCTACAAGTTGAATAAAGATGGTGTGTGAGTTACCTGTATGAGTTCCTTGTGTGAGTTACTGAAGTAAACATTTCTTTTTTATGATTCCATATGACGATCTTTCTTACAGTTTATCTGTAGTTGTGTGTTTACTATTTTTATGCCATCATGACTCTATATATCCTTTATTTCATCACTCCCTTGGTGTTACAGCTTATTTTTCAAGTTAAATAAAAACACTAGCAAAGAAACAAAGAAAGTGCTGTAATCTTCTGACCCTCATGCTGACAGTTCCATATATTTTGAAGTAAATAAAGATATGGAATCAGGATTATGAAACAAGCATGCACTTCAGAGAGGTGTTTCGTAAATTTATTGCTTGGCTGTGTAGCGCAACTGCCATAGTTTTTGATGGACAAGGACATATATCTGGAAAATGAAACAAAGATAGTGGCTCACTGTAATTCAAAGATAATAACTACTAGAAGATACAATTGTTCAGCAAATGTGAGATTATTGGTTTCCTAGGGATTTATTAATTTGATGTATTTTAATCCTTGCCTGCTGTAAAGGAAGAATATTGTCACTCAGATGATGGGGTCTCACTCATTTTGTAAATCGTTCCGATCATCTTTTTCATTTATATCTAGAATTCATCTGCAGTTGGAAAAGGCCTCTGCCACACAGCAGTCATTCACCTACAATGAATGTAAGAGCTCACGTCCAGGCTTCAAATGTCACCACATTGCCATCTTACTGTGAATGACTGAAATTTACTTCCCGTTGTTAGTGGTGCTGAAAATTGCCACGGGTTTCTACAGCGTATAATGTATTGTCTAAACCGAAAACATTTCCCAGATTGAATTGACCTTTTAGAAAACAGCATTTTCATCCTCAAAATGCAGGACTGTTGCAATATTTTATTTAAAAAGGTTATTTAGTTATAAAACTTGGAGAAAGGGTAAGGAATTAGAACTGAGTCTATCTCTCCCATATAATGCATTGTTGTCAAAAAAACACAAAACAAAGACCACTGATTGCTTACCCACCCAAATGCTAACTGAGATTAGTGCACTGGAAAACCACATCTTTCCAATATCAACAGAAAAGAATGCTATAAGGCGTGAATGCCTTTTTTATTCTGTACATTTAATTAGGCTGTCATTTTGTTATCAAAGAGGGAGTGCAACATTGTCAAGCCTGTTGGACTGCTCAAAACAAAATGTAAATCTTAGAAAATTCATCCACAGGGCGGGATACTTCCACATGGTCTCAACATGTGTGAGAGAGATGGACAGACAAAGACAAAGAGACAAAGAGGCAGATATAGAGAGATAGAAAGAGACACAGAGAGAAAGAAGGCATAATAAAAAACACATAGAAAGAATTACTAAGAACGTGTCAGGGATGCCTAGGTGGCTCAGTCAATTAAGTATCCGACTCTTGGTGTCTGCTCAGGTAGTGATCTCATGGTCGTGGGATCGAGCCCCATATCTGGCTCCATGCTCAGTGCAGAATCTGCTTGTCCCTCTCCCACTGCTCCTCCCCTCTCTTTTAAATAGATAAACAAACAAACAAACACATAAATAAAAATAATCTTTAAAAAAAAGAATGCCAAAAGCAATTATTTCACTAGATGGACAAATAAGTAAAGAATTTGACTAATCCAAATAATTTAAATAAATTTGACTTTCTGTGGCTATACCACCAAGATGGTTCATGAGGCTAGAAGAAACAGTACAACAAATCATCCCAAATCAGAGTCCCAACTATGAAAAAATATAGCTAAATTGAAAAGTTTCTCATATTCTTTCTTTTTCCTTTCTCTTTTCCTGTCTTTTTTTCAACCACTTGGATGTTGACCCTAGCAAGAGAGTAAGTAGACTGCCTCATGATTCTCCTATTTAAGATAATAAAATTCCAAAAGAATTTTTAAAATATTTTAAATGCACGGAATGTTAAAACTAAGTTAAATTATTCTTAAATGTCTTTGACTATTCAAAAGACACTTGAGAATTTCTTAGTACTTTAGGGCCATTTTTATAAACATGATTGCTATTGATCTTCATAGTGCTTGAGCTCCATTGTATTTCATTAGAGTTTCCATTTCAATCTTTTTAAAAGAAAGAAAATACTCCTCTGTCTCACTCTTTGGATTACATTTTGTTCGAAGTATTTTGTGGTTTTCAAACTTTTTTTTTTTTTAAAGCATTAGACCCTTTAATCAAGGGATACTTCATTCAAAAATACTCATCTCTTCACTGCCCCTGCCACTGATAGATGCAGAATCTTATGACCGTATATTTACCTTTAAGGGTATATTTGTAATCTTTCTAATGAACAACACACCTAGAAAATAATGGCCACATAGGGTCATCTAGGGTTCTTGGATTATTGTTGATATGTCAGCCATTTCTTTATCTTGTTTGAATTGCCCTTTGGAGAAATCTGATTCATAGAGACAAGTAGTTTCAAATGCTCTTTCTTTTTATCAGCACCCATTGAAACCTGAGTGTAGTCTTCAATTAAACTGGTCTAGATGCTTGAGAGGATAGTAACAAATGATTACCTCTATGTAATTAAATCACTAATAATACCTAACAACTGATTTCATTATTTGCCAAAAAAGTCAGACAAAAAGCACCAAAAATTTACAATCATTGTTAAAGTTATCTAAGATGAAAATGACATAATGTGCTATACCTTTACATCTTATTGTTTGACTTTTACTCCATGATCAGCACATATAAAGCAGACACACACAGCTGAGACTTGCTTAACACTTTATAATGGTAACACATGTTATAACAGTATTTTTACTTGTATATTTTATGTGTTCATTCAAAAACCTACATTGGGATACCTGGTTGGCTCAGGCAGGTAAGCAACTGACTCTTGATATTGGTTCAGGTGGTAGGTGGTCTCTGGTCATGGGATTGGACCCAGTTGGACTCTGGGCTCAGAAAGGAGTCTGCTTGCTCTTCTCCATCTGCTCTTCCCCCTTGCCTGCTTGTTTCCTCTCTCTCTCCCTCTTTCAAATAAATAAATAAATAAATAAACAAACAAACAAACAAACAAACAAAATCTCAAAAAAAAAAAGGCCTAAATCAAAACTGGTAGAGAAAAAAAAAAAAAAAAGCTGTGTCAGAACACAGTGACAAACTCAATAACCAGTGAAGCAAGAAGTTCAATAGACTAATCCAGATGGCAGAAAAGCTATGATAGGCAGAATTCTAAAATGACCCACAATGACATGACCCTGTATAATCCCATTCTCTATGAGTGTAGGTAGAAACTTTCAATTACTTTCACCCGATAGAATATGGCAAAGGTAATGGGCTATCACGGCATGATTATGATTCATCAAATGGCAAAGGTGAAAGAATTTTGCAGTGTAAGTAAAATTGCTGATTAATTGACTTTAATTCAATGAAAAGATTATTCTTGGTGGGCCCGATTTTATCAGGTAAAACCTTTAAGAGAGGGTAAAGTGAACTGAAATCAGACTCTCTTGCCAGTCTTAAAGAAACAAGCCACCACCAGATAGGCAGCAGCAAGGACTGAATTCTACTAACAAGAACATGAGCTTGAAAGACAATCTTGCTTGTCACATGAGACCCTAACTCCCCAGCAGCCCCCTGCTCACTCCCAAGAGTACAGGGCCCATCCAAGCTATGCTCAGACTCCTGATAATGTGTTACATTTAAGCTGATAAACATGTGGTAATTTGTTATCCAGGAGTAGGAAAAATATGTATATGGATATTGAAATATGGATATTGATAGATATAGATATTAATATCTAGACTTACACCAAAAGGGCTTCATTTCTGTAAAAAGAATAATAGTATATATTTATGTATGTGTCCATATAAATATTATATAGTGATCCTTTAACATATTGCTAGAAGTGAAGAATAAAAAATTCTTATAAATTTATAGAATGAGGGATTACATTATTAGATTACTAAAATGACCAGAATAAGCCTCCTTTAGAAGATGATCACCAATACCAGTTGAGTGATATGTAATTTGTATTACTAAACAGGGCTTTTTTTTTTTTTTTAACCGAGTTTTAATGAAAGAGCTCATTCTCTGTCTGTATTCTTGTAAATTCTTTTTTTCATTCTCTTTCTCCCTCAAATATAGTCATACACATACATACACATCATCTCTCTTTCTCACACACACATACACTAATTTAACCTTCAAAGTGTGAGATAGATATTATTATTATTATTCTCTCCAATTTTTTTTCAGTCACAGAGCTGAATCACAGATATTTAAGATAATTGCCTGAGATCATAGAACATGGAATAGCTGAGATTTAAAGCCATTCGAATACCATATGGTTTCACTCCCATGTGGAAGTTAGGAAACAAACAAGCAAAGGAAAAAAGAGTGAGAAAGAGAGGCAATCCAAAAAACAGACTCTTGACTATAGAGAACAAACTAATGGTTACCAGAGGGGAGGTGGGCGGGGGATGGGTGAAACAGGTGATGGGGATTAAAGAGCGCTTTTGTCATGATGAGCACTGACTGGGTGATGTACGGAATTGTTGAATCACTATATTGTTCACCTGAAACTGATATTATACTATTTGTTAACTAATGGAAATTTACATAAAAAGAAAACAAAAAACAAAATAAAGCCAAACATTCTAGTTTCAAAGTAAAAAAATCCTTATTATTCATATAAAACTCTTTTTACCTGCTGGGTTTTTTGTTTGTTTTGTTTTTTGTTTTAAGATTTTATTTATTTATTTGAGAGAGAGAAGCACAACTAGGGTGAGGGTCAGAGGGGGAAGCAGACTCCCTGCTGAGCAGGGAGCCCAATGTGGGGCTTGATCCCAGGACTCAGGGATCATGACCTGAGCCAAAGGCAGCTGCTTAATAACTGAACCACGCAGGCGCCCCTATTTTTACCTTCTGAATAAACATTTAAAATGTTGAGGAATTTGAAAACTGTTCTAACACATTTAACAAGGTAAATGAGGAAGGTGAGTAAAATTGTTTTACTGTAAAATTACATGTAAATAGTATGATTTTCTTGACTCCCTTTTAAATTCATACTAACTGCAAATGATAACTGATACTCTGGCCCAGTGCTGTCTCTCTGGGTTTAGACATAGGAAAACCCACAATCAAAGTCTTGACTGCAAGATAAAAGAGCAGAGAATAAACCATTGTTGGCATAACACTTGATCTATACTTAATTTAATGGGCAAAATAAGATTTTTTTCAAAATTTGCTATGTCCCTCAAAGAAACTTAATTCCCAAAGAGCACCCCTCATTGTTAAGTGCTTTCAACAGAATTTAATGTTTCCTGAAATCCAGTGAATGAAAGCATAAAGACCAACTGTGCTTCTCCAATAAAGTCTTTTCTCTACATTGGGGTTGTTTGAAACTGAACCACATATAATACCAAATGGTACAGTGGTGAATACGGAAAGAGAAATGAAAATCATCTGTTATAAGATCATTTAAAAGCTCTTATATGACAAGGCACAAAAGATCATTGTCTCTCATATACAAGATGTGGGAGAGGAGTGAGAGAGTTAGCTCTCCCATACTCTCAGTTTATTCTATGCCAGGGCTCTATCCTCCGTATTTCTGGATACAAGTGAAGGAATTTCTGCATGCAATTTTCATAGAGGATATGATAGGTTTTTGAAAAGATTCCATGATACAATAGGTTTGGAAGTCTTTGTTCTCAATTGTCTTCATTATTTCTTTTGTGCTTAATCAGGGCCTTTCTTATGTTGCATATTTTCTCCTTCATACGTATCTTAAGCATGAGTCTTCTCAAATTATTTACTAAATGAATGAAATCACATACTGGGAAAAATTAAATTCAAAGCAACACTTTAGAAATCAGAAGGCACATCAGAGAACACGATTAATTAACTCTTTCATGCCATAGGTTACCTTGTCACTGTCAAAGTGTTCCAAATAGCATAATATCTACTCATTTTCAGAATCAGAGAAGCCTCAGTAAATTGAAAAGGAACCAAGTTGATGATGATGAAGTACAGCACTAAAAAATAATGGAATGTTAAAACGCTAGAGGACAGTTTTTTTTCTCTTTTTTTTAAAAAGATTTTATTTGTCTATTTGACAGAATGAGATCACAAGTAGGCAGAGAGGCAGAGAAAGAGAGAGAGGGGAAGCAGGCTTCCTGCTGAGCAGAGAACCCAATGTAGGGCTCCATCCCAGGACCCCTGGGATCATGACCTAAGCGGAAAGCAGAGGTTTTAACCCACCAAGCCACCCAGGTGCCCCGAGGACAGTTTTTGTTTTATTCCAAACGCACAAAAAAGGAATTTAAAGTGAAAATTTTAGGTGTTTAGATTTACACCCGACATCACTTTTATTTCAGAAAATGCCATTGTATGCTATATTGTTTAACACTTTCTATACAAAAATGTATTGTATATGCCTTTTAAGTCTATCTTTGCTATGCATCCTCTTTTGGGTTTTGATGCTTTCTGAGTATAGGTGCTGTCTCCTTCAACAATTTTAAAGCTTTCTAAGGACAGGGAAAATGGTCCATTCATCTGTGATTGTCTCCTGCACCCTACAGAGGACTTTGCCTACAGAGAACCTTAATCATTAACTATGTATCTGTTGGTAGCTGGCTTGAACTTCTCCCCTACATGTATTTGAACTTTCGTAGACTCAAAATCTGATAACTGACCTAGCCCCTTCACGTTTCATGAAATTTCCATTCTTAGTACACAGTTTCATAAGCTAAGGATGAGAAAGCCTTCAAGTTAAACCAGCAAAAGGTATGAACACTCGAATCCTCCCACTCTGCACTCTCGCACTTCTGGAGAAATGCTTCTAATCTAAGCTTCTCCAGCAGAGCCCAGGACTCATGTCCAACACTAGGAATACATACTCACCTAGACTATAATGCTCTGTAGTTACTGTGAATTTATTTCAAGGCCAGACAATTGTTATTGCTGCAGATAAAAAGGTGCCCATCTTACCCAACAAAAACCTTCTGATTTAGTGTAAAGAATATATTTATATTACTGACAAAAAAAAAAAAATCCAGTAACACATCATTTTAACTTGTTTTCTTTTAATATTTTTATTTCAAAATTACAGGTAAGGGAATGACCACTCTTGAATAATTGCCAGGTTAGAAAAATTTTAAACATATCATTACCTGTTTCTACTTTATTTAAATTAGGAGTACCCTGACCCTTAGAGAGAGGAGTGCAAGATGAATGTCATGCTGCCTTTTTAGAACCAGATGCAAACCTTTAAACCATAATATCAAGAAGAAAGCTGTTTTATAAAAAGTTTCGGTGGGGCATACCAAAGTAACACTTAGTCTTCTGAAATTACAAGGATAAATGGGACAAATTTGCATTTCATACAAGAGACAAGAAAAAGCAGGGCTTTCAGTTGTCTTTTATTCTTCCTACTTTACCCTGAGATATGCTAGCACTTTATTTATGTACTTTTTTTTTTTTTCAAAACTAAAAAAAACCCCTAGGAAAAAAATAAAAAAAAAAAAAAAAAAAAAAGCAGTCAATGAATTTTATTATAAGGGGGAATTATTTGTTTTCTAGAGCTTTCAAAAAAAGTTAGTTAATATTTACACAGCACTAGTTTAATGAATTATAGATAACAATATACCAGCGTGTTAAGTGACAAGAACTACCAGATTAGGAGGAACAAGTTCAAGATGAAGCTTCATTATAGATCAGATAAATAAACCCAAAGGTAAGTATTCAAGAAATTTACAGCGTTTTCTTCATTCCCTGAAAAAAAAAAAAAAAAAAGAAAGAAAGAAAGTATTTTAATACTCCTGTTATTTTCTGGACTAAGTACCAGCCAATCTCTTCTCTAATACAACTCTAATAAAATTATTCCTTCCTAAAAACTTTACTTCCATCAAATTAAATATATTCTATCCTTTCTGCTACAGAGAATCATTGACCTCACCCTTAGATTATAAAAGAACTAAGTTATGCTTTTCAAATTTTCACCAAACTCTTATTTTTCTCTTACTGGAATTGTAAACTCAAATGAGTTAGAGGAGAAAAAAAAAATTCAGTACTTAACAATATTTTGGCAGACCAACATTGCTAGGACACATAATTTTACCAGTTGGGCCAAACACTGCATCATTCTCACCTTGTTCTGTGCAGCTTTGAATAAATTTTCCTGTCTTGTCTGTGTTCTTTTATCCATGATCTAGACTGAACTCCTGAATCTCTCCTTCTTTCCTAAATTTACATCTGCCTCCTATCTCACCTTTTGACTTTCTCCACTCTGCAGGAAATTTGACAGTAAATCATTTAGTATCCCTTTGGCTGAATCTCAAAGAAGTCTTAAGGAGTCAGGTGAAGATATATAGCAATAGATGAGGAAATAATAAGATTATAATAATGTATGATTTTAAACAGTAAGATATTTGAACATAAAATGGGCTGTGGTCTACCTAAACCATGAATTGATATTTTCCATGTAATTTACCTATGTTTATTTGCAGGTTGGCAGAAACTTCATTATAGAAATGTAGGTTTTATTCTTAATTATTTGGTGTAATGTTTTATGTAAACATTAAGATTTATATCTAATTTATTTAATGCACAGTATTAATTTGTACAAGAAACATAAAAATATCAAAGCTAAAAGTAAATTTGTATATCATAGTTATATGATTTTTTCTGCAACTTACCTATACCTCTTTAATTGAATAATCTAGATATTATACCTTCATACAATATTTTAAGACTAAAATCGAGATTTCATTTCACCTCTTTCTCTTACTTCAACATACTCTCTACAAGCCTGTTTCCCAACCTGTGGAATAAGCAAGATAAGATGACAGTTCCCTCTGGAGTGTATCAAAACACGCCAGAGCAATAAAAACTCTGATAGCAAAGATTAAGGTTTCTGACCCCAATTGTGGCATCTCAGCTTTTTAGAGAGCCACTAGAGAATGGCTTTGAACCTGCCCTCACTATTTGACTCTCTCTCCTCAGTGCACAGGGCATTCCACAAACATTTTGAAACTAAGAAATCTCTTTCAGAATGGAGCTCCAGGGATGATTTAAATCTTTTAACCCACTGGCAAATTTCTCCATCCTGGAGGATTAACTGACCATTCAGTTGATAAACTTTTGAAGACTTGAGGGAAAGTAATAGATGTCCCCATGGAGCACATGGGGACATCTATTAAAGGGACAAATGTCCATTCTTGTTTAAAAGAGGTTACAACTGAATTATGGAAATAAATGATACACACAATCAGAATAGATATGATCATATTAAGAATTAACTGACCGTTGACATAGGCAACTGTTTCCTATTGAGTTTAAGACATTAATTTAGGCACAAAGATGGATTAGGCACAGAGCTTTGCCAAATGGATCCTTGCACTAGAAATAAGAGATATGGATGATCATAGATAGGACAAAGTATAGTCAATAGTAAGTGGCATAAAAAAGGTGCAAGGGGTGCCTGGTTGGCTCATTCAGTAGAGCATGTAACTCTTGATTTCAGGGTCATGAATTCAAACCCTATGTTGGGTGTAAAGATTAGTTAAAAATATATATAATATATATATAAATATATAATATATACATTTAAATAATAAAAATTATAAATATATATATATATGAATCTGCATCATGGAAGATCACAAGAGAAAATGGTTACTCTCACAAAGAAAAATCAAGTAAGTCTTCCTAGAGAGAGCAGAATTTGAGCAAGTTTTGAAGAACTGAAAGAACTTAGTTTATGGGTTAGTTATGGGATATGGGTAAAGAAAAGACCATCCCCAAAGAGAAAAACAAACTGTGGCAGGGATAAAAAGAGCTTGAATGCCAAGAGTTTTATCTCAATTCTACAGAACAGGGTTGCCAAAACTATTGTGTAGAAGAACAATCAAGGTCTTTTGAGATGAAAATGAATACTCCATTAGAAATAAATAAAGGGATTCCCTGAAGAATTGCATTTTGAAAGATCAAATACTCTGTAGATCAAGAGATCAATAGGGCTAGTGGTCATGGTGTAGAAACTTATTCTGACCACTACACCCCTGACACAGTTGCACTGTTACACAGGAGCTGAAACCAGTGGGCTGTGGGGATGAGGTGCTGCCAGGTTATGAGGAAGAAAGAAGCCTGATTGATGCTGTATCTTGGAAAGGTAACCAGCAGCATTTCAAATAAAAACAGCATAGACTGGGTGATTTTTTTTTTTTTTTCCCCTAAAATAGAGGCTGGATTGTGTCAATTCTCTGATTAATACTTTACAGTGGCTTCTCAACTTCTCAGAGTAAAACCCAAAATCCTTATTCTGGCTTCTAAGGCTCTAGGTCTAGCCTCTACTCTGTCTAGGTCTAGTCCCTACTGTCTCCTGATCTCCTGTTTTTTGTTTTTGTTTTCTCTCTCTCTCTCTCACCATCTCTCTGTCTTTCTCTGTCTCTGTCTCTTTCTATCAAAACTTCTGCTCCACCCACACTGCTCTTTCAACACCCAGAGCACACTTACACCCTTCCCTGCTATTCCTGTTCCAGAGAACACTGGCTCCCAGATTTATGCATGGCTCACTATCTCACTTCCCTCGAGTGTCTGCTCTAATTCCCTTTAACTTTATTATAAATAACCACTCCATGATAACTTTCATCTAACTTTCAACCCTCCTCCCCTGTTCGATTTGTATTTATCAGTCTTATCATCCTAGACTATATATTCTACATCCATTTCTGTTTAGGTGCTTGCTGTGTCTCCTCCACGAGATAGGCTGCCCGCAGAAAAAAAGAGACAGTGCAACTTCTGTATCCCCCGTACCTAGAATAGTGGCATGCATGGGGTAGGTACTCAATACATAAGTCTGGAAAGATGTAAATGGACCAGAAACTAGGGGTATGGAGAGACTGCTTAGAAAGCGTTTTGTAATGGTGAATGTGAAAGAAAGTAAGGGCTAAACTTTGGTGGGAATAGAGTAGACAGGAAAGATTAATACTTAACTACAAATTATTTCGGGCATGGATCATGATGGAAAGGGATGGGCGGTGGAGGCAGATGGTCTCTGGTTCAGATCCCAGACTCCCAACTTAGTAGTTGTGTGGCCATGTGCAAAATGCTTCATCTCTCCACACCTCAATTTTCTCCCCAGTGCGAAAGGGAAAACGCCCTCTTTTTGGATTGCTATAGGTTATGGAGAAGACAAATGCTTAGAGTATGGCCTTGGCACTAGCAGGAGAGTGATGCATATTTCAACATATTTTAAAAATAGGATTAGATATTTTATCTGTGTTGAACCTCCACACAGAGATTTTAAGTTGTGCAAAGTAATGCATACCCTTTATAACTTTTCTATAGTCCAATGTTCTTAGTATGGCCCTCTTGGTATTTTTCACAGGATACCAAAAATAAAGCTATCATGAAAACTCCCATTTCTTGAACACGCATGATCTGATTTTAGTACTGACCAAACATTATGAAGTGTATGTATATCTAATATCTTTAACATATTAGAAGGCATGTTCAGAGTGGTAAAGTAATCTGTCCATGGTCACACAGCATATAAACAAAGGAACTGAGATTCAAATTCAAATCTTTTGGAAAACAAATTCATCCCTTGCTATTCTCATATACCTATTATGGTGTTTTGTGGTTCCTGAATTGACAATATTTTCCCCAGGGTGGGATACATCTATGTTTTATAATAACTTTTCAAAACTATAGCTGTTCTTTGCTTACCACATTTCACACCACATCCCTAAAATGGTTATTCATGTTGCCTCTTTCTTTGCAGACTTCTAATGACTCCCTACTACACTTTGATCCAAAAATAAATGTTAGATTATGACCTTTGAATGTTTACTCCAAATTGTCATTTCTCCTTCTTATTTACCGTCTAAGTTTATGACCCTTGGCGGGTAGCTGTACAAACTTTTCTGCAGTTCAGAACCAGTGGGTCTCAAACTGCAGGAGTGGGGGCTTAACTAAAGGAGCATAAATTAACATAACTTGGAGAATTTTTTTCCCCCAAATTTCCACCCTATTTCTTAACAGACATTCCCAGGTGTGGGGCTCCAAGCACGAGAATTTGGGAAAGCTCTCCAATACTCAGATACACATGCATGGTGCCTCTCAGGGCTGAAAGGGACCACCCAGGAGAGTGAGGTATCATCAGTGCCTTGCATAATACCTATGTGGTGGTAGCATGGCTACAAATGCTGTCCTCTTTCACTTGGTAAGAGAGAAACAGAAGAGAGAAAGGAAACAAAGCTCTCACCTGTGAGAGTTAAAGATTCATTAGTGGATGCCACAGAACCAGACTCAAGTCTAAAAGGACAATTGTACATGCATATGCATTATTTTGCACAAGGTCAGGAGGGGTGATTGTTTTCTAGGAAATAGCATGAGCAAAATACATATAGCTTGAGATAATTATTCCATAAAAGACAGGGAAGAAATTGGTGTGACTGAAAAGGGACAACACATTATTAATCTACATAGGGATGTTGGTAACAAAGATCATTTTCCTGCCATTATTTTTTCTAGTTCAGATTTAACATCATGGGATTTGAGGCTTGATGATTCTCACATTTTAAATGTTTACGAGCTAAAACAGTTTAAAGAAATTCACACAATATTCATGCTATAGTGTATCGATTCCTGTCTCAATGAAAGGTACAACTTTCTACTACCTTGTTGCACAAAACTGATCTTTCTTGTCTTTCCATCTTTCTGTGTTTTGTCTGTCTGACTTGGCCCCCCATCACCTGGACTCTTCACTATAAAATTCAGCAAAGACTTCACTTCTTCAGTAATCTGCCCCTGACCCCTGGAGCTTGGGTAAAAAATCTTTTATACTCTAGCGATGCCTGGGCGGCTCAGTCAGTTAAGGTGCTGCCTTTGGCCCTAGTCATGATCCCAGGGTGTTGGGATCAAGCTCCGCAGTGCTCCTTGCTCAGCAGGGAGCCTGCTTCTCTCTCTGCCTCTGCCTGCTTATGTGCTCTCTCTCTATCTTTCTCTGACAAATAAATAAAATCTTTAAAAAAAAACACTTATACTCTAATAGCATCACATTATTTTACCTCCATTATACTAATTGTATATTGTATATTATAGTGCAATTGCCAGTTCCCTTATGTGTCTCAGACATTAAGGGATACCCTACTTGAAATTTAAGACATGGGTTTCATTAAATTTGAATCACTTATTTTACTACTCAATACATAGTAGTTTCAATGGCAGGTACCAATTTTGAGGAGAGCTCAGTATCCATAGTTTAAGAATCAAACCTAAAAAAATTGTTGCCATAAGTTAAAGATAATGGGAATCTTGCTGAAGGAAAAATGGGGGAAATTGGTCCCATGAAGTTAAATGGAAGAGTGAGAGAGACATCTCTCTGATGTAGCGATCTGCTTTGATAAAGGAGTTAGGAATATTCTTGAAAATATTTTTTAGATACACGAGAAATAGCATATACAAATAAAATTTTAATGTTCATTCTCAATTTCTACTTAGATGTATTTTAATGTTAGCTTTTTTCCAAGGAACTAAGTGGGTTTTTTTTCTTTGCTTATCATAAAATGTACATATTCATTTAAATTTATTCAATGTTTATTAAGAAAATATTATGCAGATTGTGAGAGCACTCGTCCTCAGATGAACAATTCTTCCATGTTACAAGAGGATCCAGAAACTCCATGAAATGAATTTATACAGATTATTTGAGATAAAATTTGTCTCAAAAAGTAAAATACATTTTTTTCATTTCGTTTAGGAAATAAAGCAAGATGAATGAGCCCCTTGCCATATATCAGCCTGAGTGTCTTTGAAGGGTGTTGTGCAAGTTACACAACGTATTACTGCCATCAGGCTTATTGTTTACTTCTTTTTTTTTTTTAAAGATTTTATTTATTGATTTGACAGACAGAGATCACAAGTAGGCAGAGAAGCAGGTAGAAAGAGAGGAGGAATCAGGCTCCCTGCTGAGCAGAGAGCCTGATGCTGGGCTCAATCCCAGGACCCTGGGATCATGACCTGAGCCGAAGGCAGAAGCTTTAACCCACTGAGCCACCCAGGCACCCCCTTAGTGTTTCCTTCTTAACATTCTCCTCTCTGAAGAGTTTTAATCCCCCATTTAATATTATTATTATAACCTGTTAAAGCATATGGATGCAGGATTAACCATCTTATTATGACATCTAATTTGATATGTAGAAGTTAAATAAACTTTTACTTATTTTATCAGTGAAAAAGAGGTATAATAAAGAGCCTTTCCAGCCACGGAGCCCATCTCCAAGGAAATACTGTGGATTAGTACTCACTTGGTTAAAGTCAATTACAGAGGCCGCAGTTCATATGCAGGAAAGTGCCAAGCTCTAATAAAGGCACTTCCTAGGTATGATAATTATAAAATTAGATGAAAACATTTATTAGGTTCACAGCAAAATCCTTTATGAAACAGAAGATACTGGAACTGAAACACAGCCAGATTTGGTAACAGCATGCAAACAACCTTCAGAGTCAAAAATCATTCAAAAATGTCTAATCCCATAACTGTATCAAAGCTGGCAGGTGCTCACTACACAGAACATTAATTTGGGAGATTTAGAGGGGATTTTAAAGATAACCTTCTGTGCCAAATATGTTAAGAGCAATGTGTCTCAGGATAAAAATACTGAATATTTCATAATCTATAAGAAGGATGAAGATACAAAATGTATGGGAGAGGATATTTTCAACCCCAGTGTAAATGATACAGTTTTCATTAGGCTTCTCTGTTTATGACGGTGGGATTGAATCAGTGCAAGAGCGTGCAAATAAAATCAGAACTGTTTCAGATTGGATATAATAAAAGCACAGTAATCAGGAGGATGGCTCACAATCTGAAGGTATTTCTCACACAACAGCAAAAACATGGTCCTGAGAAGTAGTAATGAATACCTTGATAAGATTTTGAAGGGCAGTATTGGTAAAATCCTCTGTTCATGCACAGTTTCTCAGCACTGCAGTAAGCTGAGTCCTGTCCTAGCAAATTTCCCAGTGCCGTGCAAGCCAATTTAAGGATCTTATGTGAAGCCTCCCACACTTACCTTGTCTTCCAGTTCTGAATCATAACCTTAATCAACTAAACTTCAGCAAGGGAAGAGGTTTACAGAGGAGCGAGAATATATACAGAACAAGACTAAATGACCAAAATGCATGTGATCTCACAAAGTGTCAAAAGTGACATTAATCTAATTTAAAGTTATAAGATTTTGTGGATTGGGAGTAACGATTTTCTAAAATTATATTATCCTTTAATATGTATTCTTAGTTACATGAGGTTGAAAACACCAGATTAAAAATGTCACACAAGGGGTGCCTGGGTGGCTCAGTGGGTTAAGCCTCTGCCTTTGGCTCAGGTCATGATCTCAGGGTCCTGGGATCGAGCCCCACATCGGGCTTTCTGCTCAGCAGGAAGCCTGCTTCCCCCTCTCTCTCTGCCTGCCTCTCTGCCTACTTGCGATCTCTCTGTGTCAAATAAATAAATAAAACCTTTAAAAAAAAAGGAATTATTAAAAAAAAAAATCACACAAGAAACCTGCTGAAGGAAGACCTAGGGATAATATAGCATTGATTAGAAATCCAAGGAAAAGGAATTAATAGTTTAGAAAATATCTTATCATGCTTTTTTCTAAATGTGGACAAAATACACTCTCATCAGAAGGACACTAGAAAGAACATTATTAAACAAATCAAAGAAATTGATAGAGAAGGTATACATGTTTCTTTAGTATTTCCTAATCTTATAATGTTCCTAGAAATAGACCAAGGTGAGTGTATCTAAAAAAAAGCAATATTTTTATTTAATTACATTAATTTGGATTCACTTCTGTGATATACAATCACTCATATACAACGGCTTTCTATGTCAGCTTTACTTTCTTCTTTTAGAGCCTACAAACTCTGATCAATTTTTTTAACCACGTCTTTGTTAATATTTTCAATTTCCATTTTGGAACCCACCTAACAAACCAAAGCTGAAGCAATCCAACAGACTGATTTCTTTGTTCCTATACCTGGGCAGTTGAATCCAACTGGAGAAAATCACGAAATCCTCAGAAAATTGCCTCTATAAATTAATGTTCTCTCAGCTCAATAGAGCCATTTACCCTGCTCACCAGTTCTCTGTTCTGATAAGGTTTTTCTCAATTTCCCATAATATCTGATCAAACCATTTCTTATCTCCTCAACCGTCCTACCCTAATACCTTCCCACTCATTCTCAGCAGAAAATCTTGTCTCCCACTTCAAAGAAATATAGAAACACTCAGATAAGAACTCTTTCAAATTCCTGACACCCCATCTGCAAAAGCGATGGTGAATTATAACCAACTTCTTTCTCCCGTTATGATAGTAAATGTCTCATTTGACTGAAACTAACTCCTCCACTGAAACTAACTCCTCCATCTCTGGATCCCATAAATGTTACCTCAAGAATTTCCTTCCAGTTATTAGACCTTATCCTATTCCCCCCATAAGTTCTCTCTTTATCTACTTGCATTTTTTAAAACTCCTCATGTCTTTTCCATTTGTTTTTATACTTCAAGCCTCCTGCAGTTTTCTTTCCCTCTCTACTCCCTGGCATTGCCAAGCTTTTTGAAAAAGACAAACAAATCCTTATATCTGCTTCCTCTTTTCTCGTTTATTGTTCAGATCATGGCAATATCAATGTTATCTTTTAGTCGTCCACTGAATGAGCTTTTGGGAAGAATAGTACTGAATTTTTGTTGCTATATGCAATGAGTTCTGAGTTTTTATCTGTCTGTCTGTCTCCAGGGAGTGTTTAATATTGTAAATCATAACCTCCTCCTTGAACCCCAAATTTCCTTAGCTTTCTCAATGCTAAACTCTTCTGGTTCTTCTCCTACCACCCTTCTTGATGGCTTCTTCTTATCCTCCTTGCAGAATTGCCTTGATGAACTCATCCTTTTAAAGAACATTCTAACTTTTGTGCTGATGGTCACCTTGACAGAGTCTCTATGGCACCAGTCACTCATTCAGGTCACCTGACTCACTTGTAGCATGGCATTTTGTATGCTTCCCTATGGGGGGGAAAAATGAAAGTGGAATGTCTAGATTTATTTCCAGTCAGGAATCTTCATTTCATTATCTCTCACAAAACAAATTTATATGCAAGTCTGGAAGCCTAAGATTCGTCTGGCAGTATGATTAGGGAGATATGATTAGGGAGATATTTTCCTGTGTTTATCTTGTCTTTGTAAGGCTTGAGTGATAAGCAAAAACTTAAATAATGAAGGCAAAAGTTTAAAATACAAGAAAATGCAGGAGAATGACTTCACGATCTTTTGTCAGGGAAGATAATTGGAAGATCAGTTTCAAACTAGGAACACATATTTAAACACCTGTAACTGGAAGAAGATTGGTATCCAGAATTTACAAATAAACTTTTTGAATAAATAAGCAAAATAGACCTATCAGGCAAAACAAAAAAACAGGCATTTCATAAAAAAGACAGTGTAAGATGCAGTTGAAGTTTTTGAAAGATGGGAGAGGTCTCTTGAGGCGGAATGATCCCTCAAAACACCCATTCATAATCCCTGAGACCTATGGAGATACTACCTCACATGGCAAAGGGACTTTGCTGGTATGATTAATCAAAAGGTCTGGAGATCAAACATTATTCTTCGGGTGGAATTAATGTAATTAGAGTTTTTAACAGTGGAAAAGGGAAGCAGAAGGGATAGTCAGAGGAAGGTATGAGTCTGGAAGAAAGGCTGGGAGATATCCAGGTGTGTTGTCCTAAAGATGGAGCTCAGAAGTATGAGCAAATCAATAAAGGTGGCCTCTAGAGGCTGGAAAAGGCAAGGGGACAGATTCTCCCCATCACGCCTCCAGGAGGAGGGAAATCCCAACAACATCTTGATTTTAGTCCATTTAAGTCCCAGTTGAGATGGCTGACATGCAGAGCTTGCAGATAATAAAGTGGAATGGTTTTAAGTCAGCAGGTTTGTGGTCGTTTATTACAGCAGCAAAGGAAACATCCATCTCTTCAATTCTAAATTACGTTGGGATGCTGTCCATCTTGATTTTGAGATACTCTAAAATACATGAATATTATAAAACTTAAAAATCAATCAATCAATCAATCAATTACATTGGGGAGCTGCTGGAAAGCCAGAGAATGGAAATGCCAGCAAAGACTTCCACGACCACCTTCTCTTCTGCCACCACTTAGTTTGTGCATAGCTGTGCAGACATTTTGCAAAAATTAGCTGCATATATTCTGTATTTAAATCCAGCAAATAAATTCATAGGACCAGACACATTATTCCCGGCTGACAAATAAGGAAACTCTGAGAAGTTAAGAGAATTATCAATTGTTAAAAGCCACACTGCTGATTAATTTGTATGGGACTAAAATCATTTAATAATAAAAATAAATTTTATTTATGAGATCACTAGAGATACAATATGTGCTTAATCAGTAATCCAATTATCTATAATAAATGTATACATTATTGTGCATATATTATGTGCTATAATTAATATAGCGATGAGTATAATTATACATATAAACATATAATTTTATTGAAGGACTCCTATCTGTTGAGTCAACATTTACATAAAACATTAATCACAGGGGTGCCTGGATGGCTCAGTGGGTTAAGCCTCTGCCTTCAGCTCAGGTCATGGTCTCAGGGTCCTGGAATTGAGCCCCACATCAGGCTCTCGGCTCAGCGGGGAGCGTATCTCCTCCTCCCTCTGCCTACCTCTGCCTACTTGTGATCTCACTCTCTCTCTCTCTCTCTCTCTCTCTCTGTCAAATAAATAAATAAAATATTTAAAAAATTAATCACTGGTAAAAATTCCTCAAAATGTGCCACGGATCCCAAGAAATGCTAACAATTAAATCTATAGGACTAGTCTTTAGACTAAAACCATAGGGATAAGAGAAAAAGAACCAATTGTGAATCGTTCTTACTCAACTTATTTTAGACAAGTATTGAATTATATGTGAATATCAGCTTAGTAATTTGCTCTAAATTTCACTGAACTAGAAAACTATGGAGAAGGGAGTATGATTCAGGTATCTGAAATATATGTCTCATGTTCACGTCAGACTGAATCACTATAATATTTTTACCTGGATCTCCATTGAAGTGAAATTTTACTGAAGTAACAGAAGAAGTGAAATAAGACTGAGTGCCTTGGAGGCAGGTAGGAGGGAGGGAGGGAGAGAGAGAGGAAGAGAATGAGAGAGAAAGCCTAGGAAGATGAGTTTGGACTGAGGGAGGAAAAACATGGCAAACTTGAGGGAAAAAAAAGTGAAGCTACTGACAATTATTTCTCTATTGCAGCATTTATTTTTTTCAGGTTTATAAATATGTCAAATCAAGCTCGGAGGAAAATTGTTTACAAATGCAGAACTCCAAGAAAAAATAAGATCAAAAGAAGATCAAAGACAGCATTAAAAAGATTAAGTTTAAAATGGTGGATGGAGATCAGCTTTCCATTTCACTGTTATTTAGTCCATTGAGGTCCAATTTCAACCATACACAGAAACATGAATCGATTTTAATGGCATGTGTGGAAAAAAAAATTGCCTCAAATACTCTAACAAAAAGATTCCAAGAAAGCAGATATGCCTATAAAGGCTTTTTTGCTTTGTGCCTCAAAACTGGAAATGTATAGTGAAAGAGAAAGTATACAAAGAAAGAAAAGTCAGGTTGGCACTCAGAGTAAAGTTAGTGCAAAGATCCCTCTGTAACTTCAAGCCCTAACTTTGAGCTCATCAGTTGTCAGTTTAAAACGCACATGATTAAATCTTGTTTCTACAGATAACACCTGTCAGAAACAAAAATGATGAATTCACCTGAAAGGTACAGGTGAAGTTTAATAATAACCATGCAAAATGTATGTGTGCTTGTATTTGCTTCTAAAGAAGCTGGCAAATAGTTATAAACTTTTACAAAAATAGAGTTGAGCTAAATTCAACACATCTTCAGCTTTATAAAAGTTCACATACTCCATGTTTACTCACCTATTCTAAACTTGTTTTTTTCTTGCATATGCTTGACCGAGTGATTTTGAATTTTTAAGCAGTTGGGATAAAATAAACATTGAAAAGTAAATAAAGGCATTTCTAATACTATCAAGGTGTTATGGTGGATTTTCACCCCAGTAAAAATCCATGAAGAAAGCGTATTCTTATCAAACAAGACCCGTTCACAATCCTACTCCTCTTTAGAAGCTTACATTCTATAATTGAAGGCTGGAACTTTCCTCCTGTTGATTTCATAATATGTGTAATAGAAGTTAGTCTATCTATTCATGTTCCTGGATATTAATACACCGAAACACTTCTAAATATAGAACATGACATTTGGAGGTCGCCGTTTTGGCACAGAGACAACTTGCCTTGGAATTATTCTGTTCAGACCTTGAAAAATTAAATTTTTTACTTTTTTTTTAAGTTGCCATGTCATATACATAACAGACATCTTCACTGCATTCCTGAGTCTTCCCTAACTACACGTTTTTCATGTCCCTAACTCTCAGAACCACTGGAATCAAGGATACAATGAGAATCCCTGATTGCATATAGTGTGGAGAGAGGCTGGCCAAGGGTTTGAGAAGCAGCAGAGTGTAAGATATAGGGCAAGACTTGGAGACACCATGAAGTTTAGGGATGTGGAGTTTATATCTCATGTAATTCATAAGAACAGTTTCTTCAATTTTTTTTTTTTAACCAATCATTTTGTTACAGCTGCATCAAAACAGCTGCTTCTATTAGAGACCATCAGAAAACAGATGGTACCCTCAAAAGGTAATTAAGGAGAATTTAAGGAAGGAGCTTTCACACATATTTAGGCAGGGTTAAGGGAAAGACATGGCCTGCTGGAATATTCTACAAGAAGCAGTCATGCGAAGCTGTGACCACTACAGCGCTGAACCCAGAGAGTATAGCTACAGCTCAGTTCTGAGTCCACCTGGTTATTAAAGGTAATGGAACTTATTGGAATCTGTAGGTAAAGGATTCTTCCAGGTGCAAAGAAAGTAGTGGAGAGCAATGGAAGGGGGATCTGGAATGGAAAACAAGAATAGCCAAAAGCACAGTTCTTCATTTTGCCCCTCAGGATACACATTTCTTTTTCTGTATATCAGTGATCATATTATACCTCGTTGGCATCAATGGAATCCCAATCCTACCGAAAACCTAAATTGAAACAGTGGCTGCCATCAGTATTCTGTTTTATATGATGGGAACAGGGGGAAAGCAGGCAGAGCGAGAGGAGATACATATATTTTGTAGGACACACTGATTATCTTTTTATTAAAAAATGGTTGGTGCTCTCATCCTTGTTTTTATTTGTTTATTTTTCAAATTTGTAAAATCAGATAATACCAGCCTCACAATGATCTGTTTGAATGCCATCATAGCGTGGTGGCCGATGGTCCAGCATTCAGGCTCTGTTGAGGCCCCATTACAAGCATGGAAGTGCTTTTTCAAGCATGGAATAGTATCTCCTGAGGAAGAAATGGCTTTATTCCAAAGCCCAAGATGTCTGTACTGTGATTACCATACTGAGACTTGTCAGAGGCTCCTGCAATACCTGTATATTCCAGAAATTTCCAGTATATAAAATTCAAGTGACAGGCCAGTTTTCCTGCAGCTTAGATTTGCTGAAGAAAGACCTTACACAGATACTTTCTGTATTTTTTCAAAAACAATATAAGTGTGTTCTTTTAGTGATTGTAACATCTCCTATATTCCAGGAAATATATTATTTTCATCAGAAAAAGGTATCAAATCGTTTTAAGATTTTTTTTTACAAACCCTAAAGAAGGCTTTTTTTTTTTTCTTTACTTCCACCTCTATCCCTCTCTACCCCAACCCTCATTTGTTTGTTTTTTATTATTTTCCCAACTCCTTCCTGCAAAGAGGCACTCAGCTCATCTCCGTTCAAAACATAGGCAAACTGAAGTCACCGGTACAGTTTGTGAAAGAAGAGAGATCTGCTCATTCATGCAAGATAATTATTTCTTTTGCTTTCCTCTCTCAACTTTGAGTGGTGATAACTCCAACGAGGGTGAAAATTGTGCTTCTTCAGGAAGTGACTCTATTTTAGAATGTCATTTTGCATTAAAGTTCTATACCACAGAATCTTGATAAAGTACTTTGAGAAACTCTTTGTGGAGTAACAATTTCAGCAGAGGTAAATTCACATTAGGTTTTCTGCAACAATTAGAGCAGTATGATTGGCAGGCCTAAGATGATATGATGTCTATTTTATGCACTGCAGCTTGGATAAAAATGGTTGGATATGCAATAAGGAGAAGTAGGGGTTATGCTGTGGAAACTTACTTCACCAATTTGAATATTTATCTTATTGTAGGCGTCCTAGGAGATTTCAAGTTTAACGCAACATATGGTCTGTAAATTTTAAATTAAATTTATTTTATAAATTTGACACAATAGGAGTTGAGCTCAAATGAAGGATATAAGCATATGGTGGATTTTCCACTAATTGAGAGACTTACACCATGAAAAGTAAGTAGAAGAGGGGTTTAGCAGCTTTAGTTTCATTTTTATGACTATATATAACTGAACAGATTACTTTTATTGTTTGTTAGTTGTTATTCTAAAGCATAGGTGAAAAAGATTTTTTTACTAAAGCACATTCAAGGAAATAACTGTTCCACTAAAACAATTTAGATTTTTATATATGTATATATTTTCATATAAAATTATATGTGTTTAGGCACTCATGTATTCATAACCACATATACTTCTTCTCACCCAACAGTTATTCCTCTTTTTTACTGCTTTATTGAAGTACAAGTGACAAATTACATTTTAAGATATTTAAGGTGTACAATGTGATGATTAGACATATGTACATACTGGGAGCTATCCCCCTTTAGTAAGACAGCACATTTCCAAATGGTAGAAATCTCTAATCTCAGGACATCTTTGGAGAGGCATTTTTCAACTTCCCACACACCTCCCAGTAGCTCTATAATCCTCTCTAACCTAGCTCCTGGTCCCGTCACTCCACAGAAATCACCCTGAATAAATTCACCACGAGTCTGAATCCCCTAAATACACAAATGTTTTTAATCTTCATATCCTTCCCAGTATCTGAATCAGTTGACAACTCTTTGTAAAAAGGAGAGTTTTCTTGGGGTTCCTGGGTGGCTCAGTGGGTTAAAGCCTCTGCCTTCGGCTCAGGTCATGATCCCAGGGTCTTGGGATCAAGCCCTACGTTGGACTCTCTGCTCAGTGGGGAGCCTGCTTCCCCTCTTTATCTCTGCCTGCTTCTCTGCCTACTTGTGATCTCTGACTGTCTAGTAAATAAATTAAATTTAAAAAAAAAAAAGAAGAAGAAGAAGAAGAGTTTTCTTCTTGAAACACTTTTTCCTTAGCTTCCTTGACACTGGACTCTCATGATTCACTGGTTCCACTTTCCCTTTACTTATTCTCTTTACTTACTCATATTTAAACAAAGAACACACTTTTCAGACTTGATTCTTACTCATCAATATGATAAATGTGTTTTCCTCTTATCCTCCCACTTTCTACTGCACTATTCTCAGAAGCGTAGACATAGCCATTGAGCTGAATGTTTTAGTTGTTGCAAACTAAACATCGAGTAGAATGGTTTAGGGCCATGAGCATTCCGAACAGCACAAAAATCTTTATGTTTGGTGAAGTGACAGAGCCAGGTAATGTTGGGATTTTTGCCATTCTTTGCCCTAGGCTCTTCGCTTTTGGCCATATCCAGGCTCCTTCCTGATTTTGCGAATACAGCAAGGTCACTGTCTCAAGAAGCAGCTCTGGACAAAACCTACCAGCTTTCTGTACCAGCTTCCACCGCACAAAATGTAGACCTCCAAAATAAACAGAGAGTCTAAGAGATTCATTCCCTTTGTGCCTGGACCATTTCCCCGAGTTTTCCTTCCAAATCATGGGGTGTGTAGAATCTACTGAGAAAAGTGGTAACTATGGAGTAACATAAATTTTCTTTTCTCCCCTCATTTTCCATGATTCCTCATTGGTGCTTGTGAGAGGAGAGTGAATCCCATTTTCTCTGCTATCATTTTCACTTCTAGCCTAAAAGTTTTAGGGTATAACACACACTTTTCTTCTGTTTCCATGGCTGAAATGGGATTTTTCTTGTTTTCTGAGAAAATTACTTTTGATATTTCAACAAAGATCGGGGTAAGAGACCTGGATACCTCTCTTCAAGCAGCTGCTATTTGGGAAATAATACTACACGCTAGGATTTTTTGTTGTTGTTTTGTTGTTATATGACTTTTGCCAATTTTTTCAGTTTGCATCCAGAAGGAAATTAAGGGTCTCTGCAATCAACTGTATGACTCCTTATCATCAGTTCATAAATGTGATTTGCAGGTTTTCTCTTATACATAAGTATAATCCAGGATGAAACATCTCCCCTCAAATGTTTCAGAAAATGTTTTGAGATCCACAGGAGAAGGAAACTCTAGGATTCCCACATGAAAATGTTGTAATATTCATTTGCATATCAGTAGAGCATGTATTTTGTAAACAAAGAGAAACAGAAAATATACATTTTAAAATATACATTTTAAAAACAATGAGAGTTAACAGAAAAAAGATAAAGTGTATATGTTAAGTATATATTTTTGAGAATCCCAATATTTTTATAGTTTTTTTTTTAATTTTAGAATAAGTGAAATAAAATTATTTCTATGGGGTGTTGATTTCCCTCATTACTGCCTTATCTGGAAGTTATAGAAAAATATGATTTGATAAGCTGAATCATCTATTCCTATTTATGAAGATACATTGTAGTTTTAAAGTTTATTATACAGAAATTAAAAAAATGGCTCTCAGGAAAAGAGAAATAGCACATTTTTACAATAGAAAAAAATCACTTTGTGTTGAAAACTGGTATTTCCATTCTAGGAAACTTTAATCCAACTGGCTGTGTGTGAAATAATGAGCCCAAGAGTCAACAGACTTTTTTTTTTTTTTTTTTCCCCCAATAGCAAAGGTCACAAGCCTTTGGTTGTACATACTGGAGCTGTTCAGACTTGCAGGGTACATGAGCTTCGTTTGAAAAGCCTTTCTGTGTGATGGCTACTGTGTCTCCATTAGTCAGAGTATAGGTTAGTTCAAGGGTGAGCACATTCAAATGCTGAATTTAGACAAGAATCTGAAGAAATATAATTTTGTGGGCAATCGCAAAATGACATTTAGTCATTTCAAGTAACATTTTAGTATGGTTCCACTTCAAAGGTATAGTCATTTTAGGCATTAGTTAGATACATTTTTTTCCAAAATGCTGGGAAAACTATTAAATTATATATTTATATAGCCATTAAAATATTGTGATAGTTAATTTCATGTGACTGGGTCACAAGGTGCACAGATTAAAGATTTTTCTGAGTGTGTCTATGAGGATATTTCTGGATGAGATGAACATTTAAACAGGTGAATTTAGTTACACCTCCTCAGTGTGAATGGGGATGATTCCTTCCTGCCCCCCTGCTTGAGATAGGACATCAGTCTTCTGCTTTTGGACTTGGATTAATATCCTTTGTTCCCATAGTCCTCAGGTCTTTGGACTTGAATTAGTATTACACTACAGGCTTTCTTGGACCTCCAGTTTCCAGACAGTAGGTTAGGGGAATTCTCAGCCTCCACAAAAGCAACACTCCATTCAGGGGGCCACTGCAGAGATTAGTGCCACCATTGAGGACTTGAAAGATGCAGGGGTGGTGATCCTCACTCAGCTCTCCCAATTAGCCCATGTAGAAGACAGATGGGTCTTGGAGATTGGCAATGGATTATTGTAAATTAAACCAGGTGGATACTCAAATTGCAGCTTCTATACCAGATGCGGTTTAATTGCTTAAGCAAATTAACACATCCCCTGGTACCTACTATGCAGTTATTGATCTGACAAATGCCTTTTCTCTACCTTGTCTGTAAGGTTCACCAAGAGCAGCTTGTTTTTAGTTGGCAAGGCCAGCAATACACTTCCACTGTCTTACCGCAGGACTAGGTCAAATATTACCCGATGTCATTATTTAGTTCACAGAGATTTTAATCACCTTTGTCTCTGCAAGATGTCACACTGGACATCAATGACATACTGCTTGAACCTAGAAAGCAATAAGTATCAACTACTCTACACTGAATAGTGATATATTTGCATATCAAAGGGTGAGAAAAATCCAACAGAAGTTCAAGGAATTCTCACCTCAGTGAAATTTTCAGGAGCCCTGTGGTACCGGTGATGTTGAGATACCTCTTCTAAAATGAAGGGTAAATTGTTGCACTGGGTCCCTCCTACAACCAAAAAGGAAACACGATGCCTAGTGGAACTCTGCATTTTGGAGGCAACATATTCCTCCTCTGGCCCATTTACCAAAGGACCTCAATATCTGCTAGTTTTGCATAGGGCCCAGAAAAGAGAAGGTCTTGCAAGAGAACAAAATTTTCTGTAGCTTGGGCCATAGGATCCAACAGATTTATGGTGCATTAAGAATTGGTGGCAGATAGTGTTGCTTTTCAAGCCTTTGGCAGGCCCTTTTTAAGTGCATTGCAACTCAGGCATTTAGGATTTTGAAGCAAAGCCTTGTTATCCTCAGCAAATAACTATTCTCCTTTTGAGGAACAGCTTTTGCCTGCTATTGGGCATCAATAAAGACTGAATGCTTAACCATGAGCCACCAAGTCACCAAGTTACCATGAGAACTCAATTCACCACACAATATAGGCTGCCACATGGCTAATGGGATTCACTGGTCTCACCATGTTCCCCACCACCCCAAAGCAGCAAAAATTTGCTTTTCTCATGAATTTATGTTCTTCTGGCCCAAAATCTTAGAGGACGTAGTCCTTCTACCAGGAGACACAAAAAGAATTCTGTTCAACTAAAAGTTAAGACTGCCACTCAGGCAGTTTGGGTTTCTAATGTCTCTGAATCAGCAGGCAAAGAAGGAAGCTGCATTATTGTCTGGGGTGAGTGATTCTGACTACCAAGGGAAATTGGACTACTCCCTTGTGGAGGTAAAGGAGGAGAATGTTTGGAATATAAGAGATTCCTTGGGGGATCTCATAGTATTACCATGCCCTGCAATTAAGGTCAATGGAAAAGTGTAATAACTCAATCCAGACAATACTACTAATGGTACAGATTCTTCCGGAATGAAAATTTGGGTCACCATACCGAGTAAAGAACCAAGACTTGCTGAGGTGCTTGCTGAAGTCAATGGGAATACAGAGTGAGTAGTGGAAGAAGGTGGTCGTCAATACCAGCTATGAGCATGCGACCGCCAAAGATTAGATATATTTGTTTTCCTTCTCTCTTATTCCTTTATTATGTAACATGGGCTACATAAGATGTATTGACTTTATATAACTGCATTAACTACTGTTAATTTTACATTGCACTATTAAATTAAGGAATATCAAATTGAAGAGCAAATATTACTCAAGGACTTTACCTCCTTTTCTGGGAAGGGGTTATTGAACTTTTGGTTTACGCTGGCTAGTTGTAATACGTTAGGCAGAATTACGACCTTGTTATTTTATTTATTTGGAGAAAAATATGGTTTAAGGGGATTCATATGAGTTCCAAGTTGACAAAAGGGTGGACTTGCGAGAGTTAAATTTGTCTATGTGACTAGGCCAGAGCATATCCAGATTAAACATTTCTGGGTGTGATTGTGAGGTTATTTCCAGATGAGATTAACCTTTTGAAATGGTGGACTCCTAAAGTAAGTTACCCTTCCCCATGTACGGGGCATCATCCAATCCTCTGATGGCCTGAACAGGACAAAAAGTGGAGGAAGTGAGGACTTCCTCCCTGCCTGCCTACATGCCTGATTAAGCTAGGACATCAGCATTCTCCTATCCTTACACTGGACTGTTAAGATTTGTTTCTCAGAAGAACCCTGATTAATACAAATATGCAAGAATATTACACTTTTGGTGCTAGCCAAATAATATAATTAAGTAAAAAAATTCAAATATTACTGTGGTGCAATTCAAGGAAACTAAATAAAATCTGCTTCCACTTACGTACGTGCCAAGCCCCTGCCTCCACCATCACCACTGACTTCCATGTTACCTTAAATTTAACAATGTCATATCTCTTTCTTTGAATCTGTAGGTACATCTCTGGTATGATTATTAAAATAAAAGTGTAGCAATCTGTGATACTTCTTTTATTAATTATCACCCCGGGAGTAATTAGAAAGGGCAGCAACCTCAGAGCAACTTAGAGTTATGGGAGAAGAGGGGTTTGACAAAAATGCTGAGTATGTGGACTGCAAACTTTGTCTCTATCAACATTTTACTGGAGAACTGACTGTAATTGTTAAAAGCCTGCAAAGCCCATGTCACAAAATGATGAAGAGTGTCACTTCTAAAACCAGATTACCAAGGTTTGAATCTGGGCTAAAACAGTTTCTAGTTGTGTGAATTTGGCTATTTATTTAACATTTTTCTCACCGCTTCCTCATTTGTAAAATGTGGATGGTAGCTTACAAGGTTATTTTAAATATTAAATATATTAATAAGCAAAAAACAAAAAATAACAGCGCAAGCACATTTTAATTTAGAAGTAAGTGTTACCAAGTTTCAAAAAGTAGTGAATACAGTAGATATTTAATAATATGTATATGGCTTTAAGTTATATATTTCTTAGACTGAAACCTGCCAAGAACACAAAACTTTTACATATATATTTATTTATTTGTAGTAGTACTTTCTGCAAATGCATCTTAGTAATATTTTTTTTCTGGCTAGTTTTACCTATATTTATATATAAATTTGAAACTTCTATGTACATAAAAAAATCTGTGAATACTTACCAAATTATGTGTAAGTGTGCCATTTTAAGATCTCACTATGATTTGAACTCCACAGACTTGTATAAATATGGGCATATGTTCCCATCCTTTTATGACATATTAAACATTTTTAATTTAAATTTAACAGTTTTCAATTAATTTAGGTCTTATATTTTCTTGAAGCTTTCATCTACTTAGAGATGAAACATGTACTCTACATATGTTTAATTATTCCAAATTCCAAGAAACACATAAATTTTATGGCACCATAAAATGAACTTCTAATAGTTTTTATTATTTAATTATATAATTCTGTATAACTAGGAAGAAATAAAATCAATATGAATAATTTTTCATCACTTCTCAACAATTAAACCATATAGGTTTTAATTTTTCCCTTTATTTATCTAAATGTCATATCATAAGTTTATTTTTAAAAAATCCAATGTCATACTAGAAATTGTGATCTCCAATTATTCCAAGGAATGTCTGAGATTGGTGGTGGTATGTAGAGGATAATATTAATAATTTTTTTTTATTTTTTTTAAATTTATTTATTTGACAGAGATCACAAGTAGGCAGAGAGGCAGGCAGAGAGAGAGAGGAGGAAGCAGGATCCCGCTGAGCAGAGAGCCCGATGCGGGGCTCGATCCCAGGACCCCAAGATCATGACCTGAGCCAAAGGCAGAGGCTTTAACCCACTGAGTCACCCAGGCGCCCCAATATTAATAATTTTTGATGAAGTTGCTCTTCTATGTTGATTACTGAGGTTTCTGGCTACTTCTTGTATTTAAAACAAAACCTTTTCTTCAATGAAATACCATAAGAAATTGAAATGGATACTTTATCATGTTCATTTATTTCATACTGGTTTGCTTAGTTTACTATGTTTATACTGTGATTTATGCTTTGACTACTTCTACCATACCTACTTTACCATATTTTTATACTTACATGTGCATTCCATATTTATCCCAGTTATTTTATGTATTTCATTGCTGAATTTTCATATAAACTCACCTCAGAATAAGAGGTGAGTTTTTTCTTTCTATAACCTATATCTCTATATCTAGTATGTCTCTGTTTTCCAACGTCTTAAGCCAAAGTAGTAGGTTTAGGAAGTGGGGCCATGTTGGGGTAAAGCCAAATGACTTGGAGTCAGTTAACCACTTAATCCTCACAACGAAGAAGCTATGAGAAAGACTGTATTTAGAATATAAAAAAACGGACAGAAAGCAGTTTCATGATCTTTATATTTCATTCAGGACCTACGTGGATAATCTAGAATAAGCTCCTCTTTTCAATAACCTTAACTTAACCTCATCTTTTTCATAAAAAATAATATTCACAAGTCCCAGGTTAGGATGTAGACATCTCTTCTTGGGGGCCATCATTTAGCCCACTACATAGGGTAACCCCATCAATCAGAAGAGATGTTACATAGGGGGAGAAAATCCAGTAATATGTCGTCTATAAGAAATCTTGAACAGGGGTGCCTGGGTAGCTCAGTGGGTTAAGCCTCTGCCTTCGCCTCAGGTCATGATCTCAGGGTCCTGGGATTCAGCCCTGCATCAGGCTCTCTGCTCAATGGGGAGCCTGCTTCCCCCTCTCTCTCTGCCTGCCTCTCTGCCTGTTTGTGATCTCTGTCAAATAAATAAATAAAATCTTAAAAAAAAAAGAAATCTTGAACAAAAAATGATACAAAATTCTCAATCTAAATTTTTTTAGCTAGATATAATAGGCAAATATAACCCCCCAAATAACTTAATATAGAAATTTTAACGTCAAATGATATATATTTTAAGCTACAAGTATCATGAGTAGTAATACTTCAAATACATGTAAATAGAAAATAGATTCAGAAGTTACAAAATTTTATATTGTTAATATATGGCCCCAAAATTTATAAATACACAACTAAAAAGTTGGAGAGGGGAAAAAGAACAAATAAACTATTATAGTTTTAAATTTACCTCTCAGAAAGAAATATGCCAATCATATAATAAAAGGAAATTTATATATGAAATTATAATAATGTGATTAATATGCTTAAAACAAACAAACAAGAAAAGACTAAAAAGGAGACTTTCTTAAATTGACCTAGTATGTATATTAAAAATTAATGATGAACATGATTTTCTTTTGTTTTTCCTTTTGTGGTAAGAGCATTTAACATAAAATCTATCCTCTTGGCAAATTTTTAAGTATATACAACATAGTATTATTAATCAGAGGTCCCATATTGTACAGTAGATCCCTAGAACTTATTTCTTTTGTGTAACTGAAATGTTATATCCTTTGATTGACATCTCATCATTTTCCCCCTTCCCAGTCCTTGGTAACTTCCATTAAACTCTCTGCTTCTATGTCTTTGACTAACAAACATGATCCTTAATAGAAAATTGTTAGAAATATTTCCTGTGGGACCTGAAACAAGATGAGAATTCATTATTGCCACTAATAATGAACATAGGATTAAAATTTATGGCCAACAAAAATTTTTTTTAAATAAGATATAACATTTATAAGGATTTGTATAGAAAAGACAACATGTTATTTGTAGCTGATGTGATTATCTATATAGAAAACCAAAAGGATCAAGAGACATTTATAGAACTAACAGAAAATTTAGCAAATATCCTATTGTGCAAAACCAACTTATGAAGCCATCTGTGTTTTTCTATACCATCAATAGTTAACTATAATATAACAGAAAATGAGATATTATTCATAATGTCAAAAAAAAAGATGATACAGATGGACAACTTTTCTTATCAATACTATGGCAAAATGACAACGCCATGCTTTAAGCAAAATAGTGAAATTGAATGGTGTAGGGTCTTACAAATAATATGAGTATAGTGGGCTGAATAGTGACCCCTCAAAATACATGTTATGACCTAGTTTCTGGACCTATAAATATCACGTTATATGGTAAAATTATGGCTATTACTTTATATGGCAAAAATGTATTTAAGGGTCTTGAGGAGATTATCTCAATTATCAAGTTAGGCCCTAAATCCCATCACAAGTGAGAGAGAGGCAGAGGGAGATTTTATACACAGATACATACAGAAAAAAGTGATATAAAAATGGATCAAAGAGAGATGTGGTCATGAGTCAAGGAAAGACAGATGTGACCATGAACCAAGGAAAAACAATAACTACAATAAGTTAGAAGAAGGAATGGGTAACCCCCAGAGCCTCTGGAAGGTGTGTGGCCTTCCTGACACCTTGATATACCTTTCATGTTACTTTGAGAAATAATTTGTGAGGTGAGCCCCAGCATCTTTGAAGAGCTTTTGGTATCTCTCTTCTGTAGGCCAGAAATTACAGTGGGAACGGCTACTAGTGAACAGAGATCCTTATGTGAAATAGGGATAATTGATGTCATGGTGCCAGGGAACAAGGGCCAGAACTCAATCACCGAAGACAAGGTGGGTCTGGTTACCAAAATGGATAGTGGTGTCAAAGCAGTAACCAGAAGGGTTGAGAAAGAAATACAAAGTCTATGAAATTCTTGATTAGTGAAATGTAATGGAAGAGTTCCATGTTGGGTAACTTGAATGACCAAAACAGAACCAAGTTCCCTCAGTCAGTTCCCAGATGTGAACCAGTTTATAGACTCAAACTCCTTGAATGAAGAGAAGGCTGGCTTCCTTGGATCCAGCTACATTGCCCAAAATGTATACTGTTGATCTTTCTCCTAGCTTCTTAAAAGGGGCTTATATCCTTTTAGTAGGTTTACTACAAACTGGGGAAAAGGAAATATCCAGATTTTTTGAGGTTTACTAGACATTGTCTCTGAAGTGCCACTAATTCCAGGAGATCCATGTCATTGTGGTTTATTACTCAGAGTAAAGATTTATGGAGGTCAAGTGATCAATGGAGTTTTAGCTCAGGTTCATCTTCTACTGGGTACATTGTGTCCTCAAGACCCTCCTGTGGTTATTTCCCCATTTCCAGAATGTATATTGGAAAAGATTTACTTAGCAACTGCCTGAATTCCACATGTTGGCTCCCTTACCCATGGAGTGAGGAACTGCTGTGGTAGGAAAGGTGATGTGGGAACCACTAGAACTGCCTCTATTTAGGATAAATAGTAAACCAAAAGCTATATCACATTTGTGGAAGTATTTCAGAAATTAATGCCACCATCAAAGACTTGAAAGATGCCGAGGTGCTGGTATCACTACGTCCCTATTCAAATTAACTTATTTGTCCTGAGCAGAAAACAGATGGATCTTTGTGGAATGACAGTGGTGTTTTATAAAATTAACCAAATGATGACTGCAATTGCAGCTGCTATTCCAGATGTGACTTCATTGCTTCAGCAAATTAACACATCCCCTGGTACCTAGAATGCAGCTATCTATCTGGCAAATGTTTTTTTTTCTTTGAGGAATGGTAGTAAAGATCACAAGAAGCAGTTTTCTCTCAGCTCCCAAGGCCAGAAATACACCTCCATTGTTTTCCCTCAGGGTTATCTCCAGCCCTGTGTAATAATTTAGTTTGTAGGGAGCTTGATTGTTTTTCCCTTTCACAAGATATTACACCAGTCTATTATATTGATGATATTATGCTTATTAGGTATAATGAACAAGAAGTATCCACTACTCTAGACTTATTTTTACAACATTTGCATGTCAAAAGGTGACAAATATATTCCACAAAATTTCAGGGGACTTTCACCTTATTAAAATTTCCAGGAGGCTTGTGGTGTGGGTCATTTTGAGACATTTCTTCTACAGTGAAGGATAAGTTGCTGCATCTGTTTCCCTTCTGTAAGAAAAAAAGAGGCAATTGCTAGTGGACCTCTTTTGATTTTTGTGGAAATATATCCCTCACTTGGGTGTTATATTCTGAGCCAGCTAGCATACTTGCTAGCCTAAAAGTCTGCTAGTTTTGAGAGAAGGCTGTGCAACAGTCCCAGCCTCCATGCAAGATGCTCTGCCATTTGGGCCACAAGAGTCAGCAGACATGGGAGATCAGATTACTAACATATTTATAAAGATGTTTTCTTTTTTTTTTTTTTAAGATTTTATTTATTTATTTGAGAAAGAGCGAGAGATAGCACAAGAAGGGGAATGAGCAAAGGGAGAGGCAGGCTTCCTGATAAGCAAGGAGCTCGATTTGGGACTTGATCCCAGGACTCTGGGATCATGACCTGAGCTGAAGGCTGATGTTTAACACTCTGAGCCACCCAGGTGCCCTATAAAGAAGTTTTCATTCCCACTAATCAAGTAATGCAAATAAGAAGGCAATAAGACACCACTTTATGGACATCAACTTGGCAAAAAGGAGAAAGTCAGATAACATCAAATTTTAATAAGCATGGGGGGAAAAGAACTGTAAATATCTTGCAGTTAAGAGTGAAGCATAGTTAGACAATTATCCATCCTAGAGAGAACTGTGTGAGTAATTATTCAAATTAAGCATATCTGAAACCTACAACTACCCTATTATGGGTATCTATCCTAAAAATTATTTGTATTGGTCTGTAAAAAAGGTATTTCTACATTTATTGCATCACTCTTTCAGGTGGAAGGGGTTGGAGACAACTCAGCTCCCTATTCCTAACGGAACTGGAGAAGCAAATGTGAAGGAGGAAGTGTTAAAAGCACGAACACAAGGTACTCTCAGAAGTACCAGTAGATCTTCTAGGACATTTTGTTGAGAATATTTGATAAGAGCTTCATAGTAAGATACCATTTCTGTAGATCAAAAATGCATACAAAGGAATATGACATATTTTAGAGGTGTGTATATATAAAGACATACATCAAATACATTCAGAAGGGCATCTAAGTAAGAGAAAGATAGGACTGGAGAATTTGGATGGAGTGGAAATAAGAAAAATTAAAATAAAGCAAATGATAGTCAATGACTGATTGTAGTGGATGATAATCTGAAGAACTAGTCAACCTAAATGCATATATCTGAATACGAGTGGATGAGGGAAAGATAGAAAACAAGAGATATAAACTACCATTAAGAATTTCTATACTGATAGCATATTTGTATATTTAGTAATCAGAAAGTATGAATACCCAACTTTTGCATCAACATGGATGGGACTGGAGGAGATTATCCTGAGTGAAATAAGTCAAGCAGAGAAAGCCAATTATCAGATGGTTTCACTGACTTGTGGAACATAAGAAATAACATGGAGGACATTAGGAGAAGGAAAGGAAGATGAAGGGGGAAAATCGGAGGGGGAGACAAACCATGAGAGACTGTGGGTTCCAGGAAACAAACTGAAGGTTTTAGAGGGGAGGGCGTCGGGGGTACGGGTGAGCCTGGTGGTGGGTATTAAGGAGAACACGTATTGCATGGAGTACTGGGTGTTATACGTAAACATCGAATCTTGGAACACTACACCAAAAACTAATGATGTACTGTATGGAGACTAACATAACACAATAAAAAAATTGGTTAAAAAAAAAGATTATAAAAATATATCATTTACCCAGCAATACATTTAGAGCTATTTATCATGAGAGAATAAGGCTCTGGCCAATGCTTGTGTTACATTCATCAACACACTATTCAGAAAAATGGAAAGATTAAGAAACCTAAACATACAACAATATGGGATTAATTAATTGTTGGTTAAATAAAATATAAGACCTCTTAAAAGCAAAGTTCACAAATTATGAATTACATTGTGGAGATACTGGCATGGAAGAAACATGAGTTTTATTTTTATGTTAAAAATCAGATTACAAATTAGAATATGCAGAATATATACACACATATGTAACATACATAGAGAATGACTGAATGACTATATAGAAATAAAACTGAAAGCTATTTTCTTTTAGTTATGAAATTAAGCAACATGTATTAATGATTCAGTAAAAGACAACTATTCTATGAAAGAAAAAGGATAATTCTTTAATATGTATCTCTCATCAAAATCCAGTAATTACTTTAAGATATAGTAGGTCTGGTTATCTAAATACTTTTGTAACAAAGATTTACTTTTATTTCTTCCAAAATTATTGTCATTACTGTACACTTCAGACAGGCATCCTTTTAGTAATTTATTAAATATTTACTACATTACCCCTTAGATAATGTGGATACTAAGGAAAAAAGGTATCTCTACCTTATAGAAGTCCATAATAGAGATATAATATATTTGTAAATAGATAAATCATACAATGCTATAACACTCATTGTGGAAACATGGCCCAAGTGTTTTGAATACTATAGACATATTATGTCCGATGTGTCCTCACCTGTGAAGCAAAATAATATGGAAATAGAATAATGTGAGGAAGATTAAGGCTGAATCTGAGATAAACCAACCCAGTTGTGGAATTGACCGGCTTCTTTGAGAATGGTCTTCCTTCCAGATCACAGTATCCAAAGGTATCATTTACTGAGAAATATATAAAAGTGTGCAAGTCTTAAATATAGCTAAGGTTGAAAGGTTTTATAAAATGTGTTTTGGTAGAAGTAATACCCAACCATGAAGCTCTTTGGAAAATTTTGTGCTTTTGAATGAGAGCTTGAAAAGACAAAACCAGGTCTAAGGACCCCATACAAATGACCTACAGAGTACAAATGAGAGATCAAGAAAATCCCTCTTTGGTGATTTGAGCACAGAGTGTGCTGAATACAAAAGCTGGAGGTAGCTAGGCCCACTCAGGGACATCAGACACCAGGTCTGTAGCAAAGGTTTATGTTGATGTTTGCTTCATGATGAATAAAGTTGCCATTTCAGATGTTATTAATACAAATCAAAGGGCATCAATAAACGTTCTGAGAAAGGTGATTACTCAAATGATGTCCTACTACATACCACATCTTGAAAAATTCCCAAATATACTAGAACCAATGAGTGATGCAATCAAAGAACAGAAAATTAATAAGCTATTTCATTTTTTCAAAAGGCTGACAGTAGGAAAGACTTAACAAAGAGACTCTTTTTCTTCTTCTTTTTTTTTTTAAGATTTCATTTATTTATTTGTCAGAGAGAGAGAGAGAACGCACAAGCAGGGGGGAGTGACAGGCAGAGGGAGAAGTAGGCTTCCCAATGAGCAAGGAGCCCAAAGCAGGACTCAATCCCAGGACCCCGGGAACTGACCAAGCCATCCAGGCATCCCCAAAGAGGCTCTTCTAATGGAAACATGTATAAGAGTGATTTAAACAAAAGGAAAGCTGTTTTTATATTTTCTAAATATAAGAGCCCAGCAGTTGATTTGGGCTGTTTTTTACGACTATTTAAGTGGAGGCAATATTTTGTTTTGTGGAGTATCTTGTTTTTAGCTAACAGTCATGTTGATGTAGTACTGATAAACCAAGGTCTATCCAACTATCTCCAAATACAGTTCTAGGCATAACCCTTCAAGTCGCCATAAAACTAACCTTCTTCATTGAAATTCACTTCACTGAATTTAACTCTAAAGATATTATCAAATTAAAATATATTGAGAAGTATATAAATGTTATATTAATTTATTCTAATATGTGGTCTTCTGTGGGATTTTTAAAAGTTTCATCTGATTAGCTTTTTTAAACTAAAATCTTTATGGGTTTCAAGATTATCTCTATAGCTTGTAATGTATGTAACGCATCCTCAAAATATATTGACTCTTGAAATAATGTAAGATCCACATATTGCATTTATGTTGGTTTACAGATCACACTCAAGTACGTTGGTTTCAGAGGTTTTTTTGGCACTTAATTTAAAGTTACAACATTGGTCTTCCAAATCTGACATTTGTATGATTGGTGGACTGCACTGCAATTTTATTGACCTTTATCTTGTTTTTGTGCTCACTGGCTTGTCAGATGCCATTCTGTCAAAAAAACATTAACAATTTTCCTCCTTCCCTGTCAATTAGTGTTTCTTTTGCAAGAGCATTACTGACCATTCATGAATAGTCCTTGGTTGTAGACTTCAACTCTCCATAACCTTTATAGCCTTTGGGGAGCTATTTTGTCTTTGAAATTCCTAATCTTTTGGATTTATATACCAGTAGGCCCAAGGACTACTTCCCAACCTCAAGGTGGCAACACATAATCTCTCATTTCTTTGCTAAAGCTGCCTTTACTCCTGTTTTAAAACAACCATTACTTTCTATATTCTTTGAGGATCCTTTTTTCAAGACTGGCTCAATTTTTCTTGCTGGGTCTAAAGAAAACCTATTATTAACCTACTACTAAGTCCTGCTAGTATAAATTCTGATCACTATGAAGACGTGCTCAGGGAACGACACATTCATTTTTAAATGGAATGTTACAGATATGCTGGATTACTGAGAATCTCAGCCCCTAGTGTCTACTTACTGATTTCTACTTCATTTAAGATTTTCACTTAAGAGGGGGTTGAGCCGCAGCCTTTGGCTCAGGTCGTGATCTCAGGGTCCTGGGATGGAGTCTCACATCGGGCTCTCTGCTCAGCGGGGAGCCTGCTTCCCTCTCTCTCTCTCTCTCTCTCTGCCTGCCTCTCTGTCTACTTGTGATCTCTCTCTATCAAATAAGTAAATAAAAAAAAATCTTAAAAAAAAAAGATTTTCACTTGAGGATTTTGCTTAGAAATTTGACTTTTGTTTTCTGTATTTAAATATGAATATAGTGTTTGCATTTTTCTTTTTTTTTAAGATTTTATTTATTTATTTGACAGACAGAGATCACAAGTAGGCAGAGAAGCAGGCAGAGAGAGAGGAGGAAACAGGCTCCCTGCTGAGCAGAGAGCCCAATGCGGGACTCCATCCCAGGACCCTGAGATCACGACCTGAGCCAAAGGCTGCGGCTTTAACCCACTGACCCACCCAGGTGCCCCAGTGTTTGCATTTTTCTCAAATCCCTTCTTTACCCTCACCTTAAACTAAGATTTGTTAATCAACTTTTTCTATTTATCCCCTTTTTCTATGAAGGTCCCTTTTCTTAACAATTGCATGGTCCTCCCAAAACAAATCATTCCAGGACAGTGACCTATTATTAGGTTCTAATAGGTAATTTAGATTTCCAAGGATCTTAAGATGGGGTTATCTCATGTTTTTGGTGCTTTGCCTTGCTTATGGCAGTCTTTGTCTTTCTTGTCTCTTTCATGAAACTATATAAGCTATATGACAACAGAGGCTATGTCTCAATTAGTGCTGAATAACCCAGTCTATGACATAGCACAGACTATTTATATATAAATAGTCTGTGCTATGTTATATAATTTATATATAATATATATATAAAATATATAAAAATACACACACATATATGTATATATATATACATAAATACATATATAGATATATTTTATATACATTTATTGAGCAATTGGAAGATTGAATGAATGTACTATCCATTTTGTTGGTCAATAAAAATCCTATTAATTCTTTTAATAAATTAATTGTATCTTTATAATTTTGCAGGTTTTAAATCTAAAGGGAACTCACCTCATAAAATGTATTTGAATAATATTTATTTTTAACACATTATTTAATCATAATAAAGAAAAATGAAGTCACAGACAGGTTGAATTCTTATTTCATTAGCATCCACCAAAATTGAGTATTATTCAAATATAACATTCTTACTAATTTTCTGAAACCAAAACGGATAATGAAAAGATATCTTTACCTGTTATTAATGTTCCAGTTACTGAAGTGTAAAATTTTAATGAAAGTCTTCTTAGGAAACTTTATATAAAAAAATAGGTATACTCAATGGAAAATGTGTGAAACATATTTAATGTGTTAAGTAGTTAAAACCAGTCTATTGTCAATGACACGCTTTTTAAAAAAAAATTCAAAGTACATTATGTACGATTGAAAAGTTTCAATTTCACATCTGTGTGAGGAATTCTAAATTGCTTATCATGCTTTTCACATAAAATTACTTTGTAAACTCCATTAAATAGAAACCTTCACATATTTATGTTCTCTATACTCTAAGTTTTTACATAAATATTCATCCTGTAACTAATGCCATTATGATCAGAAAACTTCTAATAAAACCTTTCACATAATTCAGTTATCCAACTCTAGTAGTCATGCCAACAACAGTTTGCAGGCACAGACTCTTCTTCTTTCATCAATCCCTTCATCCTTTCCTTCTTTCTATCCTTCCTTCCTTCTTTCCATATTTATTGAGGCTCAATCTATTTGGGTCTAGGAACTGGGTAGAATTAGGGATACAGTATTATGCAAAACTGACATGGTCAATATCCCTCATGAATGTTCCAGTTTAGAAAGGAATACATTATGCTAATTAAAAAGCTATACAAAATTTTGGAATTACTAACTGTGGTAAATATTGTGAGTAGGGAGGTTCATGGATCAATAAGAGGTCTTGGGACAACTGGGTGGCTCAGTGGGTTAAACATCTGCCTTTGGCTCAGGTCATGATCTTAGAGTCCTGGGATGGAGCTCCATGTCGGGCTTCCTGTTCAGTGGGGGGCCTGCTTCTCCCTTTACCTCTGCCACTTTCCCTGCTTGTGCTCTCTCACTCTCTCCCTCTGTCAAATAAATAAATAAATAAATAAATAAATAAAATCTTTCAAAAAAATCAGAGGACATAATAGAGAGACTTGACCTAGATAGAAGATTGGAGATTATTCTCCAGGAGAACTGAAAATAGTGCTAAAATGTAAAGAAAGATTACAATTTAATTAGGTGAAGGGAGAGGGTAGAGTACTACATGAGCAGAAAGCAAAGGTGAAAAAGCAAACTGGCAGCAGAGCAATGTTTCTTCGAGTTGAAAAAGGTCAAGATGACTGAACAAAGAGGATAAGTGGAATACGGTATAAAATAAAGCAGGAGAGAAAGGCAGGGTCAGCCCATGTGTGAAACTTTCTAGTACATGCATGTTTAGTATATTGCACCTAGTTCTCAATAACTGAAGAGAAATTGAATGGCTTTAAGTAAGAGAGTGCGGGACACACACTTGGCTACTAGCTGAAAGGGTGACTTTTATGTAAATCAGGGAAAAGGGCCCTTTCTCCAGGACACTTGAAAGACATCTGCTGGAAGATTGTCAAATACTTATATAAACAAGACTACTGAGTGAAGGAGTCTCTCTAAAGCTGTTCAAAACACAACCTGCATGACTATAAGCAGCAGCTCTAAATGACTGGAGAATGTGCAAGGACAGCATTATATCTAAGAGAGAAGAATACAGTGGCTGAGGCTAGACCAGAAGCAATCAGGCAATTAATTGGGAGGTTATTACCATAGTGCAAGAACAAGAGTAGCAGTTTGGATATAATATTAGGGATGGAAGAAAAGAATTCAACATACAATTAGAAGATAACATTGGCAGGACAACATTGCATGTAGATACGGGGAAAGAAGGAAAAGTTGTCACATACCACCATTTGCTTTCTGGCTCACAAACTGAGGGTTTTGGAAGGGAGAGGGGTGGGAGGATGGATTAGCCTGGTGGTGGTATTAAGAAGGCACATATTGCATGGAGCACTGGGTGTGGTGCATAAACAATGAATCTTGGAACACTGAAAAAATTTAAAAAAGAAATAAAAAGAAAAAAAGAACACCTGCCATTCGTTGTGACAGGACACACTAGAAGAGAAATGGCTCTGGGGGAGAAATGAGGAAGATCATTATTCAATTCTTGACTTAATAGTTTGGAGAGATTTTTGAGCATTAATGCGATGAGACCAAGAAGATGGTGGAAATATAAATCTGGAGTACTGGGAAGAAATTTCAGCTGAAGTTAAAATTGCAAATCTTTGACCTCTATATGAAAACCATACTTGTGTGTTTGGAGGAGACTGTCTTGTGAGAGAGTCAGGGTTGATAAGGGTTAAGGGTATATCACTTAGAGGTTGTAGAGAAGAAAATTATTCTTTGAATGTTATAGCAAATAACTATAATAAAAGGGGAAATATCAGGGGCACGTGGGTGGCTCAGTGGGTTAAAGCCTCTGCCTTTGGCTCAGGTCATGATCCCAGGGTCCTGGATTCGAGCCCCGCATCGGGCTCTCTGCTCGGCAGGAAGCCTGCCTCCCCCTCTCTCTGTGCCTGCCTCTCTGCCTACTTGTGATTTCTGTCTGTCAAATAAATAAATAAAATCTTTAAAAAAAAAAGGGGGGGGGGAAATATCACCAAATCCAAAGAAATAATGAGTTTCAAGAAGGAAGGAGTGGTCAACTATATTCAGTTCTACTGAGACATTGCAAAATGGAAAGTTTAAAAAGCTCTCTTTGTTAACTTTTTCCAGAACTGTTAATTAAAGTTAGGGTAATGAATTGGTCTAGTTTGGAGTAACCCACTGAGTGTAGATGTAAGAAACACAAGCAGCAAGTAAAGACCCTTCTTGAGAAATGTGGTTAAAAAGACATAAATAGAATTCAAGGAGGTATAAGAAAGAGTGTAACAATAATTAGTGTCTGTTTATGTCTTTTGCTTATCTTTGCTGTTATTTTCATTTAATGTGAGATTTTCCAGCATATTTAAAAGAATATATTTCACAACTATTTTCAACCTTCCTGAGCCTTGTATTAAATATTTTGTATATTGGATTAAACTATACTTGTTTTAGGAGGGCAGATACATTAAGGTTATTAAAATCAGAAGGGAATATCAAACAAGTAGGTTTGTCCCTTGACTTTGAAAAATGGTTAGAATGTCAGAAGCGGAGGAGAAAAGGCAAAGTTTTCGATAGAATATTTGGGGAATCATAGATGACTGCTCCAGTAGCAGTTTCTTTTTCTGTGGTCATGAGAAATAGGTTGGAAAAATAAAATAAACTTCACCAGTTCAATGTTTTAAATGCCAAGCTAAAAGATCTGTGGTGGAATAAAGAGAAGAATGAGACTAGAACATGAAAGGTAGAGTGATGAAGGGATTCCTGTAGTTCACACAGCTGTCAAAATCATCATAATGAACCCTCACAATCTTGGTGATGCAAATGCCTTAGAAGCTGCCAGATCTCCATTCACCTGATGGTGTCACTGCTCTTGCAAAGGTCAATAAATACTTTTGTGAAGCTCTTGCTGCTTCTTCTTGCCCTTCTCCTGGGCTTGAGGTGCAGCCAAAACTATTCAAACAGCTCTTGAAAATTTAAACCTATACAGGAATTATCTTGGGCTGAAGCATGCTGTACTTGTGAATTTAGTGACTCCTACACATTATTCTACAAATTTAAATTTAAAAAGAAAAATTTAAATGTATCAGTTTTCTTTGCATATGTCTTAAAGCATCATATGCTCCTTATGGAAAATTTTTAAAATAATAACGTTTTAAAGGATCAAAAATTAAAACCTGTATTTCTACCATTCCAGATAATCATAGTGGAAAACATATATGGGAAGATCTATTTTTTATTCTCTAGGCAATTTTATTTATAATGGTTAGATAACAATAAATTTAAAAAATTGCATCCTGAAATTTTTATAGACACAATGAAATACATATTCCTCTTTCACCAATTATTGTCTCCTCTCCTCTTCTGATATAAGCATGGTTAATATTTTGGTGCATTATAATAGAATTTTCAGGGGAAAATTATAAACATTATAAAACATCATGATTAGGAATTGGTTGTGGTATTAAAAGAACTTTATTTCTACTTATTGATGTTCCTCCTTACTAAGCAGTCTAAGAAATGTTTCTTAATGACTAATTTTCATATAGTTGTAGTCCAGACATGAAGGCACTTGGATATATGTCAGTTATTACAAAGAATAATTCATTATCTTCTCATTAATGGTATAATTTCATTATCTTTGGTTTTAACCTTTTGTATGAAAGAAACATCTCACTTTAATGTATTAAAGCTTACAAAAAATGTATTTAAAGCTTACTGGTTAAGTATAGTGCTTTCAGTATAGACATTTGATGATTTAATCTGATTCTCTGAATTGTTTATACATGTTACCTGTCCATTTTTTATTTTGAGGAGATTATTTCTTTGTATCAAACAAAATTCAAATCCTTTGAAAATTAATCCTTTGTCATATATATTTCTACTGCTTATTGAATGAATTATTTGCATAATATTATATATAACACTGACTTACAAATGTTTCAATAATGGAATTAAAATATATATGACTTAAATATGTATATATATGTATATACATATGCATATATATAGTATGTGTGTGTATAATTTATTTCTTGAGCATAGAAAGTTCTTCCCACTGACAGATCATATTAATCTCATTTGATTCATTCATTCATTCACTCATTCATTTCATATTTAACTCTCAGATCCATTCAGAATTTCTTTTAGTATGTTATAAGTACGTATCCAACCTCATTAGTTTTCACTTAGGTGAGTTACTAATCCAGGAACTTTTCACTGAAAATTTGCCAGAAATTTAAAAGTTTCCTTTATCCATTACATACATGAATATATTACAGTCTGTATCCTCTTATTTTTTTCCATGTAGATCACACTTGAATTATTATTTCTTTCTACTATCTTTTACTCTCTGGCAAGCCTCTTGATGATACTCCCTTTTGTTTATTTGATATAAATTCTTGTTCATTTATTTTTCCCATTAATCTCAGAGTCTTTTGTCAAGTTTGGGGTGAAAATATCCCATGGTGAGCTTCAACTGATTTTGTCTTGATTTATTAAATAACTTGGGAAGAATTGAACCCTTTATAAAAAATGTGTTTGCTCAATTAGAGACAGGTTGATTTTTTCCATTTATTTATATTTTTAAAAACTTTTCCTAGCTAAAGATTCTCTATCACTTAAAGTAATTCATTACTCTACTACTAATTAACTCTTTTTTTATTAATCAAGACTAGATATTCAGTTTGTCCAATTTTGTTTGGGTTTATTCATTTACTTACCTGTTTTCTGAGGGCCAATTATAGGCCAAGCCTTCAGCAGGTACCATATATATATATGTATATATATATACACACACACTAGAATTTAATTCAGAATTAATTCCTACCTTCATGGAACTTATTGACATTTGATCATACAGCAAAAATAAGGTCAGAAATCAAATCTAGAAATAAATTACTCCAAAATTTAAAGGATTGCAAAGAAATCAAATAATTTCCTGCAATAATGATTTTGGCAGAAGGTGAAGAAGAACAAGTGGAGAGTGTACCTTACTAAGCTGCTCTGGAAATCACTGTTAGCACACTTAAACTGAAACCTACAGAATGATGTAATAATCATGGCAACAAAAACAGCCAGGACAAGAACTAAAGGTAATTATTTGAGATATATTATGCCAACCTCCCCCCCCCCCCCAGTTGGGGAAACACTTAAGAGTGCACTCTAGGAAGTGAAAGGCCAATGAAGTTGGGGTGGTAGGCACCAGGCCAGAAGAAGAGGAGCTGTGTTGGGCCAGACAAATGGGTCTAACCTTATAAAGCCCATAGCTAACAAAATTAGATATTATCTTATAAAACATGGAAAGCCATTTGCCTCAGTTTGTCTGACTCGCCACAGCCAATCTTTCAGAGAATCAAATTAGTTTTGTCTTCAAAATATATCCAGTACCCAACCAAACTTATGACTTCTACTGTTACCATCTTATTCCCATACACCATGACTTCAACTGCTTCCACACTATTCTACTTGCAACAATTTTTGCACTCCTATTATCCTCCACACAGCAGCCATTAGGCATCTTCTTAATGGTAGGAGTTATTCAAGCTGTTTTAGTCTCCCCACCATGCTGGTTTCAAAATCTACAGATAAATAAAACTAGTGTGGTTTTTTTCTTTTTTTTGCTCTCCACTAAAATTAGGATTTTGAACAAATCAAAAATTTAACTTTTTTTTTCAATGCTCTCAAACTATCTATCTATATCTATATCTATATATATATATATATATACATATGGATAGATATTATTTGTTCTTTAAAAGAGATCCAACTAAAAAGTCAAGAAGTTTGAGAGTTTATTTGATGAAAATATATTAAAATATTTTGAATTTTCTCTGGGTTATTAATCTATTTGGTGATACATATTGCTCAATAACTTGGTGAATTATAATTAATTGTTCACTATTGAATTCTAGTTTTATTACACTGCAGCTCAAGGAATGTGGCCTTTATCTACTGTTTTCACATTAATTTGGCATATCATTGCAGTCTTATTTATTGATTTTATCATGGAAAAATTGTATCCTCTATATATAAAACTTTTTATAAATCATTTTATGTAACTATGTCATTTTATATATCTATATGTTACTTTATATATCTATTAATGTCATATAAGTTTAATGTTCTATTATTCTAGATACATTCTTATGCATTTTAGATTATTTTTTTCTTTCAAAGTCAGAACAATTTATTAAAGTCTTCTTCCTAAATAGTTATTTATGTTGTTTTTTTCTTGTATTCATTACATACTTAGTCTTATTTAATACCATGTTTTGTTACTTGAGGCAAAGAGCTTCATGACTTATATAACCACTGGGGCTATAAACTTAGCACTTTGTGTCATGTGTTTTTTTTTTTGGTTGTTTTTTGTTTTTTGTTTTTTTAAAATGCTGTTTTAGGAAAAAAAAAAAAAGAAATGCTGTTTTAGGTATCTTGATACCTCACAACAGGATTTTGTGTTCTGAACCTTTCTCTGAGGGAATTTTTACTTTTCATCATAGAGTATAAATCCAATTGTATAGACATTAATTTTGTTGTGTGACTACCATCCTTTCCTGGTTTCCATCATTACAGTAAGTTTCATCTAATTTTTATCCTAAAGTTCACATTTAAAGAGAGTTTTTGGCTGCAGAAAAGGAGATTGTTGTTGTACTATTGTCATTCCCTATTTTCCTCTCCATCCATGCAATCTGGTTTTCACAGTCATAATTTTGATTCAATAACATAACATCAAGTGTTTTTAAATGAGCCTAAATTATGAATAAGAAAATCAGAGAAGATAAAGAGGGACCGATCAGTGGTAATCAGCCTTCCAGAGAGCACTATTCATTGTTTGCCATTGTTCTTTCTGTTTCTGTCGTCTTTTATTACAAAGCATATTTTATCATGCAAAATTTAAAAAAAAAAAAAAGAGACTTAGTAGCCAGTCAAACCAATTTATTATTCATCTTTAATTTAATAAGATACTCTAAATTCAGGAAAGACTAATATTCTGAAAATGTGGCTTGGGCTTTTCCCCCCACTTTCACCGTAGCAATTACATCAACATAAACAACAATTAAATGTTTCAACTTGCAGTAGATGAATTACTGACTCCCATTAAAGTCAGTTTATGACCCTCTTGAGTGAGGCCTCTTTGTTGCAAACTATTGTGAAGCACAATTTGAGACTTAGCGTTTTCTGTTTCAATCGTACTCCATACCCCTTAGGTAATTCTATTCGTGCTACTCACACAAATCAAAACAATTCTGTGATATGGGTTGTATACTATAGTTCCTTATGTGTTTATTACTCAGAGGCTGATGCTTCTGAAACTTTTTTTTTTTTTTCACTGCAGTGTAAACTGAGTTTGCCCTAAGGGGTTCTTTCTTTGAGGAGCAATGACTAGAGGCTGCTATTTTATATTTTAGCCTTAGAACTGCATTTGTAAATTGATTAAACTGAAATGCATATATGTTATAAATAGGAAGGAAAAACAGGTTCCTAATGGACTCGCTAGAACAGTTTTGGGCTTTTATTTGTAGAGCTTCAGTTAATACATAAATGATAATTGTTGTATCAGTTAGGATATCTTAAAAACAAAGTCAAATAAATTACAGTCCAATCTCAAAAGTAGGCAACAGCTTTAGAACAGAGATTAACCAAAGTATAGTTTTTTAGGACTCTTCACTTTCTTCACTTAAACCTGAAACCGGAATATTAACATTTTTGTTAACTAAGGACTTCCCCTGTATTTGAACTGGATAAACTGACCACAAATATTTATTTAAGGATTTTCTTTGCTTTGCACATGGTTTATACTCCCTACCTACATAATTAGTTATCACTCAAGAGTATTTCACAAAGTGAAAGCAAGCAAATACAAATAAAGAAGAGTATATAAGTTATATCATATTTTCTCTAGGAAATGTAGGGAACATACAAATAATCAAAGAGACTGGAATACAAGCAAAATTATTATGCAATTGAGAGAATAGAAAAATAGGAAACACTGGCAGATGTAAATAAAAATTATTTAAATTAATGAAAATTGTAGGGTAAAATCTTTATCTCTGGCACAAGAACAGAAATAGAATGAACATTGTCAACCACTAATAGAGGTTTAAGTTAGCTGTGGTGAAAATAATGAAGAGAGTTGGAGGTGTAAGAGAAAGAATTGGAAAAGAAATGGGAATCAGACGCCCAGAGAGAAATATTATGTGAAGAGCTGCTATAACCTACCAAAGCATACATTTAACAAGTTACATTAACAGGATGTAATTAGTAATACAGTAAGTATGGTGAGAAAAGTCAGCCAATGCACAGGGACATTTGGAAACAAGCACTTTCTAAAGTCAATAGTCAAACTGAATAAGAATCCAAAAATGTCTTTCAGGGTATCATTATCACCATCTATTTTCAGTGAAGCTTTTGAACACACAGATAGGTTTGACAACACATTTTTTCAGAGTATTTGCTATTTTTGTCCTATGGGATTTATTTTAATTTAATGAGGATCATACATATTTCCTCTCTCTATTGAACAATTTGGAATGTTATTAATTAATGGCAATATAGATGATATTAACACCTAAACAGAATGGTCAGTTCTATATAATTACTATTTTTTAATATTCTGATTATTTTAATTTCTCTTTTTAAACTATATAATTAAAAAATGCTTAATATACATGCCTCACACTGCAGTAAATTATAAGGTTGCAACTACTTATAGACTATTCAGTGAATGCATACAATTCAAGTTAAAGGTTTTATAGTTTTACAAAATCTCAGGTTCTACATGTCAAAGGCAGCAGTTATTACGGTCCTAGGAAAAAACACTCTGAAACCAGCAAAACCACCTTCTTTATCAAGTGATACGGTGCTAATAAACATTAGAAAATATTTTGTGCCTGGATGTCAAGTACTGAGAAATGGTACTGTGCCCTCGAATATGTTCTTAATATTAGTTGACTGATAAAGTCACTGCAGGTGGCATTTATTGCCATGAACTATAGTGCTTCACTTTATCACTCAGACTAGATCACAATGTTCCAACAGCTACAATCTGTTAACTCTCATCCAAATAGCTAAAATGCCCTTAAAGGAAGCATTACTTGCCTCTGAAGGTTCTCTGGCAATTTTGGAGATTTCATAAACCTTGGTAGCTCAATATCAGCTATTGGACTGATATTCAATTAACTGTGAAATGGGAGAAAAAAATGTTCTTTCTTTTCCACAAGAAACCAAGCCTTGTATACTATGATATTTGTAAGATTTGCATGCATATTCAGTAAAAATCAAGAACTATGCTCTACTGGATTGTCCTTTCAAACTACAAAAGATAATATGCCTATTGGAATGGATGACATAAAAAAGCACATAAAAATTCAGCATCCACTCTCATCCCTCCATTCCCCTCTCTCACCCCACAAAGAAAAAATATTGACTGTATAAAATATATCTTTCCAGGTAATTTTCTATGTCCATGTAAGCATAGGAAAACATCTATACACACAAAAATATTTTACAAAAATGTCATCTTTTACTTATATCACTCTGCATCTTGCTTCTTTAATAGAACATTACATTTATATAGAAATTTATTTTTCTTTAATGACTATATAATATCAAATATTAATAAATATGTCATTTTCTTTTTTTTTTTAAGATTTTATTTATTTATTTATTTATTTATTTAAGAGAGAGCGGGAGAGAAAGAGAGAGCATGAGGCAGGGCAGGTCAGAGGGAAATGCAGACTCCTCACTGAGCAGGGACCCCCCAAGAAGTGAGACTCAATCTTGGGACTCTAGGTTTTAGTCGCTCAACCAACTGAGACACCTAGTCACCCCTAAATATGCCATCATTTTCTTAGTCATTCCTTTATTAGTGGGTATTTAAGATGCTTTTATTTTTTTATCACTTCAAGGAATTCTGCAGGAAATCTTTATATGATGGGGTTCTCCTTTCATATTTTTATTTCAAAGTGAGAATGTTGAGTTTAATGAAATGCATACTTCAATTTTAGATTCTGCCATTTTAGCTTCCCAAAAGGTTGCTGTAATTGGCATGTCCATTAGAAATGTATGGGATATTCTGATACTCTCACCAACACTGGATGTTATTAATCTTTAACTTATTTGCCAATATGATCGATGAAAATTGTTATCATTGATTAGCTCTTCCTTGATTAATAAAGAGGCTGAACATCTTTTTAAATACTTACTGAAATTTTGAATTGAAATCTTTTCTACTCTATATGTTCTTGTCATAGCCTTTGCTGTCTTTCCCATTGTAGATTCTGTGCTACATGCTTACAGCCTTCCAAAGAAAAATTATAAGTAGAGAAATTACATTTCTGTTAACATTTATGTAAATATGAATAACAAAGGAAACTATCTCACAATTTTATGAATTACAGTCAAGCTTTGTGTTTTAGATAATGTGTGGGTATTAATGCTGCTTTGTATTGGTTTCGCTTTCCTTAGCAAACACTGCTACATTTACAGGATTTGGTCAATGCTTATTCTGAGAAAACATTTCATGAATTACAATAATCATAAAAGCTTGATTCCATAATATAACTATGTTGAATATTTATGATTTATCTGAATCTTCTAATTTCCATGATATTCACATAAAGAAAAAAAGTAATTTCATTCTCCTCAGAATGACCTAAGCTGCTAATACATAATATTTAACTTTAAATCCAAACATTAAGGACTCAACCTATGACCTAAGAAGTACTTGAGTAAAAGTAGATTCCATATTATGTACAATATTTTGTGCATTACCATGTACAGTTGTGTTTACATTTTGTTCACATTTATTTGACAAGATATATATGTATATGATCATCAAGAAAGCTCTCTTGCAAGAATTTGAAGTTTTAAAATAGTAAAACAGTCGTTAATGTAGTGAATTGAAAGATAAAAAGGAAAAGTATATTATACCATTAAAGTCAGGAAAAAAACACCTCATTAAAAAACTCATTTGTAACAAAAAAATTCTTAGTTATGCAATAGGCTAAAAATATTTTTGAAGATTTTATTTATTTATTTGAGAGAGAGCAAAAGCGAGAGTGAGAGCGAGAGAGAGAGCATGCATGAGTGGTGGAGAGAGGCACAGGGAAAGGGAGAAGCAGACTCCCCGCTGAGCAGGGAGCCAGACATAGGCCTTAATGACCTCCACCAGAGGCAGACATTTAACCAACTGAGCTACCCAGGTGCCCCATGCTAAAAAAAATTTTAACTAATTAAGGGAATGACCTAAACGTACCCACAAACAAATCTAAGCCAAGCATCACATTTACAGTTGCTTTAGATATATTTTCAATAAAATCATGAATAGAATTATGCTCACTATCATTTCCATTTAACTTCATAGGCTAGGGCATGGTCAAGGAGGATGGCATATCCTGGCCAATTTAAATAAACCCAGGAACTCTATGATATAAAGGTAGAAAAATAAACAAAACTGTCATTAATTACATAACACAAGTAAACCTTAAAAAATCTAGAAATCATTATAAATAAAATAATGAATAACAAGGTTTTGGGGGCATAAAATCAATATCCAAAAGTCAGAACAATTTATAATCATAATTAAATATTTTAAAATATTTTAATATATCATAAAAAACTAAAACTTTAAGGTACAAACAAATCAAACAGCTAAATGATGTATAAGGCTTTTATAAAGAAAATTATGAATTTATATTAAAGCAAATAAAAGATTTTAAAGACTTGAAAAACATACCATGTTCATGGATGATACTATTTAAAATTATGAAGATTATGGTTTGTCTCTCTCTCTGATTTCTTCCCATTCAGGCTTTTTGTTTGTTTGTTTGTTTTAATGCTCAGTTTTCCCTCCCTTCCCATATGGTCCTCTGTGCTATTCCTTATGTTCCATACATGAATGAAATCATATGACGATTATCCAAAATTAATTCATAGATTTATAAATTTTCAGTCAGAATATCAGCAAGATTTTCACAGTACTAAACTATATAATTTGAAACTACGCATAAATAAAGACAAACTTTACGGGGCACCTGGGTGGCTCAGTGGGTTAAAGCCTCTGCCTTCAGCTCGGGTCATGATCCCAGAGTCCTGGGATCAAGCCCCGCATGGGGCTCTCTGCTCAGCAGGGAACCTGCTTCCTCCTCTCTCTCTCTGCCTGCCTCCCTGCCTACTTGTGGTCTCTGTCAAATAAATAAATAAAATCTTTAAAAAAAAAAAAAAAGACAAACTTTACAAGTGCAAAGGACACCCAAGGAAATATGGAAGAAGCACAGATAATAAGACTTATAAATGAGTAGATGTTAAAGAGACAGCAGAGAATATTTCTCCAGATAGAAAGAGATGCCAATATAATGAGTCTTCATGGGGGAAGAAAAAGAGCAAGTGAAAGGGCTGCTTTCTCTTATTGCAAACTAAGTGAGGAGGTTTTAGGTCAACCATCTAGAGAGCTGAACAAGTGTTCTCTCAGATTTGGGAACCATAGAGCTTTGTGTCTGGTTTTCATTGTGGAGGGGTAAAGACGAAAGGTGTAGTTGGAATAGTATTCCTAGCTGACTCTACTCAAAGCACTCTGTACTTTATAAATGGTATAAAGATGCACGGTGGGTTACTTGAATCTTCAGAGGCAGTGGAATTCCAACCCAAGAGCTATATGAGGTCTCTATACCTATCAGTGTAGGAAGGAGTATAAAGCAGCCTTCCAGATAAAAGACATTATTTGCCAAGTAACTTCAGTCAGAAGTTGCCAAAGAGAATCTCTAAAAATAAAAAGAGAGAGAGAGACAAAGAAAGAAAAAAGAAAAGCACTCCTAAAAAGAGCAACCAGAAACTACCTATCTGCATCACTCAGAGGAAACAAAAGCCAGAATTAAATAACACCCAACAAGAAAAACAGGATTCTTTTACCCGTTAAAGTTTGATTTTCAAAAAGTTGAAAACATATAACTCAAGTACAAAATGAACATGTATCAAAGAAAAAGTAATTGAAAAGAAAACATTATGATGGTTCAAAGAGCATCTGAGGAGTTGACATTTGTAGACAATATAATAAATGAATGCTAAAATAAGATTGTTTGATTACTTATAAAACTTGTTGATTTCTTATAGAACAAGAAATTGTAATTTCTGGAATTATTTTGTTTGGTAGAGAGAACATGTTTGCATCTCAGACAAAAATATGCAAGTTACCATATAATTTCACTAAGTCTGGGACTTTGTTTAAATTGAGTTAAACAAAAGGTGCCTGGGTGGCTCAGTCAGTTAAGCATTTGACTTCTGCTCAGGTCAGGATTTCAGGGTACAGGAATCAAACCCTACCTTCAGTTCTGTGCTCAGCAGGGAGTCTGCTTTTCCCTCTCCTGCTGTCCCTTCTCCTACTTATGCTCTCTGTCTCTCTCATGCTTTTTCAAATAAATAAATACAATCTTTTTAAAAAAAGGCGAGTTAAACAAAGTAAATATTTCTCTGGATAATCCTCAGGTCTATTAAACAATGTCTCTATATGATCTTAAAATGACGTATGGCCCACCTTTTAACCTTATTTCCAAGTTTGGAATAATTTGTCTTAACATATGTTTATCCTGAACTCCTTTCACCTTGCCAATCTCCAAGAATAAAAATCCACTTGTAATGACATCTCCTAAACCATGCCCACGCGTCACAGCACACTACCAAGTCTGAAGCTTACCCCAGATGGAAGAAAAGCTATTTAATTTGAATAATATTCAAGGCTTTTATGATCATACTATATTACACATTTTGGTAATTAAAGGGAAACTGGTGGCACTGTATGTATATTTGAAATTTTCTAAGAGAGTAGGACTTAAGTGTTCTCACAAAAAAGATAAAAAAGGTAAATATGTGAAATGATGTATGTTAATTAACTCAATGGAGGGGACTCCTTTCACAAAGTTCATGTATATCAAATCATCTTATTGTATACTTTAAAATCATACAATTTTATTTGTCCATTATACCTGAATAAAGGTAAAAAAAAAAAACTGATTTTAAGAGTAAGAGTTCACAGAACACTATGGAATAAGTCAGATTTATTTTTCAATAAGACAGATTAAAGAGACAATGGAAGAAAGAGTAGAATTGCTTCATAAATTTACCTAAATGATTTCAAACTTATTTCATAAAAAATAGTTACATTTGTAAGAGTGAAACTTGGAAATAATTGCCATCTAGAAGAGAATAAATAATAAATTGTAGCATAATCATATAATGAAATACACTATAAAATTAAAATGAATTAATTCTAAATGCAATGCAGGATCCTACATTGGATCCTAGAACAATAAAAAAGCATCAATACAAAAAAATGGCAAAATCCAAATAAAGCATGAAGATTAGTTAATAACAATATACCTGTGTTGGTTTGTTGGTTTTAACAAATCCGTGATAATAATGTGTGCGCGCACACACACACACACACACACACACACATCTATTGCTTCTGTTTCTCAGGAGAATCCTGGCTAATATAGGAACTGTCTATACAATCTTTGAAACTTTTCTATAATATTAAAATTATTCCAAAATAAAAAGTTATTAAAAACATTAATTAACTAAAGCTACACACATAAACAAAGATAAATCACAAAATATGTCTTTGAGGAAAGTTATAAACATATTGCTTTCACTTTTCTACTCGCGTTTAACCTACCCAATGTATCCAGATATTAAATTTGCTGATATTTAGACTTAAGAAATACAATGTCACATACACACACACACACTTACATCAATAAAATGTATTTTTTTCCTTAAATACTCATTGGTACATGCTTGTTCATAAAGTAAGAAAGGGTTAAAATGGTAAAAAAAAATACTGAGATTTTAAGAACATTAATCATTATTATGTAACATTTTTGTATTTTTCAAAGTTAACATACATAATTTTATGTAACTCTTAACGGTAGTCATTTCAAGTAAGCAGAGAATTATACTAATTAAGGATATTCAGGAATGTTAAATGACATCGCTAGATAGAGTATAGTAGTAGTTAAACCTAAATTCAATTGTTTCAACTCTTTATAAATATTGGATGACTATGGAGTCTATTGAAAAGTTAACGAATTAACAACAAAATATCTTGAGGGTTCTCAGGTGAATCTCTGCTATCAGAAAGTATCCCATGTGGTAACCAACTTGCTCAAAATCTATGTCCTGTACATCTCATATTACCATATACTGGAATAGGTCAATTTATTTATTATTATATACACTTTCCTTCTCCTTCCACTAAATAAAATAAATAATATATAGGTAGATAGGTAGATAGATAAATAAATAAATATATAAGCATCATTAATGGTTGCACCTTGCGATGTTCCACAATCCTGACAGATCTACCAAATATACACAGTAGAGATGAAGCTCTTCCATTTCTTCTATTTCCTCAAAACAACAACAACAATACTTTTATTTCTTCAAAACTGCCAATGGCTATTTCAGATATGTTGTTCCTGAAACTTAACAAAAACATATTTCTAGGTCATAGTCAGCTGAATATACATTAATTCTATTTGAGTAAGTCAGGGAGTGTTAATGAATCTATCAATTATTTAGATCTTAATACTTTCTCCTATGGGTGGAAAATGGAAATGGCTTCCTGCTAGCTGTCTTACTCAGTAGAACCCCACAACCAGCGAGAGATGGAGGAATTTTAAATCCAAGTTGCTATCCATAAGAAATCATTTTACTCCTACATCTTTTCTTGCTATCCAAAATGATATCTATTGTTATAATCTCACTTTTCTCTTAATTCTCTAGGATGCCCTTTCTTTTCAAGCATGTTCCCACTTACACAAACTCATAAACTTCCAATTTGCAAAACATACAAAGTTTCAATTCCTTTTTACTATTTTGTGCCAGTCTCTTTAAAATTCCCACAACTATAATAACACCGTTTATTGAATTTATGGATTTTTACCCTTTAATACTTGTAGCTACTTTTGCCAGTCTTAACTTTATTGTGTCTGATGGTACAACAAATTACAAATGTTTGTTTTAGTTACTAGATAAACACAAGTAAAGAAAATAAGTAAAAAAAAAAATGTATTTAGGCAATAAACAATCAAACCTATGTAAAATCTCATCTCCTTTTCTGAGAATATATCTATGAAAGACCAATGTTACTATCCTCTTCCAAAAAACCCTTTTTTTTTTTTTTGCTTTTATTTCCACTTTTATTTCAACATCTGCCACATTGTGATAATTTTAGTATTACACCTGTGGAACTAGTTGCATTAATAATCTGCATAAACTCTGGTTTCTATCTATTCACCCAGACTGTCTAATAAGAACAGGAGGACATATTGCTAGTCTGTATTTCACGTCTTACTTCTAGACGTGAACAATTAAGAAGAAAATATAATATGGTCTTCCTCTCCTTCATAGTACATGCAGATAAGTCTCCCCAAAGAGACCATCCTTGAGGCAAAATTCAAACTCCTTTCTATGGCCTTGGAGTTTTTCTCTACTGCTCCCCCAACATGGTTAATAGATTCTTTTTAGAAAACCTCACATCAATCTTTGCAGAACCTACTTTTTGCTTCAAGAAGTGATATAATTCCCCAACTCAGAATACTTTTGGCTAGTTTTTTTTTTTTTAATTTTCAAATTATATTTAAAGTTCTTTATCTGAACCCAGCATTTATAAAATTCTTCCTTTTGTTTCTTTTTCATCTCATTAATGCAAGTAGAATAGAAACAAAACAATTTACTCTTTTGATTGATTTTACTGAAGTGTAAGTTATAATAAGATGAAAATAATTAAATATAATGCTGCATACTTGAAGAACAATGCCAGAGGAAGCACAGGATAAAGATAAAACTTCAGGACAGAATGCTGCCCTACAAAATGAAAATTCAACTAATTGAAATCCTGGGCATCTGGTGACTCTAAGTGAAAATTCGATATAACATTTTTGCCTTCAGTTCTTTCTATCCATTTAACAGACTAAGCAAAATGTACAGTGCAATCTTGCATAAAGGAAAAAACATAAAAATCATTGACTGAGTTACCCTGTGGATTTGATAAATTATACATCAGGATTTGATACTGGGAGCATTCTCTCCCTGTGTCCTTTCCTGGAAACAACTCACAGGGAAAGAAAAAGAACATAAGGGGAGCTTGATTTTTCCTTCTACTTGATTGCTGTCTTTAACCTCTCCATTTTAGCCCAATCCTAAGGTCTGTTAACCTTTTTACTTTTAGGACTTGATAGATCACATGCCGTTTTTAAAAAACATTTTAAACCTAGCTTATTTCTGAAATTTAACACTTTCTGGCATTTTCATGCTATAGGAATAACAGCTCATGCAAAGTTCAGAATTAAAATTAATCTTTTTTTTTATAGCTGTATGCTTGACTCATTGCAACTCTACTCTGTATAAGCCTTTTTTTTTTTAGTTTTTATTTAAATTCTAGTTAGTTAACATATAGTGTAATATTAGTTTCAGTTGTGGAATAGTGATTCAACATCTCCATACAACACCCTGTGCTCATCGTAAATGCCCTCCTTAATCCCTATCACTCATTTAATCTACTCCCCCTTCACCTCCCTTCTAGTAACCATCAGTTTCAGAACTAATTTTTAAGTATTCTTTACAGCTGAAGAAATGCATTATTCCTCTTTATTTTTTAATGTTTTTATTTTGGGATGTTTTTCTTGATTAGCAACTCTACATGTCAGGTAACAAGTGTGTCACAAGTACAGGATTAATAGCAAATGGAAGGACATTAAGGTAATCTTAATATTGGGAAACAGGGAGTTCCCACTTTGATTGATGTTCCCAGCTGCATCAATTCTAATCCAATTCCATCCTGATCCAACAGAATCTGGAAAAGTGTCTTTTGTTTCAGGACTTCTCAGCAAAAATAGGTACCATTTGGAGACAATTTTCACTACATTTTTTAAATAAAAATCATGTAAAAACCACTTAGCTTAAAAACAAATGTGCTCTGAATGGTGATTTTAGCCCAAATCTCCTTCAGAAAAGCAAACATACATTACTTGATGGATTTACACATTCTGATATTTTTAATCTTTGATTTCTGACTTCTAGTCAACCCCTTATCAATGGAAAGTCTTTTGTATTTAGACAGAGCAGAGGTCTTCAGTATCAGTACAGTCCATTTTTACTGTGGCTTGTGGTATCCCCACTTGGGCTAAACAGGCATGCTTTCGTTCTCATTGGTTAAGTGAAGTACTCCCCAAGAAAAAGGTCTCTGCTCAGCATATCTCTAAAAACTGAGAGAGAAAACAAAACTAGGAGGTCTCTTCTCAAAATATTCCTTTATTCCAATGGCATAATTGGCAGACAGATCCAATTCTACTTTAATATTTTCCTATAGTGCCATTTCTTTCTTTCTAGTTTGCTCTTCTTATACTAGAAAATGAATCCATCTCTTTCTTGCATCATGACCATGGTTAGTAAATTCACTAAAGTTAGTATCTTATGACATATTTATTTCCCCAAGGCCAAATCATTAACAATAAAGATAAATTGAAGTTCTTCATCCATAACTTGATTAAAAAATTTATGATATTTAGGGATTTCTGGAACTACTCTCCCATTTCCCCAATTTAAAATGTTTTATGTAATATTATACTGCATAGATCTGTGAATCTGGCACATCCTTTCATTATTCCAAAGCTGGGTTAAATTCCCCAAATCCCTACAACAATAAAATATTTATTTATCTATCTATCTATCTATTTATTTATTTATAAAGATTTTATTTTTTTTACTTGACAGAGAGTGATCACAAGTAGGAAGAGAGACAGGCAGAGAGAGAGGGAAAGCAAGCTCCCTGCTGAGCACAGAGCCTGATGCTGGTTTCGATCCCAAGACCCTGATATCATGTCCTGAGCAGAAGGCAGAGGCTTAACCCATGGAGTCACCCAGGCACCCGGACAATAAAATATTTAATAAAATCCACAAACATAGTAAAATATTGTGAGATGAAGTGACATTGTTTGAAACAATTCTAGCTAGTTTTGTTCCTACAATTACCCCAGTAATTTTTACCTTCATTTCGTTTTCCTTCTTCCACAAAAGAACCATGAGCTCATAGAAATTCCTTCCCATGTTTGGTTTCACAATTTATTATTTCATATTTTTTCAATATTCTTTTCATCTCACTCTGTCAAAGCTTCAGGAAATGAGGTTGTAGTTTTAACTCATAGATGATGGAATATCATTATTTTTCTGAGTCTTAGGAGAATGCCCTCCTTCACTGTTTATTCACTGATTAGAATTTTTCTGTACATATATACATCATTCATGGATTTTCCTTTTGTAGGATTTGTAATACACCATTCTTAAATGCAGTGGATTTCTTATATTCTAGTTTAAATAACGGGATACATCACTCCACATTTAATATTAATTTAATAAGTTTGGTAAATCCCTCTTCTATTTGGTCCTAGAGGAAAAGTTTGGCAGAAAGAACATTCCATATTTGGCTCTTTGCCTCCAATAGATACCTCCTATTCTTTCAAAACCACTGCTACTGATATAACAATTTTCTCACTGATATAACAATTTTCTATTTCCTAGAAAAACAGCTTCAATAAAAAATAGGTGCATGTATCCCTGTAGCTCACACATCTACAAAGGTATAAGTATCCCAGAGAAAGTCTGAATGAATGACAACAGTTTATAGTCTCTAGATTGTCACTTAAGAAGAGTATTAAATTAAATACCTGGTGCTTGTATTATGAATCACTTTTGACTGGTCGTTGTTACTAATTATAATAAAACTTGACTCTAAAGATCTAGGTAGTGTTCGAGGTTGTTATTATTTCAAAATGGTGTTTTAATCAGAAAACCAATATTAATCAAAACATGTATATCATATTGAAATAAAGTATTTTCATGGCTATTAAAAATTCCATATAGTATTGAATCTCAAAGCTATAGACCTTCTCTGTACTTTATGCTTCAATATTGGTTCTAAAATGTCAAATTCTATGTTTGTCTTTGGTTCTCTCTTCAGCAATAAATTCCACATTGCAAATATGATTTGAGTAAATGAACTTCGATTAAGTTCTCTCTTTGCTACTCTCACTGCAGTGCCAGTATACTGGCAGCAATATAAAGATTTTAGTAGCAATGTTTCCCTTGCATGTGATAAAACAGATAATAAAGATCGGATTTCCCTAGGTACAGACTGGCCAATAGTAGATTTAAAAGACACAAAATGTGCTCTTCACATAAGCTGTCTACTAAATAAAATACTCAAAAAGATAAAACAGGGCTCTTTACAACTATATCAACCATGTTCCAATGCCAAAATGCACGAATATTTGGAGAATTCAACAGCACAAGAGATTTATAAAAACAAACCTCATGATATTATATTAATAATAATTTTAGTAATAATATTATAGTCAATATTTACTAAAGGATTTCTGTGAACATTATACTGTGTTAAATATTTTACATATATTATCTAACTTAAATTATTCCATAATACCTCTGAGGTAGATGTTATTATTCCTCTCATTTTTTTAGATGAAAAACAGGTTTTCTGAATTATCTAGTGAGAAATTGTCACAGCCATTCTTCATACCCAGGTGTTTCTGTTATATCCAGGTTCCTAGTCACTCTCATATACTACGCTAAGAATAAATTCATCTTTGGCCCTTGTTAATAGGCTTTATTTGTGCTCTTCTCTGGAACATCCTATTTTATCCAAACATTAAGAGTCACCCTAGTATTTATTATAACTCTGTCTTTTATGTTTTTATATGTATTAATATTTTTCTTGTAATTATGTGCTATATTTGAATGTGATACATATAATCCAATGGTATTTTCTGTGGGATTTTTTCTTTAATCAGTGTTGCCAAGGCCACACAACACATACTGAATTTTTCCAACAAGCTCCAATGCAATGTTCTGACTTGCTGATAATGAGGAATGTTGTTATGAAAACACTGTCAGGAAAGTTTGTCAATAGTTGCAACATACATAAGTCTATGTTAGATATCTTCCATTTATGCTCCAGATCTATTTATTCTCCTTCCTTCTCCTCCTCCCTTCTGATCTGATTAGCTGGACTGCATAGACTATATTAACAAGGTGCATATACTCTAATGGCTTCCGGTCATTTTACCCCAGAGGTAACCAGGCAAGAGGTTGGAGCGATGGTGGAAAGTAAGATTCGTGCACTTTTAAAAAGCAGATTATATTTTTTACAGCAGCTTTAGGTTTATGACAAAATTGAGTAGAAAGTATAAGAGAGTTCCCATGTACCTCCTACCCCCAAACATACTACTGCCTCCCCCACTGTCAACAACCTAAGCCACAGTCGTGCTTCTGTTACAATCAATAAACTTACAGGGACAGATTATTATTACCCAAAATTCATAGTTTACATTAGGGAGTTATACACTCTATATGGCCTTGGACAGGTGTATAATGACATATGTCTACCATCATAGTAACATACATAATAGCATAACAGTTTCACTGCCCTAAAAATCCTCCAAGGGCTCTTCCTCTCCCTTTTCCTAACCCGTGACAACCACTCATCTTTTTACTATCTCCATAGTTTTGCCTTTTCCAGAACATTTTATAGTTGGAATCATGCAGTGTGTAGCTTTTGCAGATTGGCTTCTTTCACTTAGTAATTTGCATGTTGTTTTCTCCATGTATTTTCATGGCTTGATAGCAGATTTCTTTTTAGCACTGAATAATATTCCTTTTTGTGGACAGGCTATAATTTATTTATCCCTCTACCTATTGAAGAACATCTTGGTGGCTTCCAAGTTTCACAATTATGAATAAAGCTGCTGTAAAGTTCCATGAACAGGTTTTTGTGTGGACGTAAGTTTCCAACTCATTTGGGTAAATACGAAGGAGTACCACAGCTGGATTGTATGATAGAAATTAGTGTAATTTTTTATTTTGGCTCCCTTTCTGCAAGCCAGGAATCTCTACAAGATGATGTCTCCAGTTAGGGTCCTTCCTTCATTTCTTCAGGACTCTGGGTGCTAATATCTGCACTGCTTCTAGCCTCAGATTATGCCACTATCCTAAGTGGTTTCTTCCTATATAACACTCCTCTTTCTGGCTTGCCATCTGTTTCTTATTTTGACAGTAACTGATAGAAAACCCAAAGTAGACAAAGACCCAATGCCTATTTCTCTGCATTTTGCTATTATTTCCACTGTGGAATAGTCAGAAGAAAAGTATTGCAAAGTAAAAATGACATCTTACCAGCTTCTTTACTAAATAGTCTGCAATATGAGACTCTTTTTAGTACAGCAGCCTTGAGGAAGGAAGAAACAAACAAGGTATATCTTTACAACAGCAACAATATCTAATATCTCTACATCAAAATAATAAGGGAGTACCATTTTTATAAGAGCTTTCTCTGTACTATATTTGTGATAAATAGTTATTATCACTTCATTTATTACTAATTGCCATATGCAAAACTATTATTATCTACATTTTACAAATAAGTAAACTGAGGGTCTTTTGAATCGGGAATTGAAATGGAATTGAAAACGCAATCTAAATTCAAGTGTTGTGCTCTCGTTAATCTCAGTTCTGCCTTCCTTCTGTAAAATCAAAACATTTAGTGTTCTGTACAATATATAAATGACCTGATTTTAAATTCCGGATCCTATAACTGAATGCAGAACTATGAGTTCCCACATACCTGAATCATCTCTCTGTATTCTGATCGCCCAGTCCCCAGATCCATGTTCAGCAAATTAGCAATGGGGTTACATGATGCTGCTCCCTCTGCCCTCTGCTCCCGTGTACAGTCATCTTGAGACAGTCACAAAGCTCAGGCCCCTGCCTCTCCCCCCAGCAAATGTTCTACCTGCATATTCTTCTTGCAGGAAGCCATCTCTCTCTTGCTCTAGATTAATAAATTAATTTTGAAAACTGTAGATGGGAGACAGATCACTTAGAAAACCAATGTATCTGATGTTTTAGCCGCCTTGACCAAAATGAAGTAAAGAGTGTAGGGAAGATTGGTAAAGGCACACAAAGTTGCTATGATGATTATAAAAAATCAATGCTGATAAATTTCTGAATACAAATTTACTGAAGCATATTGAAGCCTTAAACAAATATAAGGGTATCATAAAAATGATAATAACAGAACTATTAAATTAGTAAGAAATATCAGAAAAGCTACTTGTCTTCTGGACTCTTTCAAATATTAGAGTTTCATCTCTCCTGCCTAATATGCTAAAAAAAAAAAATATCAAGTAGACAAGGGAGATGTTTCAGAGTTTTTTTCTTCTATTTATTAGATGTTTCTGAATATCTACCATGGTGTGCCTTGTACCATATCAGCTTCCACCTAGATTTCTAGGCTGATCAAATACATGCTCTCAAGGAGTTTATATGTAGTAGGGAAATTAAGTAAGTAAATAAATACATAAATACAATAAATTAGTATAGATTGTGATAAAGGGTGAAAAGGGAACCAGCTGTGATCTAAAAATAGATACCAAGAAAAGGTTGCCTATCTTATTTACATTTTTGGGAAAGATTTCTCGATAATGAGATATTTATGGTAAGAGCTGAAGGAAGAGAAAGGCTTATCTTGGGATTATGGGTAAAAGAGAGCTTTCTGCAGAGCCAAACGAATGTAAAATTCCTGCATCATAAAAGCACAGTAGACCAGAGGGCATTAGGGCAGTAAGTGAGATTCAGGAGACAAAGCAAAGGAGATAAGCAAGACCAAGATCATGCAAGGCTACTAAAACTATCTTGAGAGGGTGCCTGGGTGGCTCAGTTGTTTAAGTGACTGCCTTTGGCTCAGGTCATAATCCCAGGGTCCTGGGATCTAGTGCCACACTGGGCTCCCCCTGTTCTGCAGGAAGCCTGCTTCTCCCTCTCCCTCTCCCTCACCCATTCCCCCTTGTACTCGCTTATGCATATGCTCTCTCTCTCTCTCTCTCAAATAAATAAATAAAATCTTTAAGAATTAATTAATTAAATTACGTTGAGAAATTTGAACTGTACTCCACATATAATGGAAGCCATTAATAAATTATGAATAGAGGTTGATCCAAATATGATTCCTCTGGTTACCTTGTAAAGAATGAGGAAGGTGATAAGAGCAAAAACATGGAAGGATGTCATGGCTCAAGCAAGGAGAAGTGATGCTCTAAAGCAAACTGGTGACAGAATATATGACTATAAATCTGCTGATGAGTTGCATTTGGGGATGAGACTGGAGAATGAAACAAATAATAAATATGGATTTCTGATTTCAGCAAGTGGGAAAGTGATGGTATTATATATATGTATTGTGTATTGAGAGTTGTGTATGTGTATTGTGTATTGCAATGAGAAATATCTGGGTAGGGACACAGATTTCAAATGTAAGAAAAATGTTCTTTTTGGATAAGTTATTTCTGAAATGTTGGTAAAGATGTTGAAGTAGGAATATCGAATAAGCAACTGAATGTGTGCTTTCTAGAGGAATCAGACGAGAGAGATACATTTGGAACTCCTAGCATATGAATGACTTAAATGCCATGAGAAAATGGGGATGGTCTGGAGAGAGTGTGTAAAGAAAAAAAAAAAAAAAAGGTGGGGGAATGTGAACACATGCCCCAGGATAAATAAGAATATGTGGCATGGCATCACAGGACTCAGAAAAGTTTGTCAATAGGTATCATGAAAAAGATGCTTAAACACAACACTTATAGGAATAAACTGAAATAAATTTTACAGTCTATAAGTAGTCCTCAAATGCCTTTCAATATAAGAGGCGTGCAATCTTCACTGTGGTGTCATAAGACCTGTCTAACAATACCATCTGGAAGGGCCTGTAGGATAAGTGGTCATGGATAAATTAATATGCTAAGACCAGAGTGCACAGTAGAGGAACAAAACATGTTAGAGGCAGAGCAATGTTGGGTTACATAATGTTAGTGTCAGGGAGAAAGGAAAACAGGAAAATGCAAGGTTAATATCCTGAAAATACAGCAGTGAAGGGGGAAACAAATGTGGTTGTTATCGAAGGTCTATTAAAGAAACCCTTTACAAAATATACAAAAGCAAGGAGTTAGATTTTTTTTTTAACAGATTGATAGGGATATGCTTCATGAATATCCTGTTGGAGATACCCATAAAATGTTTAAAATAAGGGATCAATCTATTTTCCAGATAGGTACCTACTGGTAGATTCCATGGTCATAAATACAGCATTTAAAAGGAGGATATAGATGCTATCACCAGACTGATGAAGCTATATTTAATGACAGGCAGGGAAAAGCAGTCTCAGCAAAAGCTAACAAAGAAAGCAAAAGTTACAATGAGCATTCCAATAAGAGTTATCTAGGAAAAGGCAACATCTTTACAGTCTGGAGGTAAAGCTTCACAAAGTCAAGGGTTGGAAAAGACCGCAAAATTTGAGGCCACATTTTTGTTTAGTGATAAGAGATGAGACACACAGACACACAGAGACACACACACACAGATATATATATATATATATATATATGTATATGTATATATACATATACATATATATATATATATTTCTACTAAGGCTTCTATTGTTTGTTGTGAGATTAGAGCCATTGTCTATTCTTATCAGAGTCCTAGAAACAGATAATAGTGTTTAGAACACTCTGCAATAAATGTCTGTCTGCTAAATTAATAAACAAGGAAGGAATTCAACTGAAAAAGAAAAACCTTAAAAAAATGATGAGCATTTACAAAAGCAAAGTAGACAGTGCTGACAACTTTGGGCAATATCATATTTTGCAAAGAACTTCCCTTGAACAAAGTCAATTGGCTACAGGCACTGGATACGGACGTTCAATCTCGTTTTTCTTAAAGTAAAGGGCACATTTCTATCTTTCAAACAAATTGGTGCAATTATTGGAACCAGATAGAATTACACTGCTTGCTATTGTATGTGCTCAGTTTCCCAGAATATGGAATATACCTTCAGGGATTTATTAACAACTTTCTATAGTCAGACTATTTTAATGTTATGAATGCCCTGGACACTGAATCCTCAAGGTATAAAAAGAGTTTTATTTCCAGAAGTTTTTGCATAGCACTCTTATAATTGTGATAGGAATAATGCAAAATTTAACTCATAAATGTTCACTGGCCCTTTTTCCTTTCCACAAATCCTCTGAAGAATACGCTAACACTGTCTGATTTGCCTTCCAATCCTTATCTTGGCATCTGGGATAGTAAATTATGGCTGGGGGTGAGAGGCAGGGCTAAGGCGGGGAATGGTTAAATTAGAGAAGTGGAGATATAGAAGGATTTTACATTTTATGGGCGGAACATAACTGCCAGGAGAGAGAGAAATAGAGCAAAAAGCAGAGAGAGGGAGGAGAAGTAGAAGGTGAATACAGATAAACTACAGATAGAATTGTAAAGTTTGGGAGGGGGATTTTTAAGAGACTGGGTCATCTGCAAGGTAGGAGAGAATCAGGAAGCAGCCATGGGTAAAACAACTAAAATATTACTGAACATAATAAATATGTTCCTCTTTTGGCAGCATTTCAGAGTACACATTTCAGCAATATCAATTGTGTAAGCATTTACAAACACCTAAGAATGCAGTCATCCTCAAGTTTTAGAAAATTAAAAAAAGAAGTCTTATGAAATTCACTATTACTGATCTCCTTCTCTCCCTCCCATCCCTCCCTCCCTCCATACCTTCCTCCTTCCTTCTTTCCTTCCTTCCCTCCTTCCTTCCTCCCTTCTCTTTCTTCCTCCTTTCCTTCTTCCCTCCCTCCCTCTCTTCCTTCTTTCCATGTTTCTCTATTAAATGAGTGAATACACATGAAGTTATTCAACAGGACCTGCAATATACCAACCATTCAATAAATGGTATACATTATTATGTGCCTAAAATACAGTGTAAGGAAGATTTCATGATCCTTATTAAATCAGAATAAAGGAAACATAACAACACTTTCATCTTTAGAAATCTTTGATAATGATCCACACCATGGGAAATATCATGCCAAATCTCAAAATAAACCTAAACCCACCACATCTACAATATAATTTACTTTTTAACTTATACAGTTGATAAAATATGGGAATCTGGATACTTAGAGATAGAATATATGTGTATTAATTATAACAGCACTTTCTTTAACTTTACCAAATTATCAAAAGAAATAGCTTATGGATTGAAAAATGGACAACCTCTATGAAAAATTAAATACAAACTTTCAAACTGGAACCTTTGAAATAGATAATATTAACCACTAGTAACACAGCTAGCTTATCTTTTCCATCTATTGTCTTTTCTATCTTAATTTGATTCATCATTTTAGCAATAGCTTAAGTTGAACATTCTTTATGAAGTCTCCTATAATGAATTTCTGTGCTGAAAGCTGATAGACTTTCTAGACTGTCTTCAACTCCTGTAATTAAGCAAATGATGACTTATTTTTTTCATATATGTGTGCGTGCATTTGTTCTTCTCTTGTAAATAAAATTATAAATGTCTTCAATTAAGTCTTTTTCTCACACAGCAAATAACAAAGTGCCTAGCAAATTGTAGGCATTTACTGAAAATTTTTGAACTCATCTAAAACTTTCTCCATTTCTTAACTTCCATCTTTAATTGGTTAAAAATGTATGGTCACTTTTACTTCTCTAATATCTGTCAAAGCACTCTTCATCTTCATTGCTGCTGTCATTGTGTCATATTTTTATATCATCATTTCTCACAAGAGCTATTTCTAGACATCTAATTGGACTCTATCTCTTCTAGTCTGTCCTCTAGTCCACAGTCAGAGGTAGCATCTTAAATTGTAAATCTCATATTTATCCTCTCTGGGATTAGTAAAAGATACTACTGTTAATAAGAAGATCTGAAAGCACAGAGATTTAGAGAAGATAAAAACTCATTGTTCTCTCAAGTAATAGGGTAATACCCACAGGGTAATCTAGTCATTTAGGACCTTTCTATGTAGTTTCACCATTTGCAAAGATGTCACTTCATTCACACCACCCGATCTGTTTCTTATATTAGGAAAAGAGAAAAATAGAATGGAGAGTAAGCAGCCACCTTCTTAGCCATGTCCTGTAATTTGAACACGTATCTTCCCTTCACCTGCCATTGACCAGAATATATTCTCATGGCCACAGTTGAATGCTATCTCTAGCTGATAAGTATCGTTTTTCAAAAGTAAAATTCTTCATCAGCCAATCCCTATAAACACAAAAGTATCTTTCTTTTCATATATAAAACATATCCTCAACACACACATGCACAAACTAGGAAGAAATCCCAACATCCTATCCATGTTCTCCATCCAGCTAAGGTTTGTTCACAATCTCTGGATGAGAAAGGGTCCATTCCATCAAGTCCAGATGTGGCTCCTTAATGTTACGGTGACCTCTACTTAACCAAATGTGCTTCCTGTTATAGCTAATCTACAATGGTGGAGTATGAGCAGAGTAATTGCATTAAATGCTTTACTCAGAAAGAATGAGGAACACATAACAGTCATTGTTCTAGAATATTATCAAATTCTGCTTGGTAGAAATTGTGTTTTTTGGTTTTTTTTTTAAGATTTTATTTATTTATTTGACAGAGAGAGATCACAAGTAGACAGAGAGGCAGGCAGAGAGAGGGAGGGAAGCAGGATCCCTACCGAGCAGAGAGCCCAATGCGGGACTCGATCCCAGGACCCTGAAATCATGACCTGAGCCGAAAGCAGCGGCTTAACCCACTGAGCCACCCAGGTACCTTTGGCAGAAATTGTGAAGAATCATTCTTTGGCACCTACTAAGACCATCTGCAATCTCATTTGTTGCTGCTTGTTCATTGTTCTCTATGTCCACCTCTGTAGTTGTCATTGGAGAGTATGTTCTGACAGAATCTTCCCAACTTTGTCCTAGTAGAGATTTGTCCTTTCTTGTGGGGGTGGGAGGGGTTAAGAAACATAGACTTTTGCAGGCCAGGATTATGGTTTCTTTGGCAACACACTTCAGCTTTGTAGGCTTCCAAATGTATGCTTCCAGTTAGTTCCATGTACAAGGGCCCTTAGCCAAATACTTCCTACACATATTTCCTAAGCTTACATCCTTGTGCCGAGAATACCCCCCCTCCTTCAAGCTATTTGTGATTACCTTGATGCCACTTGAAAAATGATGCTTTGTGAAAAAAAGATGCTTTGTGAAACAAGAACAACCTGAATCCAATACTTACTACCGAGTTAATTCCCATTGGGTAGCAAAAGACATTTAAACAGAAGCTGTGAGTCAAGCTTGAGGTCACAGTGAAAATTCTGGTGTTTGGGGTTAAAAAGTAATTGGTCACCCCAACCCTGCAAAACCTCTAACAAACGTTATAGTACAGGGCACGGCAGAATTTTCCATAGAAGAACATATCTGCTGCCATCTCTGCTGCAGTCTGATTCTTTCATAAATTCATATTTCTGATGATATCTTGTTAACTATTGTAAGATTAAAAATAAAAAAAAAACAAGAATATTTTTTCCAACCACTTCAAGAGCTATGCGTTATGTGGAAATGTGATCTGCCTTCCAAATTGTTATAGAATGGTTTAACATTTTCCACCACTAACCAGGATGAAAAGATTTCCAGATGATAGTGTCTATATCCTTGCTGTCCAGCTTGTGATTATGAAACTAATGTCATATACTTTGGGATTTTATTACAAAAGCACCTAATTGCCAGATACCATTTTTTTTTTCTATTGCATAGGCTGGAAGCTAAATTTCTACAACTAGTAGACCATGAAATACAGTAGTTTATAGAAAATAGATGTTAATATCTTTCTCAACATAATAGCTCAGGGGTTGGTGAATGGTCCAAAAAGAATTAGGCTGCTCCCCCTAAAATTTTCCATGGATCTGGAGTTCTGTCTTCTTACTCTGCTTTTCTCTCAGGTGTAGCTTTCATACACACGATTGTAGCCAGCTCATCAGGACCAGAATAGCATTCAGGTCTTCAGGAAGGAAGAAAGGGAATGGAGGTTAGCAGCAGCTTTTTAATGCCATGACTTGGAACTTACACATGTTACTTTTCCCTCATATTCCACTGTCAAGAATCTAATTTTATTGGTATATCTGTGTGAAGGAAGAAAGAAATATGGTCCTCTATAATCATCTTAGCTAAAAGATAAAAGGGGAAGGAAATTCTATTGATAAAGGAACAGAGGGGGAAAACAGAGAGAATATAAACTCAAATCCTTACCCTTTCCATTGCATTTGTTCTTGACAAGACAAAAGGATAATACACAAACTGCTTAACATGGTGTGCCAACATCTCCATGGTCAATCTTTTCAAATAACGAAGCTGGAAGGGTGAAATAGTTTGTTATATATTTCATTCTATCATATTACTTTACCATTAACTTGTCTGTCTTCTGCTGTAACAACGAAAACTCTAACAATTTACAGTCCTCTAAAGTCCACGTGCAATCCCTAAATACAAGGTGTCTTAATGGGTAATAATTGCTAATTAAATGGAAATTACTTTAGCTGAGTTCTTGGAAGAATTATGGTGGCGGAAAAAAATAGCAAAAACCACTGTTCTGGGTAGGATGGCTTCTATGGAATCTATTTCTCTGAGTTATTTATTAAAGCAATTTGCCATCCAGAACTACCCTTTGTCTCTGTCACACACTTGAGGAAATCAGCCATTATTTTAAAGTAATATTCAGATGCAAGACTCTACTTACCATAATAATAAATATTTTACTCTGTGAGCAGAAAGCAATGAGCTGGAGGGTTCAACTAGGACAGAGAAGGTAGATTCAACTTGTTTTATGATAATACAGGTTATGCAATGGAGGAAGTCCAAAATTCTTTTGGTGTGAATGAATTTGCCTTAAGGTATTGGATGTTATTATGTTCCAAATTTAAACAAGGAATCCTGAAATGTATGTGGCACAATTTTATCATAGGAGGGTTCTTTTCTGTGAAAGAGATCCTTCTGCCTTTTTTTTTTTTTAAGATTTTATTTATTTATTTGACAGACAGCGATCATAAGTAGGCAGAGAGGCAGGCAGGGAGAGAGGAGGAAGTAGGCTCCCTGCTGAGTAGAGAGCCTGATGCGGGGCTCGTTCCCAGGACCTGGAATCATGACCTGAGTCTAAGGCAGAGACTTTAACCCACTGAGCCACCCAGGCGCCCCGAGATCCTTCTGCCTTCTTAAGAAAATAACAAATGCCCTTTAAGGAGCTGAAGGTAAATATAGTTTACCAAGGTAAATATAATTTAAATGTAATATAAATATAACTGGTGTTCCTGATTTAAAGTGTTGTTTACATTTTTAAATTCTCTCCATTGTACTCTGCCCCGGATTAACATAAATATCTAAGAATTTTAATCAAGATAATTTATGTAAAAATAAGACTTTTGAATATAAGCTTGTCTAAAGTCATTGGAATTAGTTTGAAATCTCCAGATGTTTATGTACCATTAACAGATGAAAATTCAAGATTTTTTAAACTATGTTTAAAATCTATTCAATACATGGTTTCAAATTTGAATCAGATTAAAATCTTCCAGAATTCAAGGGGATTCTTATATCAAAAGTACATGATTTGATTCAAAGGACGTTATATTAATAATTTAAATAACGCTTATAAAATTTACCAATCAACAACTGTATCACAGAAAAGAGCATTCTGGCAAATCTAAATTTTATTATTTTTAATATGTTGTATTTTCAATGCATGGAATACTTGAACTCTAATCACTTGTATAAATATTGTGTTTTTAAGAAAACATTTTACCATTCAATAACTTCTTCCATTGAATACAGGATGGAAAAAAAAAACAAAGATAATTTTTTATAATTAATTTTTGCATTTTTATATTAATACTTGTACATATTTCAAGCACAAACTTATGATGAAAAGCTTATAATAGAACTTAGCAGTAGCCTGGCTATCCATTCATCTATTCCACAGACACGCAAAAAAGTAGTTTGTCCTTTGAGTCTACTGTTTTCAACTCTTATAAAAACTGTTTAGAGAGAGGTTGGCTTTTGTTTCCCTATTCATTAATATTTTCAATGTTCTGGCAACAATTCATAATATCTTATCTGTTGATTTATTATTATTATAGTTTTACACTCCTGTGTATTATTTTAGAAACCCCACGCATTTCTACTTACTAGTTTTTGCCTTCAATCTTTGGTTAAGCGTATCTTCCAGGAATTTCCCAAGAAAGGGTGAGTGGGGAATAAAATGTTGATATTTCACTGTCTGAAGTTATCTTTATTTTGCTCTTTTTCTTGGTTTGGATTTTTGTAATTTGAAGATTTTAAGATAGAAATAATTTCATCTCAGACTTATGAAGGTAGTGCTCCATTCAAACTTAATTCCCAATGTTTTTGAGTAATTTAATGCTATGTTTGAATATTTGTCATGACCTTATTTTTACCCTGTGAAATTCTAGAATTTACTGAACCCTGGTGATCTAAAATTTCAAAATTATGTTAATGATATATCTACTGTTCAATTCACTGTATTTGGACTTGGTATGCTATTTCCATTTGGAGTTTTATACCCTTGAGTTCTAATAAAGGTTCTTGTACTATTTCACTGGAAATTTCCTCCCCACTGTGCTCTTTGGAACTCTTATTAATCAGATGTAGCAATCAGTTCTTCAGTCTTCTAACTTTCCTTCTTTATTTCTCAACTTTTTCTTTTCTTTTGTCCTTTGAAAGATCAACTTTGATTTCTAAATCTCTCTAAGGAACTTTAATAAAATTTCAGCTTTCATAATTTTATTTTTTTAGAGAGAGAGAGCAAGAGGAAAGCAGGGACAGAGGAAGAGGGAGAGTGAGAATCCCAAGCAAGCCCCACAGTGAGCCCAACGCGGGGCTCAATTTCCAGACCCTGAGATCCCGACCTGAGCTGAACTCAAAAAAGTCGGACGCTTGACAGATTAAGCCAAGAACCCAATCAGCTTTCATAATTTTAATTTCCGATTGATGTTTATTTTCTTTTGTTTCTTTATACCAGCATATCTTTATTTCACAATGCAGTATCTTATCTCTCTGAGAAGTGATCACATCTTTTTTTTTTTTTTTGAAATTTTGCTCTGCTGAATGCCTCTCATGGTTTCCTTTGCTTTATTCCCCATTTACTTTAGAAGATTTTTTAAAAGAAATTTATACTTAAGATTAAATATTTGAAAAACTAATTGTGAATATTCCCCATGGGTGGACCAAGTTTGTCAAGTGGTGGAATCATTTGTACTATTTTTACCTTGGGGTTTACTCTCCATGCTTAGTTTCTGCAAGACAATCTTTTAAAAACATTCATTTTCTCCAGAGAGGGATCCTTTACTCTGCTGACAAGGTTGAGGGAGTGAGTGCAAAAGAAAAGCAATGAGATTAGGAAAGAATCCCACCTGCATTTTGGGTCCTTGTGAGATATGGGGCCAAATAATTCATTGTGCTGACTTTCATTTATTCTTTCTGCCCCATCTTTTACCTCTGCTTTTCTCTGAAACCTTTCAGGTTCAGGTTCTTAAACACATTGCCTAGGACTGGTGGTAAAGGGGAATGTATCTAGATCAAATTAGGGGTCACTGGGGTCTGGCCCCCATTCTACTCTATTAATAAACATTCAAGCAATTCCTTTCCTTACAGCCTCTCCCTCCACCTCCCCCTTGTCTTCCACCAAAGTTGTCCTTTTCAATTTCTAAGATTTTAAATTCTACAATGTGACACAATTTGTTTCTTATCTGTGTTATCCTCTGCAAGCCTCAGTAATCTGTTTTTGCTCTTCACATAGGTCTAAGTTACAAATATCCTCTAATTTCATCAAATTTGAGCATCATGTTATAATTATGTTTCTGCTTATTTTATTTGTGAATAATATTTGAGCCTAGGAATGATGTTCAGTATAAACAAGGACAGTTGAGTCATTCGTAAGAAGTATAACCAATAAAATTATATTTATCTGCTCTTACATTGCCTTGCAGAACTAAAAAAATAAAAATCACATTCCCATTCAAGGGTTTTCCTCTCCCTGTAAAATAAGCAGACCAAAATCATGTGAGTTTACTCATCCATTCTATGGCTTTTTTTTTTTTTTTAAACTAATGTGCCAAGCATTGTGCTGTTGACTGGGGATTCAAGGGTGAATAAGGTGCTTTGCCATCTGGTGTGAGGTGCAGACAAACATAGTGTGTTCTATGTCCACGCACTAGTGTGGACATAGAACAGTGTTTTATGGGAGCTCATAAGAAAAACATCTGTCTCAGAATTACAGGGTCAATCAAGGGTTAGGACCTAGTGTAGAAAATTATGTCTAAGCTGACATTTGAGTGATGAGTACAAGTTAGTCAGGTTAATTTTGGAGGGAAAAAAATGTCATAGCAGAAATATGGAAAAACCTGAAGGAGAGAGATAACAGAGCATATATAAAGAAATGAAGGAAGTTTAGTAAGGCTTCCGGGAACTGTCACTCAGAAACAAGGTCAGGAGAGAAGCCTGAAGAGGTGAGCTGAGGTCAGATTCTCAGTGCCTTAAAAGAAACACGAATGGGTTTACATAGCTATTAAAGGAAATAGGGCACTCCTCTGAGGTGAAGTAGATGGTGCTGGGTGGGAAAAGTGTTAATAAAGTTTAAATTTTTTAGCACATAACTGAAGTAATCCAACCTAGACACATTGGAAGCCTCAAATAGAATTATAACAAAGATGATAGAAAGAAGTATATAGAACAACACCATCATTTTAATAATGCACAATTAGAAAAGTAAATAAAATAATATTTTTTACTATTTCCACATCTTTACTAATCGCCATGTTTAAAATTCAATTTCTTTGTTTTGCTAATTGTCAGCACAATGAAGGAACAAGTTTGCCTAGCTCATGGAATTTTTAGGGATCTATAGCTTAATCTATTAATTCTATTGATCTATCAGAAGAACAATCCTGGGGAGCCTAGATGACACATTCAGTTAAGCATTTGACTCTTGGCTTAGGCTCAGGTTGTGATCTCAGGGCCAAGAGATCAAGCCCCGAGTTGGGCTCTGTGCTCAACATGGAGACTATTTAAACACTCTCTCTCTTCCTTTCTTCCTCTTCACTCCAAATAAATAAATAAATATTGAAAAAGAAGGAGGAGGAGGAGGAATAGATGATACTGATCAGACCTCTGGTATTCACTTTCTAAGTATGCATGTAGGAAATTATATTTCATTGACTGTAGATCATCTATGGAATCAATAGTTAATGAACTATATTGTCAATAAATTGTGAAACTCAAAACCAGTAGACTTTAATGTTTTTAACTAATCGAAATTACTTCATTCCACAAAATGTTATATGCAGGTTTATAATTTCATGAATTAGCATTTCTCTTAGACATAAAATTTAATTGAAAATGTAGAAAATAGAAATTATCTGAGAAGCAATAAACAATTAAAAATATTGTACAAGTTAAAATGTCAGACATAATCTTCATAAGTAAAACATGAGTTAAGTTGAATAGATTCAGTTAATATTCCGTTATTTTGGAAATTAACAAATTAATCCAGAAATTCTTATTTTTACTAGGTTCCAAATCTTTGCTTCAGCATCATTTCCTTCTATAAAGTCATTCCCAAGGTGAGGAACTATAGAGCAGTAGGTAAATTAGTAGGAAAAAAAATATTGCCTTTATTTACCATCTACTGTATGCTCAGACATAGTGAAAAGATTTTGAGAGATGCATTTTGGCATATTTATGTTATCAAGATCCCAGTGGGGGAAAAAATGGGATCTATGTTAATCTACATATCATACCAACAAGAAAATTAACAATCACCCAAATCAGTAATTACCCTATTATTATACAATCAGCAGAGCCAGGGTTCAGAATTAGGTCTGACTGCCTCCATTATTCATGCTTTTTCTACTATCCCCAGCTGCTCAAATTCTTTAAAATAACACCTTAGTAGAGCATAAGTTGGAAGAACAATATTAATGACTTTTTAAAAAAATTTTTGATTAACTTTCTCATTTGTGTATGCTTTGCTTCTGTATTATTTGCATATTCACTAACCATTTATTCCTCTATCAAAATTATTTATTAAATAAATTAGTATACTACATTGCCCGTGCCTTAAGAAAACCTTAAGTCTGACTTGAAAAGTTAATTAACATTGTGAGATGAGAATAAAGTGCCATCACAAGAGAGCATATTATCAACAGCTAATGACACTATACACATAGGAATGCTTTTGGAGTTTAGGAAAGGACAAGATAATTGCGCCTAATCAAGCATAACAAAATAATTTTTAAAAAGCAAAAACTTTATAAAAATAAATATTCCCCAACCCCTTCCAGGAACACTCTTGTAGATTTAACCTGCTTAATGATTTCAAAATGCTTTTTACCTTTCATCAACCATTGCTCTCTGGAATTTAATTCATATTGCATGTTTTACAAGTTGGATTCTGACACCGCTTGGTGACATAAGTCAGATCATGTAGCATGCAATCTGCTTCCACAAATTCACTACCATCTTCAGTAGAAGTATGCAGAGTCACATGCTCCAATAAAACACAATCCTCCTCGCTTTATCAGATACCGTAGAAGAGAGTGGAGTGCAATAGAACAGAACACAGTAAGGCAGTGCACATCTTAAACAAAAACATAATAAAAAATATTGTACATGAACTCCAACTTTGTTAACATTTGTCTTTACTTCATACAAATTTTATAATGCCATCACACACTCATCTTCCTTTGCTTTTCTATAACTTGCATGGTTAATTCAATATAAAGAATTGTACCTATCAAATCCTATTTTTCACACACAAAAACAAATATTTTAGCAATTCAGATTTTCATGAAATAAGCCATAATGAATACAATAAGATAAAACTACTTTTCATAAGATAATGGAAGAAGTATAACTGAGAAGGGTGAGAATCCTCTCTGTCCTTTCCCTTTTTATTTGACAGATTTGACAGACTTCGTGGCTTGGTTTCCTCCTGTGAAACAATAGTATCTCAGAAAAGAGAAGTGTTAAACAGAAAGCAAAGGCTGAGATGGCTGACAACATTGTGTAAGTTTTTGAAACCTTGAAGTCACAAGAATGGGACAAATAAATGAATATCGCCAATACAAAGTACAACTGATTTTTGGAGATACACTTCCTGGGTTCCTCAGGCAATTGCAGACATCAAGCGACTTCAGTGGAGCCTGGGTACAATGGGGGTAGAAATCCTCATTTCACTGAGAAAATATTATCTTCGTGTGGGAATATTTATCCCCACATGAAGAGAAACCTAGGAAGGTTTTGTGATTACATTGGAATAGAGTTGGTGTTACTCTTTCATGAAATCGCAATTACAGTTTCCATCTTGAATATTTACTCCATGCCTGGTAGGATACTAGATTGTTACATTCACTATCTAATTTAATCCAATCTTCAAAACACCCTTATGATTAGGCATTTAACAACATTTTAGAAACAGAGAACCATGTTTCAGAAGAAGGAAGTAACTTTCCAATCTTAACCCAGAGAGTACATAATAGAATTAGCATTTGAACTCAGCTCTGTCTTATCCCAAATCATGTACTTGCCTTTCTATATTATGATGCTAAATCATCATTGAAATATTGTCCCAGGCATTCTGTCCTAATCAACAGAAAGTATTCATATAATATTAAGACATATAGGAGCACTGGCTAGTTCAGTTGGTAGAGCATGAGACTCTTGACCTTGGGGTTGTGAGTTTGAGCCCCAGATTAGGTTAGAGATGACTAAAAATAAGATCTTAAAAAATAACATCAATACATATAAACATTTTTGAGAAACGCACAATATTAATTTTCTATTTGATTCAATTAATGATTTTAGTAGATATAATTTTGGACTTTCCTTCTTGAAAATACATGCTACTGCTTATTTTTATTCCTGATTTATATACTTAATGGAACATAGCAGAAATGCTGCAGCCCTAAGACATTTTCATTATTCTATTAAGCTTATATTACTAATAGTTTAATATTTCAAGGTGTTTTTAGGGAGACACAGATTTCACTAATCAAAACCCTTTTGTTTTAATGACAAAATGATATTCACAAGCTCTTATTTGATCAAAAATTGAGTTTCTAATGTCAAAATTTTGTTGTTAACTATTCACATTCTCACTTTGCTTTTGCAAACTCATGCTGACACTTTATGCCAATAAGCTTGGCTACCTCAGGCACGAGTATTACTTATTTACCTTAATTTGAATTTGTGCCAGAGCCTTGGGTGAAGTTGCCCATTACTTTATTAAACATCTTCAGTTCTTGGTCTACTCAGAACACTTTCAGTCAGTAAAAGGATTGCTTATAATTCAGTGTGAATTGCTAATTATCCTCATTTAGTATACCCTGCCATTTTGCCAAGCTATATATTCTTAAAGAACTCCATCTGATATCAGAGACGACTGGATTTTTAAATACTCACCTGCCAGAATTTAGAATTACTGAGCAACTGGTGGAAATTATTCTCAAACCTATTGTAATAAATAAAGTAAATATTATAAATAAATATTGTAATAAATAAGGTAAAATTCTCTCATAATGTGTGCAAGAGCTTAGCACCTTTATTTGACTACTTTCTAGCACTTCATTAGAATAATGGAGTTTATTTTTTCACTTTTCTGTTTTAATTCTAAGCTCTGGGTTAATTTGTTTCCTCTGTCTACATTGGCTTGTCATCTGACATCGTCCTTTACTTTTTGTTATGTCTTTACCCTTTATTTTCCCTTCTTTCATAAAATCTCTTTCCTCTTTCCTATTAGCTATGACAAATTCATGTTTAACTTGCTATAGAATCTTCCCTATAATCTCACAAAATATTCAGTTTAATATTAATTCTCTTCCCCTTTTCACAAAATATGTAGATTATTTAGAGTTCTAAACTGCTCTTGTCATTATTTTTCTGGCAAGGACAGATTCTGATATTTCAGACACTGCTGGCAACTTTTAGTACATAATCCTAATGAAAATCCTCCACCTCTTATTGTTTGGCTTTTTCCATTTTTATTTTGAGGATTCCAACAAAGCAGAAAAAAATACTTCAATAGTCTGCTTCCCACCAGAGTCTCCAAGACTATTCCATTTCTCACAGATACATTAAACTTAATTCTTTCAAATCCATCAGAAGGCTTGTGATTTCAAATCATGATTTTAAAGTCCAAATCTAATTTAATCAGGGTAATTTGTTGAAGTCTTTCCCAAATGTATTCCGAAACAATTATTCCACAGCTCTCCTATTCAATAACGGCTTACTAATTTTGAAATAAATAAACTTGATTTCACCACTCAATGTATTTCACGACTTTATCACAGATCAATTTAGACAATTATATTCTACGAGACATTACAACTAATAATGAAAATTGTATCACATGCTTTCTTTAGGCTGTTCCCAATGATGATTATTAAGATAAGAATTTAAAATTCGACAGCATGCCCTCCAGAGCCTATATCCAGGGAATTGCTATTTTCTATTCCTTAAGAGCAAAGATTATAGATTTCTTTTTTCTTCTTCTTCTTTCTTCTCCTTCTCCTTCTTCTCTTTAGAAGCTGTTTATTTTCCGTCAACCTTATTCCCACTTTCTGTTTAGAGTCGCTGGAAGAAAAGCTTCAGACTGGTCAGTAGTCCCCACACTCACGCCTGAGCGATGGGAGCTGCAGCCCAGGCCTTGGCAGGAAACCAATGGACAGTAGCGCCCAGAGGGCACCCGAGTGCCTTTAGACCCCGCATCACCTCAAGCTGAGTAGCCTTGAACCCTGGAGACCCGGCTGTGCATTCGGCCTGAAATTCCTCCTGGATCACAGCCTTTCCAGCAGTAGCTGGGTCTTCCCTGTCAGTCTCCTCAGGATCTCTGTAGAAGCAGAGAACTGGTGTGACCTCCCGCGAGAGCTCATGGGAGCCAGGACCGCACATGCGCAGAACTTCCCAGCCCGCGTCTGCCTCCTCAGACCCATCTGGTTAGATCCCTGTGGTTGCACAGGATGGCCATGTCCACATCGGTGGAGGACAGTCTGTCACACTCGGTGACGGTGGGCAGGTTAACATGAGATAGTTCTGGAGAGGTTGGTGGTGAGTATTGGGAGCAGGAGCCACCAGAACTCCCGGCCCTGGAAGGCTGCCTGGATCTGGTTATGGAAGGTTCCAGGAATGAAGCAGCCAGCACCAGGAGTGGCTCCAGGGGCTGCAGCACACTTCAGCACAACCTGCTGGCCAGTATTCCTGGAGGACGTGACATGACACCACCGGGTTTTCAATGGCAAAAATGGCACGAGCTGCCTGCAGAGCTTTTCCCAGGCTCTGTTCACATTTATGGCATAGATGCCATTTTCCTTTTGTAGATGCACCGATCCATTTGGAAGTAAGGGTTGGTGCTATCTAAGTGGATTCCTGCTGCAAGAAATTTAAGGAGACCCCCTCCTTCACTTGTAGGACATCAAGGGCTCTAGACATTGTGAAAATTTCCCTTTAAGTAATGACAGAAACTCAAAACAGAACTGTATGGACCCCTCTCTGGGTAACGCAAAAAAAGCCTATTTTTTTAATACTTTAAAACAAATTTTAATTTAAATTCAATTAGCCAACTTATAATACATAATTAGTTTCAGATGTAGTGTTCAGTAATGTATCAGTTGCATATAACACCCAGTGCTCATCACATCATGTGTCCCCCTTATTGCCCATCACTCAATTACCTCATCCCCTCCACCCATCTCCCCTTTATGCTGAGCGAAATAAGTCAATCAGAAAAAGACAATGATCATCTAGTTTCACTCATATGTGGAATATAAGAAACAGGGCAGAGGATCGTAGGAGAAGGAAGGGAAAACAGAATGGGACATCACCAGAGAGGGAGAAAAACCATGAGTGACTCTTAACTATAGGAAAAGCATATATTTCTTAATTAAATTTTAAAAAGAACATATTAGATATAAAAATATGACTTGTTTATTTTAAAATAACACATAAAATTATAAATTTGGCAATGGAAAGAGCATTAAGTATGATCTTATACAATTCTTTATGCATAATGAAACTCAGGCACAGAGACTAAATGACACAAGAAAGTATAGCTCTTTTGTTTGATGAGCTCCAAAAATCTAGGTTACTATTTACACATAAAATTTAATCACTGATATGTACTTTAGCCTGTTTAAAACCAAAATTGTTTTCATAATTATAATATGTGAAGTGATTCATTAGATAACATTATTTATGGCAGTATTACAATGATTTCTTCACAGAGAATGCTAAAGTACTAGCATGATTATGGATTAAAGTTTTTCAGATACTGGTTTCTTTTTTTTTTTTTTTTAAGATTTTATTTATTTATTTGACAGAGATCACAAGTAGGCAGAGAGGCAGGCAGAGAGAGAGGGAAGCAGGCTCCCCGCAGAGCAGAGAGCCCAATGCGGGGCTCCATCCCAGGACCCTGAGATCATGACCTGAGCCGAAGGCAGAGGCTTTAACCCACTGAGCCACCCAGGCGCCCCCAGATATTGGTTTCTTAATTGATTGTCCCATGAACTTTAAATTATAAAAAACATTAAGTACCTTTAGAAGATAGTTACTTTTTTTTTATAGTTATTTTCTTTTCCACGTTCTTTTTCCTATTTTCCTCTTTTTGACTTTTTAATGGATGATATTTGCTTGTTGGCATCTAAATTGCCATTTACCTTACAATCGTACTCTGAGAGTCTCTTGAAATGGGACACTAGGACAAGTAAACTAACAGGTGTGGTGCAATAGATATATTTTGTTGGATACTGAAGAAGATAAGTGAAGGAAAAATAAATTCAAATATAGTGGAAATTGAGAAATGTCTATAATTATATTTTTATTTGTATGCATATTTACATGTATTTATTTGCTTTCTTTAGTGAGATAAAATGTGAACAGTCAGAAATGCTTCTTGTTTCATTATGGGACACACAGGCCTGGACCCTTAAGATTCTCTTTAAGTATTTATATGTGTAGGGAAAAATGGGAAATTCTGATACTTACTGATTTTTGCTTTAACTTCAATGTATATCCATGGATATTTAATTACTACCATATTTATCAGTAAGTCTAAATATTATAATGTATTTTTTCACTTTCACATAAAAAATGAAAATGACATCATAAAATCTTCACAAAATGTTATGCAATTTTTGAAAAAAATGATTTTAATAATAGTGATATTAGTGGGACACCTGGGTAGCTCAGTTGATTAAGTGTCTGACTCTTGATTTTGGCTCAGGTCATGATCTCAGAGCTGTGAGATAGAGCTTGAGAGTTGGGATCCCCACTTAGTAGGGAGTCTGCTGGAATCTACTAGAGACTCTCTCCCTCTGCCCCTCCCCTGCTCTCTCTCACTCGCTCGCTCTTCTCTTTCTATTTTTCTCTCTCTCTAAAATAAATCCTTAAAGAAAAATAATGATATTAGTAACACTTGTTGGATTTTATGGTATGCCAGGGAGTGTGGTACTCAGAGTAAATGAATAAGTCTACATCTATCTCAAAATAGCATTGTTATTTATGCGCTGTTATCACTCCATTTTGTAGATGACGGACCTAAGGCTCATGCAGTAATTTCTCTAAATTCAGGTATTTTTTAAGGAATGGAGTTGAGATTGTATCCAGGCAGCCTGATTCAGAGTCCATGATCTGGCCTCAGTGAAATAGGAATTAATGTAAACAATGTTTTATTCTTTTTCCTGTTATAAAAGTCCCGGTTTCTTCAGTGAACACATATCATTTTCAAATTGAAGGGAAAAGATCAACAATGACACAAACAATTTTTTTCCAAAGAATAAAAAGAAACTTTGTTCTATTGTTTACAGAAATCCAGATATTTAGATTCATACTGAACATGTGTATTAAACAGATGGCACTGTAAAACTGTTCTTGTTTCCCTTTGCTGAACTGACCTGAGTTTGAAGAAATAATAGATTTTTAAAAATTACACGGCTCTTGCCAGAAAATGAATTCTCAATTTCAAAATGGTTAGTGATTATAAAATGTGCTTTATTTTGTGTAGCTGTGCTTTGAAGTGCAAATCTCAGGAAATGTCTCAATTATAAAGTATCTGCATCGTCAGAATGTTAGCTTCCTAAGCAGCTGAAAATATACTATGTCCACTAAAAACTTCCTCTAAAATAGGAATTTCAGGAACAAAAACTAGAATTTGTATTTGACTCCATGGTTCATAAAGTCTCTTTCATTCAATTGGCTTTCTTTTATGTAATTTCTGAAAATAAAACTGAGTTCTAACAATGATGTGAAACTGGAGACAAAATGAAATTTAGATCTAACTGAAGCCACTTCTCAGCTCTTAAGACTGTTTCAGAATATGAGGATATCTGTTGGCTTGATCAGAAATGACCAGTGACTAGAGCTTTGTCAAGACTCTGCACTTAAAGTTCACTAAGTGTTCATAAAAATACAATGACATAAATATAATACATGGCATATACAGATATTAAACATGTAATGTTTATGATATTGATTTTATAATTAGGTGAAATTTGTAATTGAAATATCAAGTAGTGGTAATCGGATTATATGTTTTACTCTTACTAGACGCGTATATAGTTCATATAATAAACATCTAAAAATAAAATGACAAATATGTTTTGATGAAATATTTGTGCTTCAAGTATAATTCAAATTGTCAGAGACACTGATTTCAAGTTTTAAGGAATTATTATATGTTGATCATTTTAAATATGTTGAATTAAAAAAAAGACACTATCAGGGGTGTTAAAATAGACAGAAATGTACAATTTTGAAATGTATACTAAAAGGCTTTGGGAGAAAGGAATGTGAATAGAAGCTGCAAAGGTGATAGAGAAATAAAAAGCAAAGAAAGGAAAAAAAAAAAACAGAGAGAAAATGAAAAAGAGTCTCAGTCTTAATGGGGAGCATGTGTGTTTGAAAAAGGAATGGCAGTAGGAAAAACCACATTCCTGCATTTCTCCATATCAGCATGTTGTTCATTCCCAAAGCTTTCTCCTGCCCAATTTATATTCTTTATGAAAAATAAATTTCTTTAGCATGTTATGAATGTTAACAAGTGCTCCGGGCACTTTACAGAAAATACCACCAAATTAAACTTTCTGGAAGGAAACCCATTTTCTACCCTTGCATAACTCGACCAACTCCTGTCTACATTCCAAACTGGTAGTTCACATCTTAGTTTTAATATGTATAAAACTTTGCTTTTCTCCAAAATCCCTGAAGAGCTATTAAAAAGAAGCAAAATAAGAAAAAAAAAAAAAGAAGAAGAAGAAGCAAAAGTTTAAATTATATCCATTTTATAAGAACTGAGGCACAATGTGTTTGGAGGAAGAATGGCAAGATAAAAGAGGACAGACTAGAAAAGGCAAGAATGCAGAGAAGACAATTAGACAATTTAGTGACCTAGTGATGTCTTTATTAAATTAACATACCTATTTGAAAATAAAGAAATGAGTAAAATGAGTAAATGCTTATGTTTCACTCATGTATGTTTAACAGAAATTTTTATACAGTTGCTCACATTTCTCATACAAAGTGTTTATACATTTTTTCTTTACCTTTTTCCCTAGGAGATGATGAGACAACCAAACTATTTCAGCTTATCAAAATATAAACAAGGTATATTTGTTATTAAAATATAATTAATAAAGATATAAAGTGGTAGTCATAAAGCAGCACACTGATATTTTGTGAGTCCTTGCTTTGCAAAGGAATCATTAATGACTGTAGGAAAACACATTCTATTCCAATGTTTTTTATATAATATACCAAATAGTAAAAATGGAATGAGAATTCTTTAAATTAAAACTACATGTTCTGATTCCTCAACTTCATAAAATCTATCTATGAAAGACCCACAGTAAATATCATCCTCAATGGGAAAAAGCTCACAGCCTTCTCATTGAGATAAGGAACACGACAAGGATGCCCACTCTCACCACTCTTGTTCAACATAGTATTAGAAGTCCTAGCAACAGCAATCAGACAACAAAGAGAAATAAAAGGTATCCAAATTGGCAATGAAGAAGTCAAACTCTCTCTCTTCACAGATGATATGATTATTTATATGGAAAACCCAAAAAACCCCACCCCCAAACTACTAGAACTCATACAGCAATTCAGTAACATGGCAAGATACAAAGTCAATGTACAGAAATCAGTGGCTTTCTTATACACTAATGATGAAAATACAGAAAGGGAAATTAGAAAATCGATTCCATTTACTATAGCACCAAGAACCATAAGATACCTGGGAACATACCTAACCAAAGAGGTAAAGGATCTGTACTCGAGGAACTACAGAACACTCATGAAAGAAATTAAAGAAGACACAAAAAGATGGAAGACCATTCCATGCTCTTGGATCAGAAGAATAAACATTGTTAAATGTCTATACTGCCTAGAGCAATCTATACTTTTAATGCCATTCCGATCAAAATTCCACCAGTATTTTTCAAAGAGCTGGAGCAAATAATACTAAAATTTGTGTGGAATCAGAAGAGACCCTGAATTGCTAATGAAATATTGAAAAACAAAAATAAAACTGGCGGCATCATGTTACCTGATTTCAAGCTTTTCTACAAAGCTGTGATCACCAAGACAGCATGGTACTGGCATAAAAACAGACACATAGACCAGTGGAACAGAGTAGAGAGCCCAGATATGGACCCTCAACTCTATGGTCAAATAATCTTTGACAAAGCAGGAAAAAATATCCAGTGGAAAAAAGACAGTCTCTTCAATAAATGGTGCTGGGAAAATTGGACAGCTATATGTAGAAGAATGAAACTTGACCACTTTCTTACACCATACACAAAGATAAACTCAAAATGGATAAAAGACCTCAATGTGAGACAGGAATCCATCGGAATCCTAGAGGAGAACATATGCAGTAACTTCTTTGATATCAGCCACAAGAACTTCTTTCAAGATATGTCTCCAAAAGCAAAGGAAACAAAAGCGAGAACGAACTTTTGGGACTTTATCAAGATCAAAAGCTTCTGCACAGCAAAGGAAACAGTCAACAAAACAAAGAGGCAACCCACGGAATGGGAGAAGATATTTGCAAATGACAATACAGACAAAAGGTTGATATCCAGGATCTATAAAGAACTTCTCAAACTCAACACACACAAAACAGATAATCATATCAAAAAATGGGCAGATGATATGAACAGACACTTCTCCAATGAAGACAAACAAATGGCTATCAGACACATGAAAATTGTTCATCATCACTAGCCATCAGGGAGATTCAAATTAAAACCACATTGAGATACCACCTTACACCGGGTAGAATGGCCAAAATTAGCAAGACAGGAAACAACGTGTGTTGGAGAGGATGTGGAGAAAGGGGAACCCTCTTACACTGTTGGTGGGAATGCAAGTTGGTGCAGCCACTTTGGAGAAGAGTGTGGAGATTCCTCAAGAAATTAAAAATAGAGCTTCCCTATGACCCTGCCATTGCACTACTGGTTATTTACCCCAAAGATACAGATGTAGTGAAAAGAAGGTACCATCTGTACCCCAATGTTCATAGCAGCAATGGCCACGGTCGCTAAACTGTGGAAAGAACCAAGATGCCCTTCAAAGGACGAATGGATAAGGAAGATGTGGTCCATATACACTATGGAGTATTATGCCTCCATCAGAAAGGATGAATACCCAACTTTTGTAGTAACATGGATGGGACTGGAAGAGATTATGCTGAGTGAAATAAGTCAAGCAGAGAAAGTCAATTATCATATGGTTTCACTTATTTGAGGAGCATAACAAATAGCATGGAGGACAAGGGGAAATGGAGAGGAGAAGGGAGTTGAGGGAAATTGGAAGGGGAGGTGAACCATGAGAGAGACTATGGACTCTGAAAAACAACCTGAGGGTTTTGAAGGGGCGGGGGGTGGGAGGTTGGGGGAGCCAGGTGGTGGGTATTAAAGAGGGCAAGTATTGCATGGAGCACTGGGTGTGGTGCAAAAAAATGAATACTGTTATGCTGAAAAAAATTTAAAAAAAACACAAAAATTAAAACAAAAACAAAAACAAAACAAAACAACCCTACATGTTCTGTATTTGTTATATGGCCTAAATATAAAACAAAACAAAACAAAACAAAAACAAATTGAAATTCAGTTTTGTGAGCCTGGTAGGAGGAAGTCATTATAAAAGCAGAATACAGTCTCCTCGTATGGTTTTTTATTTATAATTATTGTGAGCTTGGTTTACAGTATTAAGGAAATCTGAACAAATCCACAAGCACCCTACCACCACCATCTACTATCCACCCTAGAACTTGAAGAGTGAATATATTTTAAGTAGAGGAGTCACACAAGGTAAAGATGGTTAAATGCATTTGACTCTGTGGTTAAGGGCCAGTATTCTGTCAGTTTTAAGATGATCATCTGCCATAGCAATCAGATATCTCCCTGAGGTCTGCGGGACACTTTCCCAAAGTGCAGGGATAATGGATAGCTGTTTTTACTTAGGAAATAAGTCTACTGGCTCAAAGTGAAACTGTTCAAACTACTTAGAGAGGTCGCTAACACCAGGAAACTCATACAGGAGGGAAAACAGAGTTAAACTTCAGCCCCTTTTAATGGTCCTTACATCATATATGCTTTCATGGGTTTATATTTCATACTCACCATCTTATTTGTATGAGAGCATTGACTTTTCAGGTTACAGTCTTTAAATTCCAGATTCCTACAACCAAGAAAAAATTTAGAAAAAAAAAATGTATTCAAAATGCATTTACTTTTTCAGCTCAATCCCAAAGAAATTAAGGTAAACCATTGTGTTAGTTTTCCACTGCTACCTAACAGATTACCACAAATGTTTTCTGTATTATGGTCTCAGTGAGGCAGGAGAAAAGGCATAGCCTGGCTGGTTTCTCTCTACTCAAAGTGTCACAGGGTACCTTCTCCTTTAGGAGCTATACTGGAGAAGACTCTGCTTCCAGATTCATTCAAGTTGTTGATAGAATTCACTTGCTCATAGTTCTATTCCTAGGACACTGGCTTTTTGCTGTTCTTAGAGGCTGTCTGCAGCTTTCTGCCACATGGAATTCTCCCACAGGGCCACTTCGCTTATTGAGCTACAGAGAGTCTCTTGCTTGAATCTGATTAAGATGGATTCTTATATACTGTAACATCCCATCACCTTTGGGAGATACTGTTTGTTAGAAGCAAGTCACAGATTCCCCCCCACACTCAAAGGGAGAGGATTACCCAAAGGCATAAACATAAAAGATGAACATCCTTAGATATTGCATTGGGTTGGTCCTCCATAATTATTTAAAGTCATAGAGCAAGTTAAAGGGAAAACTTGAATAGGAAAACAGTTCTTTTGCAAAACACACCACCTTCTCCTCCAATTTACTGCCTGTCTTCACAGTCTTACCTTCCCATTGCTCCATTAGCCATTACAATGGGTTTTAATTAAAAATTCTCAGATGTTATTTGTAATCAACATCCCATTATAACATAGCTTATTTTTTATTTATGATTCTATGTTAAATTTTTATATATTTTTTCTATCTCTACACCAAAGTAAGAATATGAGACAAAGTAGGGATAGGAGGAAAATTCAAATTGTCTTATGATATATGTAAGTATATATTATTTATATGTATTATATTTCTTAATCTACTCTAATAAACATCCCCCTATCTAGGCTCTGAAAATTACTGAAATTGAATCAGAAGAGTTTAGCCTTATGCCCACGACATTATCTCATATTGTTGTTGTATTGAGAAAGAAATACCCCATTATAATGTTCAAATTTGAAATCCACTGACACCTGGCTGAGAAACTCATGGCAAATTCTTTAAACACTTTGAACCTTCTATTTTTATCAATGTTACCTTAACAATAGGGTAATAATATGAATTCCATAAGATCTCTTTAAAGATCAAGTAAGTTCCACTATTGAAATAATTTTTCTTCTTGGTATTCATTTTCTTATACATAAATTGAAATGGTTGAACATTTGTTTGTTAAAGATTTTATTTTACTTATTTGAGAGAGAGAAAGCAAGAGACAGAGCATGAGTGGAGGGGTGGGGGGGCAAAGGGAGAGGGAGAAACAGACTTTTCGCTGAGTAGGGAATCTGACATGGGGCTCTATTCCAGACCCTGGGATCACCACTGGAGTGGAAAGCAGATGCCCAACCGACTGAGCGACCCAGACACCCCAGAATGACTGAGCATTTGTACTCAATTTTCTTCCACCTTCAATTTTCTATAGGTATAACTCTATAACAAGAAAAATTCAATACTTCTATTGGAATAAAGATTGGTATATAAGATCTCCCAGGGGATTTACAGGTCTGCTGAAAGCCCTTTACCAAAGCAAGTGGTTTAAATCTGTGTTTTTGCACAATCTGGACAATGACAAAATAGAGATTAGGGCTTTCAAGAAAAGAATGTCTGATAGCCTTTCATTTTGCAAATAGAACTGACATGATTCTAAGATGTTCATTAGCATATTTTAATGTTTTTGGATTCTTTTTTTATTCTCTTCAGAAAATTATTTGGCAAGTTATATCTCTGGGAGGATACAAATCATATCTAGTTCATGATCTGTTATGTCCAGAAATGCACTAAATTATTGTGTTTCCTAACAGAAATTTCTTAATTTTTATTTCTAATGTTCAAAACCTGTCTTGGTTTGTTTTATCCAGATTTAATGTCTTTTTCTTTAATGTGTATCAAATATTTCTACATATTCATGACATTTTTTTCTGCCCACTTTCAAATTCTTTGAGTCTCTATAGACCATTCACTTAACTCCGGTCTCAAAAATGTGACTGATTTCTCTTCCTTCTAACCTAATCTTTTGTAGCTCAATCATACCTTAAATATTTGGAAAGTTTTCTGAATATAAAGTCTGAAAACATTGTGATTTAAAGTAATGAAAATTTTATTTGAATATAATACCTTATCCCTGTTAAATCCCGCTAAAAATTCTTTGCTGTTTTCTGTCAACTGCATTTTGCCTGAAAGGGAGGAATTATGAACAGGATTAGATTATTTTGGGAAATATTTTCATGGCACCCTGGAAGCATTTTAGTTGACTTTGAAAGTATATCTATAACAAAGTAGTTTTATTTCCTTTCCTGATTTTGTAGCTTTCTTGCTCCCAGAGAGTTATAACATGGTGACTAGTGGTGCTTACAAGAGTATTGGATTTCACTGGGTGCCAGATCATACCATCTTTTTAAGCCATGCTACTTTTAGAGATAATTTGCCCCACTGTAAAATAATTAAGGATATTCATTAAGTATGTCAGTATTTTGTAGGAGATCAATATATCTAAAATAAAAGGCACAGTTGTTTGCATTTAGTTTCAGTCATGTTTTCTTTCCGTATTTCAGTATTTTGTTATCCTCTCATAATGAGACAGCATCTTGTGTATTGAGCTACTGTTTATTGTTATTCCTAGCAACAGACCATAGAAGGGCAAGGCCTGTTAAGTACAAGTGCGCATATGAGATGCTCCTTCACCTTGCAGTGAGAGCCTATATGAGCAGAGGAAGGACAATATTTCTCCTTCTGTTAGTCTCCAGGCAGATTATATTGGCTCCAGCCTTTCTATCTAGAGGCCTAGATCTGCTGTGCTGGGTGATTCTTTCCCTTACAAGTTCACTGATAATTTCCAAGACTTACAAACCTAAAAGCACAAAGCAGAAAACATTTACTTCTTATATTAAGTCAAATTGAAAATGTAGGATCAGTCTTAAGGCAACTTAACCCAATCCACCATGAACTCAACTTAGATCATCCTAAAAAAGCAGCATGGGTTTCAGCTGAACAACTTATGCTTAGCCCACTAACCAATTCTTTGCTTTCACTTTAGTTACTTTTTCCAAAAATTAAAATAGTTTGTCTTTAATTTGGGCTATCTAAAGTATGAATACTTTTTAAAAATTGTTTATTTTTATTGAGCACAGTTTCAATTAAGACTGAAAATATATTGAAAATACTGAAATTATTTTAAGTTACATATTAGTAATTGGCCATCCATCAATTACCTAGGCTGAATGAGGTGCAGTTTTTTGGCAAATTAAAATAAGCAGGTCAGAGAAAGACACATGGGTGACTCGGTTGGTTAAGCATCTGACTCTTGATTTTAGCTCAGGTCATGATCTCAGGGTGGTGGGATCAAGCCTCGTGTCAGGCTCCATGCTCAGCATGGAGTCCACTTTGGATTCTCTCTCTCCCTCTTCCTATGCCCATCCCCTCACTTTATAAATAAATAAATAAAATCTTCAAAAATGGATAAATAAAATATGTCATGTCAAAGAGGACAGGTGAACCAATGAAGACGCAACTCAAAATGAATTTAGACAGAAAAGAAAATTGCATATACAAAATGAAATCATTTGAATTGAGAAGGAAGAAAGGAAAACCATTTCTAGGTTTTCAAGATTTCAAGATTCTACCCTGTATTTTGAATATTTGACAGATATGCAAAGAATAAAATCTGATTACAGTTGTTTTTGGCTTGGTTAAAAAAAAATAGGAACAAGGAGGGAAATGGATTTTTTTTCTTCAATAAATTTGGCATTACATAGGCTCATGCATTTTAAATATAGATACTATTTAGTGAAAGGCATACTCTATTGATACTCTGTTGGGGAACATGAGTGTCCAGAATGGATCTTAAGTATCCAAATGGATCTTCAGTAACGCTTAACACCCCTAACTCAATGGAATAGCTTGTATGATCCATTACAGATATGTAATTCTATGACCATAATATTATTATTATCTGTAAATAAATACCCAAACCAAAGTAACTGAGTTGAATTCTTAATCTGATACCATCAGGGCTGCTTTCCACATTGTAGAGTGATTACCAATCTTAAAAATTCTGATGAAAACTTGAATGAATACAATTTTACTTAATTTAGTTCTTTAACAAGCAAAACAAACACACATAATAAATGCAACTTTTATAACATTTCCTCCTAGACTTTTCTAAACTAAGGCAAAAATAGATGGCTTGTTGGGTAATTTTAAACTATTGACTTTCATTCTGCACATGTTGTTGCTAAGAAATGAGGCAATATAAAGTTTAAGATCTCTTTACACATGCTTATCAGAACTTTCTATTTGCTTCACCCAGCATTTTTCTGGGCTTAAAAAAAGTGTCAGAAATACTGCATGATATAGTATCTGTACACTAGAACTGTAACATATATATATATATTATATATATATATATATATACACACACATATACACACACACACACATATGCATATATATATAATTTAAATATACATTTAAATTATTGTTATATTATATATATATATTGCTATACATAAGCTATACACAAAGATAAAACTCAGACTATTAGAGACTCCAGTATGTGTTGAGAAATGTTACTGAAAGGTATGATATAGACAGTAGCAAATATAAAGTATGTGGTATTTGGCAAACAGGATAGGAGTCTCATTGCCAGTAGTTGAAAATGAGAAATATAGTTTTTTTCTCCTGTTCATCCTCTAAATGTAACATTTCACAGTATGAAATTGTTCATTTCCATAATATTGATTGAATCATATATAAAGTTTATGATTCCACTTTAAAATCATATTTCTTTACATTTTGAAAAATGTTACTAGTTTTTATACTGAAAAAATGTATGCAAGAATTTAGTATGTCTGTAAGAAGATATTTCTTTGAAGAGAACAAGGGATTTTAGAGATTTAATAAGTAAAGCCCATTTAGATTATATCTTAATGTGAATAATGGGGAAACTGGAAGAGAATTGTGTACCATTCTTGCAATTTTTCTATAAATCTAAAACTAATTCCAAAATGAAAATTTCTTTTTAAATAAGCAATTAAATAAATTGAAGGTAGATGGAAAGGAAATTTACCATACTATGGCAGTGCATCAAGAATTGAGTTAGCCATATTAAATGAATTATTTCATTTATAATGTATTAACAATACCTATTGAGAGAGAAAAAAGACATACCAACACTAGAGATTAAAAGGAAAATCGACAGCACAGCAATAACCTTGCATAACAGCAGCTAACAAAAACAAGTCCTCTCTTTTACCAAACCAAACTATCATGACAACATTTTGCATTTAAAGTGCCTTCCCAAATTTCACTAATATAGGTTATTTTAATGTTTTGGTAAATTTGCTATAAGTGCAGTGTATGGTTATGGAGGATATTTTACAAAATGTAGAAAAGAAAGAAGAAACTAGAAATCATCATAATCCTACCATTCACAGATAATTATATGTGTTCTTTTTTATTTATAAGTCTTTTTGATATGCCTATGTGTATATAAAAAGAAAACAGAAAATTTATATATATTGTTTAAGACCCTACTTTTGTGTTTATTTTCTAATTACACAAATTATACATTTTATAATTTCATAAATGCTTTTCATAATTGTTTTGTGCATTTTTTTCATTTTATGTAGATTTATAATATACACACAGCACATTTTAATATAAGTTTGATCACATAATTGTGTTTTTCAGGGTTGTAATTTTTCATTCACTACTATAGTACTTTATATGAATGTCTCTCTCAGCCATACATCCTAAATTCTATAAGGGTACATACCAGGTCTCCTGTTATCTTCACATAAGCAGGTCTAAGTATCAATCCCAGCATGGTAGTAACAAGACCTCTCTATAGGTGTTGAAGTTAGTTTTGATTCTTCCCAGACATGTCACTAGATTTTATATTACTCTGTTTTGTATTTGTTTGTTTTTGTGATTGCTGTTAACCTTTCATAATCCTTTTAAATAATATGTTTTAGTGTTTCAATTTAGAAGTTGCACTGTGAGCTACTAGATGCTGTGTAAGCTCATATAGATAATTTCTTAACCTGAAATGGAATATTCTTTTGAGAATATTCTGTGTTGTTCTGTGTTCTCAGCATTGTTACAAGTGGAATTACTAAAAGAATAAATTTTAGCAGTTGTGGGGACTAAAGCAAGATATTGCTTTTCTATTTAATGTCCTAAAAGAGTAATCAAGAGATATTGCTCCTGAAAATGAAACCATAGTTATCCCTATAAAATATTCTTCTCATTGTCCTCTTGTTGTCAAGTTTCCTGTAGGAAAGCATTTGAGTCTGATGAGATTCTCCCACTGCACATTGTAATTCTTCCTTCATAATACTCATCACACTAGTAGTTACTTATTTATCATCTGTGTTCCCCACTAGACTGTAATTACAAAAGAACAAAGACAATGTTACATTTTCTCACCTCTACAAGCATTGCACCTAAAAATCTGCTTGACACATAGTTATTTGTCAAGCTGAATTGAACAGAACAGTGCCATCCTTGTATACAATGCTTAATCTTCTTGATCAGTACTTCTCAGGCAAGAAAAAGTAATCATGTAAAATTGTAGAATCAGGAGGTCCAGGCAGATCAACTTATAGAATTACCAAAATACATTTCATAAATCTTTGTATGAACCTAACATGACAGTGCATACTGGCACACAATTGATACTTAATAACCATTTATTGAATGATATATGATTTATTGAATGATGATTAAATAAATAAATAAATAAATACTTGCATGTGTTATTGAATGAGACAAGATGTCAATTATGAGACATTGTCCCTGATCGAACCCTTTTTGTCACTTGCTGGTTACGCCCTAGCTCAAATATTTAAACAGGATAGATCTACAGGTAGATCAAAGAAAAATAGGAAATATTGATATTTCATTATTAAACAGTACATTTAAAAATTTTGGTATTATCTGCTTGCTTTATCATCAAATGTCTTCAAAGAAGTATGTACTTATTTTCTCTACTCCTCATGTATACCTGTTTTATTGCAACATTCTGATTCTCTTCCCAAGTTTCCACTTGCTCCCTTTTTCTTCTTCATTTGGTATACAAATTTTGTCATCACAACCATYAAGATCCTTAGTCTCTCCTCAGCCCAATGTTGTCATGCAGGAAGGGGATTTCAAGATACTCACTAAACCCAAGAATATATGTATCTGTTTTTTTTTTTAAGGACCTTATTTTTTATATCACCTTCTAAATGCACATATTTACCAGGGTTTATTCCTTGACTTTTCTCTCCTGTGTTTTACACAAATAGGCAGTCTTAGTAATCTCTGCTTCAAACTACAGCTCAATGGAAACTCCTAAATTGATATCCCTAGGCCTAATATTTCACCATTTTCTCTCTTAACTGAAACTCTTTAACTTGGCTGTGTCTCAGAATCTCTTCAGGAAACAGAGTTGAATAAGCTACCTGAGACTTTGTGTTCTGAACATGTCTGGTGTATTTCTCTGTTCATTGACATCATTCCATCCACAGAATGGAATAAACCTATGTGAATAAAAACCCAGTCTGGTTTTCAGCACCAAAATATATCCACCTTTCCCATGCAGCTTTTGTTCTTTCACTACTCTGCTACAATATTGCTCAATCCTTTGTAAAGAATATGGAATAGAATGCAAATAAAATAGAAAACACATGTCTGTTCTCACAGAAGACATTGTTTAGTTATCATTCTCAAACGCACTTGGAAAATTTTCTTCTTTTTTCTCCATGTTTCAATTTTTTATTTAAATTCCAATTAGATAACATATAGCATAATATTGGTTTCAGGAATAGAATTGAGTGATTCATCATCTACATAAAAGATCCAGTGCTCATCACAAGTACCCTCCTTAATACCCATCCCCCCATTTAGCCCATCACCCCACCTACTTCCCCTTCAGCAATCCTGTTTGTTCTCTATAGCTAAGAATATCTCTTATGGTTTGCCTCTGTCTCTTACCCTTTTCTTTCCCCTATTTTTATCTGTTTTGCTTCTTAAATTCCACATGAGTGAAATCATATGGTATTTGTCTTTCTCTGACAGACTTATTTTGCATAGCATAATATTCCCTAACTCCACCAATGTCATTGCAAATGACAAAAATCATTCTTTTTGATGGCTGAGTAATATTCCAATTTTTCTATATTTTATATATAAACACCATTATCCATTATCTATTCTATATTTTACATATAAACACCATTATCTTTATCCATTCATCAGTTGATAGACATCAGGACTCTTTCCATAATTTGGCTGTTATTGGTAGTGCTGTTATAAACTGTAGGGTTCATCTGCCCCTTTGAATCAGTAGTTTTGTATCCTTTGTGTAAATACCTTGTAGTGCAATTACTGGATCATAAGGTAGTTCTATTTTTAACTTTTCAAGGAAACTCCATACTGTTTTCCAGAGTGGCTACAGCAGTTTTCTTTTTTTTTTTTTAATTAACATATAATGTATTATTAGCTCCAGGAGTACAGGTCTGTGAATTGCCAGGTTTACACACTTCACAGCACTCACCATAACACATACCCTCCCCAATGTCCATAACCCAACCACCCTCTCTCTATCCCCCTAACCCCCAGCAACCTCAGTTTATTTTGTGAGATTAAGAGTCTCTTATGGTTTGTCTCCCTCCCAATCCCACCTTATTTCACTTTCTCTTTCCCTACCCCCTAACCCCCACACATTTCCTCTCAAATTCTTCCTATCAGGGAGATCATATGATAATTATCTTTCTCTGATTAACTTATTTCATTCAGCATAATACCCTCTAGTACCATCCACGTTGTTGCAAAAGGCAAGATTTCATTTCTTTTGATGGCTACATAGTATTCCATTGTATATATATACCACATCTTTTTTACCCACTCATCTGTTGATGGACATCTATGTTCTTTCCAAAGTTTGACTATTGTGGACATCACTGCTATAAACATTCAGGTGCATGTGCCCCTTTGGATCACTACATTTGTATCTTTAGGGTAAATACCCAGTAGTGCAACTGCTGGGTCATAGGATAGCTCTATTTTCAACTTTCTGAGGAACCTCCATGCTGTTTTCCAGCTTGCGTTCCTACAAACAGTGTAGGAGGGTTCCCCTTTCTCCGCATCCTCGCCAGCATCTGTCACTTCCTGACTTGTTAATTTTAGCCATTCTGACTGGTGTGAGGTGGTATCTCATTGTGGTTTTGATTTGTACTTCCCTGATGCCGAGTGATGTGGAGCATTATTTCATGTGTCTATTGGCCATCTGGATGTCTTCTTTGCAGAAATGTCTGTTCATGTCCTCTGCCCATTTATTGATTAGATTATTTGTTCTTTGGATGTTAAGTTTGATAAGTCCTTTATAGATTTTGGATACTAACCTTTTATCTGATATGTCGTTTGCAAATATCTTCTCCCATTCTGTCAGTTGTCTTTTGCTTTTGTTGACTGTTTCCTTTGCTGTGAAAAAGCTTTTTATCTTGATGAAGTCCCAATAGTTCATTTTTGCCCTTGCTTCCCTTGCCTTTGGCAAGGAAGGAAGAAGTAGCTGTGGCTGAGGTAGTAGAGGTTGCTGCCTGTGTTCTCCTCAAGGATGTTGATGGATTCCTTTCTTGCATTGAGGTTCTTCATCCATTTTGAGTCTATTTGTGTGTGTGGTGTAAGGAAATGGTCCAGTTTCATTATTCTGCATGTCCAATTTTCGTAACACCATTTTGAAGAGACTGTCTTTTTTCCATTGGACATTCTTTCCTGCTTTGTTGAAGATTAGTTGACCATAGAGTTGAGAGTCTATTTCTGGGCTCTCTATTCTGTTCCATTGATCTATGCATCTGTTTCTGTGCCAGTACCATACTGTCTTGATGACAGCTTTGTAATAGAGCTTGAAGTCTGGAATTGTGATGCCACCAACTTTGGCTTTCTTTTTCAACATTCCTCTGGTTATTTGAGGTCTTCCTGGTTCCATATAAATTTTAGAATTATTTGTTCCATTTCTTTGAAAAAAATGGATGGTATTTTGATAGGGATTGCATTAGATGCATAGATTACTTTAAGTGGCATAGACATTTTCACAATATTTGTTCTTCCAATCCATGATCATGGAACTTTTTTCCATTTCTTTGTGTCTGCCTCAATTTCTTTCATGAGTACATTATAGTTTTCTGAGTACAGATTCTTTGCCTCTTTCTTTAGGTTTATTCCTAGGTATCTTGTGATTTTGGGTGCAATTGTAAATGGGATTGACTCCTTAATTTCTCTTTCTTCTGTCCTGTTGTTGGTGTAAAGAAATGCAACTGATTTCTGTGCATTGTTTTTATATCCTGACACTTTACTGAATTCCTGTACAAGTTCTAGCAGATTTGGAGAGGAGTCTTTTGGGTTTTCCACATAAAGTATCATATCATCTGCAAAGAGTGATAGTTTGAGTTCTTCTTTGCTAATTTGGATGCCTTTAATTTATTTTTGTTGTCTGATTGTTGAGGCTAGGACTTCTAGTACTATGTTGAATAGCAGTGGTGATAATGGACATCTCTGTGGTGTTCCAGACCTTAGCAGAAAAGCTTCAGTTTTTCTCCATGGAGAATGATATTTGCTGTGGGTTTTTCATAGATGGATTTGATGATATTGAGGTATGTACCCTCTATCCCTACACGTTGAAGAGTTTTGATCAAGAAAGGATGCTGTACTTTGTCAAATGCTTTTTCTGCATCTATTGAGAGTATTGATAGTATATATGATTGATATTATTTCTTTTATTAAATGTATTGTATCACATTGTTTGATTTGTGGATGTTGAACCAAGCTTGCAGTCTAGGAATAAATCCCAGTTGGTCTTGGTGAATAATCCTTTAAATGTACCATTGGGTCCTATTGGCTAGTGTTTTGGTGAGAATTTTTGTATCTGTGTTCATCAAGGGTATTGATCTGTAATTCTCTTTTTAGATGGGGTCTTTGCCGGGTTTTGGGATCAAGATAATGCTGGTCTCATAAAATGAGTTCGGAAATTTTCCTTCCATTCCTATTTTTTGGAACAGTTTCAGGAGAATAGGAATTAATTCTTCTTTAAATGTTTGGTAGAATTCCCCTGGGAAGCCATCTGGCCCTGGGCTTTTGTTTGTTCGGAGATTTTTGATAACTGTTTCAATCTCCTTACTGGTTATGTGTCTGTTCAGGTTTTATATTTCTTCCTGGTTCAGTTGTGGTAGTTTATATGTCTCTAGGAATGCATCCTTTCTTCCACACTGTCAAATTTGCTGGTGTATAGTTGCTCATAGTATGTTCTGATAATTGTTTTCATTTCTTTGGTGTTGGTTGTGATCTCTCCTCTTTCATTCATGATTTTATTTATTTGTGTCCTTTCTCTTTTCTTTTTGATAAGTCTGGCCAGGGGTTTATCAATCTTATTAATTCTTTCAAAGAACCAGCTCCTAGTTTCGTTGATTTTTTCTATTGTTTTTTTTGGTTTCTATTTCATTGATTTCTGCTTGGATCTTTATTATTTCTCTTCTCCTCCTGGGTTTAGGCTTTCTTTGTTGTTCTTTTTCCAGCTCCTTTAGGTGTAGGGTTAGGTTGTGTATTTGAGACCTTTCTTGTTTCTTCAGAAAGGCTTGTATCACTATATAATTTCCTCTCAGGACTGTCTTTGCTGTGTCCTACAGATTTTGAACCATTGTGTTTTCATTATCATTTGTTTCCATGAATTTTTTCAGTTCTCCTTTAATTTCCTGGTTGACCCATTCATTCTTTGGAGGATGCTCTTTAGCCTCCATGTATTTGGGTTCTTTCCCAATTTCATCTTGGGATTGAGTTCTAACTTCAGAGCATTATGGTCTAAAAATTATGAAGGGAATGATCCCAATCTTTTGATACCGGTTGAGACCTGATTTGTGACCCAGGATGTGATCTATTCTGGAGAATGTTTCATGTGCACTAGAGAAGAATGTGTATTCTGTTGCTTTGGGATGGAATGTTCTGAATATATCTGTGATGTCCATCTGGTCCAGTGTGTCATTTAAGGCCTTTATTTCCTTGTTGATCTTTTTGCTTGGATTATCTGTCCATTTCAGTGAGGGGGCTGTTAAAGTCCCTTACTATTATTGTATTATTGTCAATGTCTTTCTTTGATTTTGTTATTAATTGGTTTATATAGTTGGCTGCTCCCACGTTTGGGGCATAAATATTTAAAATTGTTAGGTCTTCTTGTTGGACAGATCTTTTGTGTATGACATAGTGTCCCTCCTCATCTCTTATTTACAGTCTTTGGCTTAAAATCTAATTGATCTGATATAAGGATTGCCCCCCCCCCCCCCCCGCCGCCCAGCTTTCTTCTGATGTCCATTAGCATGGTAAATTGTTTTCCACCCCCTCACTTTAAATCTGGAAGTGTCTTTGGGTCTAAAATGAGTTTCTTGTAGACAGCATATTAGTGCGTTTTGTTTTTTTATCCATTCTGATACCCTGTGTCTTTTGACTGGGGGCATTTAGCCTATTTACATTCAGGGTAACTATTGAGAGATATGAGTTTAGTGCCATTGTATTGCCTGTAAGGTGACTGTTACAGTATATTGTCTCTGTTTCTTTCTGACCTACTACTTCTAGGCTCTCTCTTTTCTTAGAGGACCACTTTCAATATTTCCTGTAGAGCTGGTTTGGGGGTTACAAATTCTTTTAGTTTTTGTTTGTCCTGGAAGCTTTTTATCTTTCCTTCTATTTTCAATGATAGCCTAGCTGGATATAGTATTCTTGGCTGCATGTTTTTCTCATTTATTGCTCTGAATATATCATGCCAGTTTTTTTTGGCCTGCCACTTCTCACCAGTTTGGATTTTTACCAACAGTGTAAAAGTGTTCCCCTTTCTCCTCATCCTTGCTAATATCTATTGTTTCCTCTGTTGTTAATTTTAGCCATTCAGACAAGTGTGAAATTTATCTCATTGTGGTTTTAGTTTGTATTTCCCGGATTATGAGTGACATTTAACATCTTTTCATGTGTCTGTTAGTCACCTGTACGTCTTCCTTGGGAAAAGGTCTACTCATGGCCTCTGCCCATTTCTTAATTGGATTATTTGCTTTTTTGATAATTTCTTTTTTTTTTTTTTTAAGATTTCATTTATTTATTTGACAGACAGAGATCACAAGTAGGAAGAGAGGCAGGCAGAGAGGGAGGGGGTGGCAGGCTCCCCGCTGAGCAGAGAGCCCAATGCGGGGCTCGATCCCAGGACCCTGGGATTATGACCTGAGCTGAAGGCAGAGGCTTAACCCACTGAGCCACCCATGCGCCCCTTTGATAATTTCTTAATAGATATGGATACTAGCCCTTTACCAGATTTGTCATTTGCAAGTATCTTTTCCCATTACACAGGTTGCCTTTTAGTTTTGTTGATTGTTTCCTTCTCTGTACATAAGATTTGTATCTTGATGAAATTATAATAGCTTTGTGAAAAATGCTGGTGTTATTTTTATAGGGATTGCACTAAATGTGTAGATTGCTTTGAGTAGTTTAGACATTTTAACAGTATTTTTTTTTCCAAGCCATGACCATGGACTGTTTTTCCTCTTTGATTAGGTTCATTTCTAGGTATCTTATGGTTTTTGGTACAATTATAAATGGGATTGATTCCTTCAATCTCTTTCTGCTGCTTCATTTTTGATATATAGAAATGTAACAGATTTCTGTACATTGTTTATGTATCCTGCAACTTTATTGAATTTATTTATCAGTTCCAGTAATCTTCTGATGGAGTCTTTTGGGTTTTCTACATAGAGTACCATGTCATCTGTGAATAGTGGAAGTTTGACTTCTTCCTTGATGATTTGGATGCCTTTTATGTCTTTCTGTTGTTGATTGCTGAGGCTAGAACTTCCACTATGATGTTAAATAACAATGGTGAGAGTGGATATTCCTGTCTTGTTCCTGATCATAACTAAAAGCTCTCAGTTTTTCTCCATGTAGTATTGTATTAGATGTGGGTCTATTATATAAAGCTTTTAAGATGTTGAGGATATTCCTTCTATCTTTACTTTGTTGTTGAGGGTTGTTACCTAGAATGGATGCTGTACTTTGTCAAATTCTTTTCTACATCTATTGAGAGGATCATATGATTCTTATTTTTTTCTTTATTGTGGTGTATCACATTGATTGATTTGTGAATACAAAACTCTCTGAAACTCTCCTGCAGCCCAGGAATAAATCTCACTTAATTGTGGTGGATGATTCTTTTAATATACTGTTGAAGTTGATTAACTAGTATCTTGTTTAGAATTTTTGCACTCATATTCATCAGGAATATTGGTCTGTATTTCTCTTTCTTAGTGAAGTCTTTTCTGGTTTTGGGATTAAGTAAGTGCTGACCTCATAGAAGGCATTTGGAAGTTTTCTTTCCATTTCTATATTTTGGAAAAGTTTAAGAATAGGTATTAACTCTTCATTAAACATTTGGTAGAATTCCCCTGGGAAACATCTGGCCCTGGACTTCTGTTTGTTGGGAGATTTTTAATTACTGATTCCATTTCTTTACTGGTTATGGGTCTGTTCAAATTTTCTATTCCTTCCTGTTTTGGTAGTTTATATGTTTCTCGGGACTTATCTATTTCTTCCAGATTGTCCAATTTTTTTGGCATATACTTTTTCATAATTTTCTTTTATAATTGTGTGTATATCTATGGTATTGGTCGTAACCTCTCCTCTTTCATTTGTGATTTTATTTATTTGGGTCCTTTCTCTTTTCTTTTTGATAAGTCTGATGAGGTGTTTATCAATTTTATTAATTCATTCAAAGAACCAGTTCCCAGTTTCTATGATCTGTTCTTCCTTTTTGTTGTTGTTTCTATATCATTTATTTCTGCTCTAACCTCTATTATTTCCTCTTTTTTTCCTTTAGGTTCATTTGCTTTTTGTTGTTTAAGTCTTTTTCTTGCTTCTTTAAGTGGGTTGTGTTACTTTCTACTTCCCTCTTTCGCCTTGTTTCTGCTGCATCCCAAAGGTTTTGATCATTTTGCTTTCATTTTCATTTGCTTCCATGTATTTTTGTTTTTATTTCTTCCTTAATTTCCTAGTTAATCTACTGATTCTATGGTAGGATGTTCTTTAACCTCAATGTATTCATGGTTTTCCTAATTTTTTTCTCGTTGTTGACTTCAAGTTTCATAGTGTTGTGAATGGAAAATATGCATGGTATGATTTCAATCTTTTTGTATTTGTTGAGACCGGATTTGTGACCCAATATGTGATCTATTTTGGAGAATGTCCCATGTGCACTTGAAAAGAATGTGTATTCTGTTGCTTAAGATGAAATGTCTTGAATATATATGTTAAGTCCATCTGGCCTGGTGTGTTATTCAAAACCATTGTCTCCTTGTTGTTTTTCTGCTTAGGTGATCTGTCCATTGCTGTAAATGGGGTGTTAATGTTACCTACTATTATTGTATTATCAATGAGTTTCTTTATGCTTGTTATTAATTGTTTTATGTTTTTGGGTGCTCCCCAGTTAGGGGCATAAATATTTACAATTGTTATATCTTCTTATTTGATAGGCTCCTTTTTGTAATGATAGAGTGTCCTTCATCTCTTATTACAGCCTTTGGTTTAAACTCTTTTGTTTGCTATCAGAATGGCTACTCTGCTTTCTTTTGATGTCCATTAACATGGTAGATGGTCCTTCATCCCCTCACTTTCAATCTGCAGGTGTCTTTATGTCTAAAATGAGTTTCTTGTAGGCAGCATGTAGAAGGGTCTTATTGTTGTTTTTGTTGTTTTATCCATACTGATACCCTATGTCTTTTAGATTGGAGCATTTAGTCCATTTGCATTCAGAGTGATTAATGAGAGGTATAAATTTAGTGCTATTGTATTTCTGTAAAGTTGGTATTTTGGGAGATGTTTTCTGTTCCTTTATAGTCTTGGTCACTTTTGGTCTTTCCTTTCCACTCGAAGAGTCCCCTTTAATATTTCTTACAAGGGTTTTCTAGTGATTATGAAGTTCTTTAGTTTTTTGTTTGTTTGTCTGGGAAACTCTTTACCTCTCCTTCTGTTCTGAATGACAGCCTTGCTGGATAAAGTAATCTTGTCTGCATATTTTTTCCCATTCAGCACACTGAATATATCATGCCAATCTCTTATGGCCTGCCAAATTTCTGGGGAGAGGTCTGCTCCTAACCTTACCTGTCTTTGCTTTAAGTGAGGGATTTCTTTTTTTTCCCCTTGCTACTTTCAGGATTCTTTCTTTATCTCTGTATTTTGCAAGTTTTACTGCCATATGTCTTGGTGTTGGCCTTTTTTTCTTTGTTGATTTGGTGGGAGTTCTCTGTGCCTCCTGGATTTGGATGTCTGTTTTCTTCCCCAGATTAGGGACATTTTCAGTATGATTTGTTCAAATAACATTCCGCCCATTTTTCCCACTCTTCTTCTTTTGGGACTCCTATGATATGAATGTTATTATGCTTTATGGAGGTGCTGATTTCCCTGAATCTCCATTCATGATGCAATATTCTTCTTTTCTTCTTCTTTTCAGCTTCATTATTTTCCATAACTTTATCTTCTGTATCACCTAATCATGCCTCTTCTTCTTCCATCCTTGTTGTCATTACATCCAGTCAATTTAGCATCTCAGTTATAGCATTTTTTATTTCAGCTGGCTAGTTTGTAGGTCTTTTATCTCTGCAGTACAGGATTCCCTGATGTCGTCTATGCTTTCCTGAAGCCCATCTTCTATCCTTATGACTGTTTTAAATTCTGGATCATCTTATTATTTTTATCTGTTTGGATTAGATCCCTGGCCATGAGCTTTTCTTATTCTTTCTTTTGGGATGAATTCCTCCTGTTGGCATTTTGTTTAGGTTTCTGTCTTCTTCTGTGCATAAGGAAAACCTGTTATGTGTCTTGCTCCTGAGAGTAATGGCTTTATTAAGAAGAGGTCATATACTGTTCAGGGCCTGGTGCTTCAGGAAGTATTTCTGATACATGTTGTGTGTACCCTGCTATTGTGTTTTGGCTGTTTTTTCCCTCAGGTCAGTCCTCTGCAGGGTTTCTTCCTGCCGGCAGTGGGGAATGTTTTGACCTTTTATAGGGTGTGGTGAGTTTTATATAGGTGCGCTCTGGTTTGCTTGTCTAAAAAGGGCTGATCACTAGAGGTATCCTATTTACGCTAGAGCTATTTCCACTAGAGCTTTGCAGCACTCTATGGTCAGTAGACTTGGTATGTGTGCGTGTGGGGGATTGGTAGTGGTGTTGTGCTGATCTTTGGAGGGGAGCAACTACTCTGTTTCTCAGACACACTTTCTCTAGTACAGAAGCATCTGCAGAGTTCGGGGGAGTGATGCTTCATGTAAGCTGCTTAAGGGCGCCTGGGTGGCTCAGTGGGTTAAGCCGCTGCCTTCGGCTCAGGTCATGATCTCAGGGTCCTGGGATCGAGTCCCGCATCGGGCTCTCTGCTCAGCAGGGAGCCTGCTTCCCTCTCTCTCTCTCTCTGCCTGCCTCTCTGTCTACTTGTGATCTCTCCCTGTCAAGTAAATAAATAAAATCTTAAAAAAAAAAAAAAATTTAAAAGACTCCACTGTCGTGCTCTATGCTGTGCAATGAGTTCTATCCATGCTGGTGGACAGGGAGATAAAAAGTCCAGGAAGCCCTCACAGAAGAGCAAACAATCTCCCCTCATGTGTCCCACCCATCCCTCATATCACTACCTTTACCCTGTGTCTAGGCCATCTGCCCACCTGGAAACCCAGGGCACCTGTGTTTTATCTCAGGTATGCTGGCTGAGATTCAAAACTCCAAATTATAGGGACCAAGCATGATGCAGACCCACACTGATCCTGTGGGGAAAGGTCTTGAAATACTGGGGCTGGTGCCAGTTTATCTCATAAATGCAGTTGTGTGAACGTTCAGGGGCTTGGAGTTTAGAGTAAAGCACAGCAAAAATCCACTGGCCAGGTTAGCTGCCCTCAGGAGGTATCTCTGCTCATATGATAAGAACAGGGCAGCTCAGTGGTGCCCACCAGGCTCTTTTGTTCCCAGAGAGGCAGTGCTACCTCTCCCAAATGCACTCCAAGAAAGGAAACTGTCTCCCAGTTGACCCAGGGCATCCTCAGACCATGCTATCTGCTCCTGGCCCCTGCCTCCCTTCTCCATAGAAGCACTGCTGTGCCTACTGGTCTCTATACCAGCCATAACACAGATTTCTAAAACTTCTGTCTTTGAGCTCAACTGCTTGTAAAAACTCATGCTGATCGTCCCCTCTCATTTTCCCAGTCAGTGGTTTTAGAGAAGTGTTTTTCTTATGCAATGCCCTGTGCACTGTTCTCTGTTTCCCTCTGTCCTCTGTGATCAGGATTCCCTCCCTACCATAGCACCCATGATTCTTTTCTACCCAAAATCATATCTCTGCACCTCCTACCTTCTGCAGTGTGGCCTCCTTTCTCTGTCTAGTTGTGCAGTTTGTTCTCTCATTCGTCAGATTGATTTCTTTGATGTTCAGATGATTTCATATTTATCTATCTGTGTTCAAAGGATTAGGTAAGCATTGGGTTCCTTTCTACTCTACCAGCTTCACCAAAAACTTCATACATTTCTTCTGTCTTTTCTCAAATTTAGTATAGGCACCTCTCTTCCAACACTTTTCCATCCTCATATGTCTCATGAGACATTATACATACTAGAAATTCATGTGGCATTTGGCCAATGAAAAAAATGTCTAATTTTAAATAGTGTGTAAAATACAATACAGATTGTTTAACCTGTCTGATCATATAGACCTTATAAAGCAAATTAGAAGAAAAAAATAGAATAAACTCAGTCACAGAACAGACCTAGATGAGCATGATAGAATGATGTGGAGTGAGATAGGAGAAAGGTAGACAACCAAGGCCATGTGTGGATTTGTAGGTGGGTAGAGAAGAGAACCAAAAATATGAATCTCCATTACTCTTATTTGTTAGAAAGAAAGTAAGTTATTTTAGCGTCAAATTTGTTAGGATCTTATATCGGTAATATGTTCCCTAGAGTTGACAGAATGGTCCTAGGGTAGAAAAAGACAAATCTTTTTGTAGGAAGTAGGAAGTAACATTGAGGGAGATGTGTCAGGAGTAAGTCCTCAGACTCACAGCTGATATCAGTAAGGGATTTTAGTTCTTGGGCAACAAATTTTTGAGAACCAAGTGGAACACCAAGTTTTAGCATCAGGACACAGAGCATGTCAACCAAGCCAAGGACTTCAACGTTGTGAACAAAGGCAAAAAATAACAAACTCTAATTCAAAGGGATCCATGTTTTTAGAAGAAGGCATATGTCTGGTTATGGGGACACCGTGGGGCATATGGGTACTAATGTTAGCAGGAATAGTTTCATGTTGAGTTTATGAAAAATGGGCTATAGTTATTTAAGTCTTTTCTGTCAGATGTCAGGGTTAGTGTATCAATCTGAGACTGCTGATTGAGGTCAAGGGTTTTGGTTTTTTTGTTTTTGTTTTTAAAGAATGAAGTAAAAGGAATTCACAGGTTGCAAACAGCAGGAGGTAGAATCATCGATGTATATTTAATCAAAAAAGACAAAGGTTCTAACTAAAAATTTTTAAGAAAGTGAAGTATTTTATAAGTTCAAAGTAAAAGTTATTGCCATGTAGTATAACATAGAACTATTTAAATGTAATAATTAAAATTTTAAAAATTAAGAAAATGGTTGTTTTGAATAAAATACGAAGTTTTGATTTGGAGTATACCTATATAAGGTAGGATAAAATGTTTTTATTTGAGAAAATGGAGTAAAATGGTTTTATGTCTTAACACATTGTAGTATTTTTTCAATGATGTGTATTATGCTAGACAATGAATAATTTGGCTTTTTATTATACCTACCACTACCCTAGAAGATTTTTTAAAATATTATTTATCGTTTTCACATTCATTATGGGTTGGTGTCTATGGTAAGAATTTTACCTACATTATATCAATTAATCCCTTTTATATTCATGTATTCACACATGCCAAATATTATTTTCCTTTTAAAAAGAGAACATTGAACCTCAAAGAGATTAAATAATTTGTTCAGAGTTTTGTCATTGATGAACAGAGTTAGGTTTTTACAAGTATTTGGTCCTGGGTATTCCAAAGTCCTGGGATTTAAAGAACACACTGCTAAAAGCAGGTCAGCATGAATACTCACAGCATCTTAGAATGGGGATGCCATAAAATTCATCAGACAGAATGAGAGATTTTGAAAATATACCTATAAGAACAGTTTCAAGATATCACAGTTTCACTCATTAATGAAATGGTGAGGTAAAATTGTAATATATCTTCAGAATTGAACTATTTCAGCTCATTTACCCAGAAGTTTGAAGTGTTTTATATTCTTTGTATGGGTCAACAGATAGTGGTGAGAGAACGTATGGGTGGAGGGTAAGGCTATTTTCTTAACCTCTACCATGGGCCCCAGTAACATTGCATACACCTTTATAACTTTTCTTCATTAGCATAGCTTAGTGGAAATTTACCTTACCTACTATCATAAAATAATTTGATCTTGCTATCTGCTATGAAATGTGTACCTTTTGAACAATACTTTGAAATAAGAAAGCACAAAGTACTACCTACAAAGCAGCACACAGGAAGGCCTTGCAAAAAAATATAGTGATTATATAATTTGGTGAAGTTCTAAAATTAATGACTGATCCTATGGTATGTAAAGCAATTTTGCACAGGTAGGCTTAAAATTTTGGAGGCAAGAGTTTATCGTTAAGTAGTAGAAAGAAACAGAAACTATAAAAATGAACTTTCTTGAGTTTTAATTAACTTGTGAACACAGAAAGAAATGGATAATTTTCTAATAAATATTCAGTTCTACTCATCAAAGGAAAAACGTTTATCATAGTTGCAATGTTGGGAATTATGTGAAGAAAAGCATTGTGTAAACACAAATAATGCTTATTCTAAAATATTATGCAACTTTATGAAATGTAAGTCCTGCTCCTATGTGCATTTCTAGTTTCAGGAAAATAGGCAATATATTGCTTTACATACATTTCTAATTCCTCTATTGTTTTTAAGCTTCCAAGTCAAAAGATTACATAGAAATGAAGACAAACAAGAAGTATATATATTTAAAATTACAAAGGCAGACAACTGTCCTTTTCTCAGTACTCTGAACAACAACAAAAATTGCTAAACAAATAAACAAAAATCCCCTCTTGCTGTTGAACATTTAATTAGATTGAGCAGCAGGTTTTCTTAGCACTGATAACACTCCTAATCATTCCTGACTCAGAATAAAAGAATTGTCAGAGGATTATTAATTGAATAAGAGTCTATTGTGTTTTTCTTTTTGTCCTCATTTAACTTTACTCTTATATTGTCTAAAACAGGCAAAAGTTTAGCTCCACGTACCAGAATATAACGAAGTTTTCATAGTTAGCAGCTAAGTGATTTACTTCTGTTTTGGTTACCACATAAGCCCAAGGAAAGTGAATGTATTAAATTATGAATATGCATTTATTGGAAAAAACAATTATGATGAAGTATGCATAACACTGGCTTTGGAGTCAGAAAGAACAGGTTTGGAGGCCAAGATCTGTGTTTACTAACAGTACGGCATCTGATAAACTCCTTAATTTTTCTTAGACCTCAGTTTCCTTATATGAAAAATGTCATAAGCATACCTCAGAGTTGTTCTGGAGATTAAAAGGTATAAAATATGTAAATCACTCTGCATAATGTCTGTCCTATCATAGGCACTCAAAATTGTTAGATCTTTCTTATGATAAATTAAGAGGGTTGGAGATTATATACTAAACGGATAACATTGATCTCATTTTGGTTTTGAAAATCGGTGGTTTATAGTATGAGTAACTGATGGGAAGACCTTCTCACCAACTCTAAAACTGGCACCAGACAAAAACTTCTACCCAGCAACCATTCTTTTATACACATATTTTGCTTTCACTCCTAGATAGACTAACCCTCAGTATAATTATCTAAAGCCAGATCTCAAACCTTCTTACTTACTAAAAGTCATTTTCTATATCTTCCTTATCTTCCTTAGACCATCAGTTTTACTCTTACATGCTGGATCATTTCCATTGGCAAACATCCTAAAATATATTTTCAAAAAGTCTTCTCTTGACCACAGCAGTGTACCAAGGGCTATAATAGAAGAAGTCTCTCAAAATTCAGACAATATTAAGAGATGATCATATAATGTTATATATGGTATGTTATATGATGTGTGCACATGTGTGATTAATATTAGCATATTATCTATCCCTTCACAAAAATTATTTTTACATTGATGTTAATTTCTAAAACTCTGGTGTAGTGTTTGCTGGACTCATAACTGAGGTACACATATTCATTTTGGGGATTAATCAATAACAGGTTGGAATTTTTTGAGCTTGCTTTAGATGAACTTCATGTCTCCAATCCCAGTACATTAAGGTCCACAAAAGAGAAAAGGTAATAAATTAATGCATTTAAATTACTACAATGAATTGCCTAAGAAAATGGAAAAAAGTAGATGAAGAAAATCTTCTGTAAGGCTTAGAAAATGGTTTGTGCATAAATAACAGAATTGAAGTAAGTCAGTTCTGTTTCTCATGTTTGCAATCTTTGTTCTGCCATTGCTCACTTTGAATCTCCTGTCTTAATGCAGGAATATGTCAGAGCACTGGGACACTCCAATCATATGAAGCACAACCACCAAACTAGACAGGTACTTATTTATTTAAGGAAGCAATTGAATAGAATGATGATCTCATATACAAGATTTAAAAGTATGGTCCAGCAAGAGGTGACTATTCACTAGTTTTTTACAACTCTATGGATGGTTTTTGTTGTTCTCTTTTTAGCTAAGCAAAGTGTTTCAAACTTCACAAAGAAGTTTGCTAAACCATCTCTGAGAACTATACTTGTCAGTGATATGAGTGAGTGTGAATCTTCTGAAATTGTTTTATGAGATCTGCATACAGAAAATGTCTCTTGGGAGCATACTGATGATATCAAACTCCACACTTAAGCTCCTTCAGCTCTAGAAGAGTTCATTTACTTTTAGGTTTGTTAATTGATACATTTTTGCAAGATTGTCAAAGTGCCCCAACTATTCCAAAAGAAAATCTTTTTTACTTATGAGAGTCTTAAGAATGAATTCAATATCTTATCCATAAGATGAGTATTTTATTCTTATCCATATTTATTAGCTGCCCTTTGTACATTTTATCACTCTAAAACATTTTGCTAGCATGATCTCATTTATCATTTATTGCCTCTCTTATCTTTTTGCTACTGGCAGGACACTCAGTGAATTGTGTACCTTTTCAAAGTAACACATGCTCCATGAGGCAAAGTGCCAAATATCACTCCCCAGGTTACCATCTCTTTCACAAAATATTGATTTTCTTCTCTGAGGTTGATCCAAGAGTCCCATGATATTGGTGGCTGTCTACTGATCTCCCCAATGAGGGGGTAGGCCCCTAGGGTTCCAGTCATGGCAAGCTGTCATGGCTTTAAAAACTGGCACACGTTCTGTCAGGAAAGAGAGATTAAAGTGTAGCCTTGCTGTTTCATATTTCACTGCTAATACCATGGCCATCTATTAAAAGTGCTTTCTTTGGAGGCATATACTGCTGTTTCTGGTATAATATCACCTGTGTACTGCTCAAAAATCTTGGGGTGTGGAAAAGTGCACACAAAATAATGGAACTTATGGGGAAAGTATGATGGAAAAATTTATGCAACTTTGTAGCTAGAACACTAACAGATAACTTTTTACCTATTAAAACAAACAAGACACTGCTACGCTTAAAAACACATATTAAATTGCTAATGACCTTCCTATTAAAGCAATAACCATTTAATGACAGTTTGATAGAAAGTATAGGAGACGATTGCAATAACTGAGTTATTTAGACAAGAAAAAAATGTATATTGTGGAGAACCCCCAACAAACATTTCTAGACTAGAGTATGTGGCAGAAGGAAGAATGGAGGATGAATGACATCTTATATAGCAGCTCTACTTTCATTATCTATGACAGTGAGCATGATAATAGTTTAGTATGGGTTCAGCTGCCCTCTCAGCAGGGTCAATTATGAATGAGTTAAGAAAAATCACAAAGAATCTACACAGTTTCATTCCTGAAGTGTTGAAACTGACAATTTTCCCTAATGAACCCCAGAAAGGTGAGTGGCCCTAAATTCTCATCCATGAGTCATCCAGAAAAGAGTTGTATTTTCAGGAGTTACGATTATTGGGGTAAAGAGACCATAATATGTGTAAGGAGCAATTCTCAAAAAGTGAACAAGAAATGAAGATTTGCAAGAATGGAAATTGTAATATTAAGTTTTAAAATTTATATATATTAATTTAAGCATTTTATATTATCTCATATTCAGCTCATTGTATTTTCAATTTAGAGATGGCTGAATATGAGATGTTCCTAAATTTTAGATCTCAATGGTCAAAGTATTAACAATGTTTTTATAACAAAATTAAATATGCATGAAGCTTGAAATTAGGTATTATCATATTGTTGATGTTTTTTCTTTCTTTCTTTTTTTGATATTTTGAAGTATTTGCAGTGTTCTTTGACAATGGAAAACAAAGATTTGGAAGGTCAGACTCCAATGATTGACATTCATGTGGGCCAATAACAATGTAATATGCTGATTTTATTTCACTTTAAAATTCACAACTACTCATATGTGGAACGTAAGGAAAAGTGCAGAAGACAATACAGGTGGGTACTGGATAGGAAGAAATCAGAGAGGGAGATAAACCACATGAGACTCTTGACTCCAGGAAACAAACAGGGTTGTAGAAAGAGAGGTGTGGGGGAGATGGGGGAACTGGGTGATGATTATTAAGGAGGGCACATGATGTGATGAACACTGGGTGTTATACTGAACTGATGAATCATTGAACATTATATCAAAAACCAATGGTGTACAATAAAAAACAAAACAAAAGAAAAAGAACACAACTAGTCTATGTAGGATATACTATTATTAGCAGTATTTTACAAATGAGAAAAGCAAGGCTGAGAAAGATTATATAAAGCTCCTATATTATAGCTTGTCTTATAGGTAGTAGATTTGTGATTGGAATACAAGCAGTTTTATTCACAGCCTATGCTTTTAGACAATATAATATATTAAAACATAAAACTAAAAATTGATTCTTAATGTATATAAAATACAGAAATCCAGGAATAGGTAAATAAGTTAGAAAGATCTATAGTGAGAAGGTAACTACAGAAAATGGCTCAAGAGGAAGCAGAATGTTCATGCCCTAAGAAAGGAAGAACTTACAGAGAAAAAATAAAAATTATGGAGAACAGAAGGAAAAGAAAATATGTTCTCTTTCCTGTGGCACAAATAGCAAGAAATTTGACACCACGTGACCTTGGGATTCAGAATTAGACTGACTCATACACAGTCTGAAATATGAATAGAATAGGATCCAAGAATGTCAAGAAATTTAACAATCTCAACAACCATTTCATAAAAGTATGACCTACCATACACTCAGAAATTCAGATTGGAAGCTACTCCCATACTGGACAATCACTAGTTACGTTTAATCTACAATTTGAAAAGAAAGTCAGATTAAGCACCTTATGACCTATAAGATACATATGTTAATTACTAAATTAATGCTGTTTTATATCATTTCATATTAGTTAATAAGTATGTTCTACATTTTAAATATTCCTAGAAGAGTTGTGAAGAAGGGAAATATTCCAAAATGGCAATGTTTCATGAATATACTTAGCTGGAGAAATTCATAGAAAGATATTCTTGCTAAATGTTCTTAATATAGTCAATATTTTTTTCTTTCTCCAAATCAGCTTTTAATCTCACACACGCACAAAAAATGTCTTCTTGGAAAGACATTAACATAAGCTGCAAGAAACAATTTATTTGCATTGATGATATAATGGATTGCTTAGATTATACACATCTCTTTTTATAAACCATACTATTAATTTAATAATACATTAAAAAAAACTTGTGTTTTTCATTCATTGATTTTTAAAGGAATCTCAACCTCAGAATATTAGAAGAAATGAAAAAGAAAAAAGGAAAAAAAGAGAGACAGTCTTTGGAAGAAGAAATACATTGATTGCTATACTGTTATTACTATAGACAAGTCCATTTAGCAATTTTATTAATATGAAAATGTGTATAAATCAATTAAAATTAATCAGTGTGTATTTTTTAAAAATGTTTTAAAGACCTTTTTCTTTTTTATTTATTTGACACAGAGAGAGAAAGTACAAGCAGGCGGAGCAGCAGGCAGAGGGAGACAGAGAAGCAGACTCCCCACTGATCAGGGAGCCCTATGCAGGACTCCCTCCTAGGACCTTCAGATCATGACCTGAGCAGAAGGCAGCCACTTAACCTACTGAGCCACCCAGGCGCCTAGTCAGTGTATATTTAAATCACTATTAATTCTATCATAAAGAGTTGACATTTTGTTGAGTGGTCCTCTAAATACATGTTGGATAGTAAGATGGTAAGTGGATGATAGATGGATGATAGATAGAGATAGACAGATAAAGTACTAATATGAATCTGTTACCTGTTGCCTCGAAATCTCCCTTCTAGTCTTTTCTCTGTCATAGAAGACTGCGTTTATCAGATTCTCTTTATCTGGGTTCTAGTTAGTGTTGGCCACTAGAAAACCCTGACACATAAGAAAAGAAGAAGAGAAAAGCCATTCTGCTTCTTGCTCTAGCATTGATAGAGGAAGCTGCAGAGGTCAGTGACTAAAAGTGATGGTACCCTCCAGTAGGGACAGTGGGTGAGACACCTGGACGGTGGTATCATTTGTGCCTCCAGCAACTTGAACATGGACTCCCAGGAAGCCCAGGGACAGTGACAACTCTCTGACCTCTGAGCAACAACTTTTTAGTTTCATTGCTCTTCTTTTCTTCCTAAGAATCTTGTAATTTGTTTTGCATCAATCTCTTTCTGCTTGAAATGTCAAGACTGGATTCTGCTTTTCTGTTTAGATATTGGCTGATATAGATAACGAAGATAAGAAAAGAGAAAAAGGGAAGGGAAGGGAAGGAGAGGGGAGGGAAGGGAAGAAAAAGAATAGAAAAGAAATTCCTAATATATCATTATTAGCAACCTTCTCACTTCTTTAGTTTCTTTGGTTCTTCTCTGCAGGTTACTGGGATTTTATTATATAATCCAGAATTTGGTTGATGAGGTAAACAAAAAATGCTAAGCTAAGTTGTGTTTTAAATTGTTGAATGCAGAATGCACAAAAAAGAAAAATTAAAGGGCCACTGAGACAGGCAAAAATGATCAGGAGGGTAAGTAAGAAAGAGAGATAAGAAAGTAAACCAGGCAGAATTAGGGCAAGGAAACATAGAAGAAATAATGGGTTACATCTCTTGTCAAGCTTAAAGCTTTTGAGCTTGAATTCTACTTTGTGTGATGCCAGACATTCAAAACTACTTTCTTACTGGTTCCATTTTTTTTGGTTAAAACAAAAACCCCTTCAGCACTTGGGAGTCTCAGTCGGTAAAGCGGTCTGCCTTAGGCTCAGGTCATGATCCCCAGGGTCCAGGGATCCAGCCACATGTGGAGCTCCCTGTTCAGTGGGGAGTCTGCTTCTCCCTCTGCCCTACCCCCTGCAAAACTCATGCTTGCTCTCTCACTCTCTCTCTGTATGAAATAAATAAATAAAATTTTTAAAAATAAATAAATATCCCTTTTAAAAATGTTTAGCTTCTATCAGTTTAATTTTGTTTTCTGTTTTGCTTGTATATAACATTTAGCTGGCTCTTGATTTTGAGTCAAACTAAAATTTTATTTTCCTTTAGTAGGTAAATTTGCCTACCTCATTAGTTGATAACACTGATGTATTTGGTCTTTGCCAGAATCTGTTATAATAATTATGTAGGGGCACCTGTGTGGCTCAATCAGTTAAGAGGCAGATTCTTGATTTAGGCTCAGGTCATGATCTCGGGGTCTTGGGTTAGAGCTCCATGTAGGGCTCCATGCTCAGGAAGAAGTCTGCCTGGGATTTTTTCTCCCTCCCTTCTCTTGCTCACTCTCTCTTTTTCTCTTTCTCTCTCAAACAAACAAATAAACATTTTATATCTACAGCATTTGTCTGGATCCCCTTGCTTTAAAAAAGTTCTGATATTTTGTAAAACTGATATTTTTGTTCATGTGATTAGCTTTTTACCTTTCTTTACTTTTTAAATTGACCTTTTAATACCTTCATAACCTATTATTATTATTAATTAATTATTTTTACTGATTAGTTAGGCAGTTTTTAAGCAAATCTTTTAATATTTGTTTTTGCCAAGTCAATGTGTTCATTCTTCTTTTTTTTTTTTTCCTTCCTTATTTCTACATTTTTATCTTGTCTCTTGATTCTTAAGTTTGGTCTGTCTGGTTTTCTAGGCATTACAATATGCATCTTTAATTTATCACAGCCTGTATACATACACATAATAATAAGCTACTTCAAATGATATAAAAACTTTTAATGGTATAAAATTGTTACCCCCCCAACCAATTTTCTATGTCCAACAATGTCTTTTTACTATTTATTTTAAATGGGCAATCATATTTTAAAGTAATCAAAGATAATATAAAATAAATAAAATAAAATAAAATAAAATGTTTCATATTTCACCAGATATTCTTTGATATTCTTCATTACTCTCCAAATTACAGGAAATCTCTTTCAATTGACAACATATATGGTACCTTTTTGTGTTATGGGGAATCTCTGCTCTCCAGTCCCACCCCCAGTTTTCTGCCCTCAGGAATTCTTGGTTCCTGGACTCCAGCCTTCCTAGGGCAGCTGCAGGGGGCCACTTAAGAGAGATTTTTCTCAGCTCCCTGCTTCCTGATTCCACTTGGTAAGGGACAAGAGAGCCCTGTAAAAACTTCTCTAAGTTCTGGCTCACAGTGTAGTTCAAATATGGTGGCAAATTTACAGGATTTTGTTTGTAAATATACTTAGAAACAGACTAAAATAACTGGTAGAAAAAAAGGCAGGTTGTGTATCAACTGGCGAAATTAAGAAATCAGACTTGCTGAGGTGAAAAAAAAGTCTAAATTTAGTCCGTTTACTAAAAACAGTGCATTTTTTGAGAATGTGCTTCAAGCACAAGCTCTCTATAGAGCAGCACCCAATTCAGGATAGTGTACTGAGAATGTATTTTCAGAAAATGATGCAGAAGTCAAGAACGAGGCTCTGTGGGAGGCATGGTTGGTCTGAGTTTTCAAATTCTGTTCAGTGAACAATGGAAGAAACATTTGCTGCGATCTTTGGGAACCCACCCCAACATACTGAATTAGAAACTCTGGAGGATGAGGCTCAACCATTTGTGTTTGAAAAAGGTGATCCTAATGCACGATCAAGTATATGGACCATTGAATCAGAACAACCATTTAAATTTTTTTAAATGTTTAAAATTTTAATGAAATTGAAAATATAACAAAATAACATAGAAAATCCACCACTACGAAGTGTTAGAGTCTAACTTAAAGCTTTTATACACAGGAAGTGCTGATCTGTAAAATTTTACAAGTAATCCCTATGAAGTAAAAGAAAGAAATTCCTATTGGAACTGCATATTTTCATCCATCTATTACATAAAACTGACGTAGAATAATTTTTCTATTTGGGCAAAAACTTTTCTTTGAAGCTCTCAGAATGGAATTATGAAAACCCTATGTAATTTTTTTGCAAAGAACACTGACAATGCAGCAATCAAGGAACAGCTTTAAGTGAGAGCTTATATAAAGACAGGCTTATTTCGTGCAACAAAAGACAGAGTCAGAAAGAGCCCTCCCCCTACACACACACACACACACACACACACACACACACACACTATTCTTTCTTCCCTAGGCTATAGCACTTTCATCTGTTATTATAGATGATTTGGGAAATAAGGGTTGTCATTTATGGATAATTTTATGATTTGACCAAAATCCTGGGGGTCAGTCATATTCCTAGCAATCAATATGGGGGTGCTTTATAAACATTCAGTGTTTACTAGATTGCAAAAATTAGTAAAATAGCTGAAAACACAAAGTTGCAAAGTAGTAATCCTGGACACTTATTTCTAAATCTATTTAATAGTAGTTATTAACTTATACAAAAAAAGTAATAGAGGGAAAATCTTTGATATATAATATAAGCTGAATAAAATTAGAGAGGTGGAAAGAAATAAATAGTTTCATAAGGAGATTTTGAATTTGGAATTGATTTGGTAGAAATTTCAGCATATTGAAGAAGACATTAAAAGATCATCATCTACAGAAAGGTTTACTTAGTACAAAATGAGAAGTGGAAATAAATCTTACAACAGACATCAAATTCTCATTCTTCTCTACCCAAGTTCTAATTTACTGCCCACTTTAAAACAGTATTTCTCTGTCCCATCTAAGTTCATTTACCATTCTGCTTTTTTCACAACCCCCTCTGCTGTCCTGATCCAAGCTACCACCATTATTGCAGAATGACCTCCGTGCCCCTCCCCCTCCCCCGGCCCAGCATTCCTTGCTCCATGCTATTTGACTATTCAGCTCTACTCACACTGCCTTCTGTGCTATTCCCAGGACACATCAGGCATGCTCCTGCCAAACTGCATTTGTCTTTTCTGTTTTCTTTGGTTTGCATGGGTGTTTCTTCAAATATTTGCATGGCCCATCACTCTTTTTCTTCAGAAGATCTTTAATCAAATAACTATTTCCCAAAAAAGTAATCTTTGGCCACTGTTCCAAACTGAACGCCCCTTTATACTTTATTTCTCCCTTTATCACTTATTACTATCTAACTTGCTCTATACTTAATTATTTATCTTGTTTATTGCCAGTCTCCTCTCCCCACTCCTATGCACACAAGCTCCAGAGGGGTAATTCTCTTTTGTTCTATATGGTATCCTCAGTGTCATTAGAATCATCTAGCATAAATACCCAAATAAATATCTATTGATTAAATAAATGAAAATATAAACAATAGTGATACAAAAATAGGGTATAGAACATCCGCATTAACTTATAGACTTAAAAACCCCAAAGGAAAGAAGCGTATAAAAAATAATCAAATTCAAACATAATCAAATAAATGAATAGTTAAAATCTTCCAGTTATAAAATAAATAAAACAGGAGGATGTAATGTACAGCACAGGAAATACAGCTTATAATATCATAAAAATTTTGTCTGGTGGCAGATGGTAACAAGAATTATTGTGGTGATCACTTTGTAATATATATACATACCAAATCATTATGCTATTCTGAAACTAATATAATATTGTAGGTCAATTGGTCGCCAATAAAAATATTAGTGAGACTACTCTGTACTTGGTACAGACTGAAGAGATACTGAGACTTGCTAAACAATGAGGAACCATTATTTGCAAAAGCAAATAAAATCTCAAATTCTTTGTCATGTGCACTTTCTTTTAAGAATGTTTCAGTAAATACAAAGTAATGCTTTTAATCTGATATGGTCACCAAAAAGAAAAGCCTATAAAAACAAAATTTGAAATAAGAGATTGTTAGAGTACATTCTTCATTGACTTTGGAAAATTTATTCAGCATTTCAGAAAACTGATAAACATTTACAAGGAAAAAAAAAAGTATTCTCAGGGACTTAAAAGTTCAACAAAGCAGCCAACAATGTGAAACAGCAGCAGAGCATTGTATGTGCTGGCGAAAACTGGGCTCATTAGCAAAGCCATGGCTTGGAGCTGACTCTAAGGGAGGAGACAACTCCCCTGTATTTCGTACAGTCCTTCCTTGTGAGACATCCTTGGTCTCACATTGTCAGAGGCTGTTTGCATGCTTCCTGGCCTAAGGTAAGATAGGAGTCAGTACAAAGGCAAGCAGTAAAGGGCCAGCATTTTGAATAAACAGAATAAAGAAAAATCTACCATACAAGTTGGCATTGTATGAAGTGGGATCCCAAATTGAACACAAAATATACCAAAGCTACTGTTGAAGCACACTAAAAGTCTCAATACAGAATCCAAAATATATAAATGTATGAACACACACACATACTTACTGACTATTTGATGTTTCTGATTCTAGGAAAAATTTCTTTAAAAATTTTTTGTTTATGAATTTTATGACTGGGTAAAGATGTAAAAAAAAATCTAGATTTAATCATCTGAGGTTAATTAAAAAGAGGACAATCTATAGTCTCACATTTCAAAGATAATTCTTTAATGATTAGACTAACAAAACAAAAATTAGCACCTCAGTTATTGTTTTACATAATCAGATTCTAAGAGAAAACTGCTAATAATAATAGCAATAGCATGTAAATTTTTAAAAAATTAAATGAACAAAAATTGTTATATTATCCATGGGATTTCTGGGGTTTTTCTTGTAATTATTTAATATTTACAGATTTCCCAAGAAAATCAACTCTTGAACTTCTGTAAAAAAACATAGTTGTAATGATATAAAATTTATAGACTAATCACATTACATTTTAAAACTTGAATATCAATCAGGTACTGTATCAAACAATATGAGAAAGGAGAGGAACAATGGAAATGATGATCAGCCAGAATTCCAGTGGAGCAAGGAACCAGATAGAACAGGGCAGTTGGGAATATCCAGGGAAGTAGCATCATTGAGAAAGATGTATATGTGCAAATCATTTTCTAATCAGTCAAGAGGTTCAAAAGGAATGAGGTCAGTTTCAAAACTGGAACCAAAGAAAAGAAAGAAACTTGACAGCAGCCTAGGCTTAACAGGAGCAGGAAGCTGGAAAGAGAACTGTGTTCTGGAGCCCTGAGGCAGAAAGAGAGGTGAATGTGCATGTTTGGGCAGGAGATGGGGGTCAAGCCCTGAGCAGCAGGAATGAAAACTGATCTGGGAAGTCTACCCAAGCAGAAAAGCAGCAGATCATCAGTCAGTGAGCAAGGCAGATGGCAGGAATCAGAATTAAAAAAAAAAAAAAAAAAATTAGCCCAATCAGTATATAGTACAGTGATCACCCCCTTATCTGTGGGAGATACAGTCCAAGACCCCCAGTGGATGCCTGAAACCACAGATAGAACTGAACCTTCTGTATACTATATTTTTTATTATACATAGGTGATTATTTATAAAGTTTAATATATAAATTAGGCACAGTAAGAGATCAACAATGCCTAATAATAAAATAGGACAATTATAACAACATGCTATAACAAAAGTTATGTTAATGTGGTCTCTCTACCTGTACTCACCCTTCTTGTGATGATGCAAGATGATAAAATACCTACATAATTAGATGAAATGAGGTGAATGATATGGGCATTGTGACTAGTAATCGTAGGTTAGGCTACTATTGACTTTCTGACTGTATGTCAGAAGGAAGATCATCTGCTTCTGGACCATGGGTGACCACGGGGTGGGTTACTGAAATGATAGAAGGTGAGACTGTGGATAAAGGGCTGGGGGACTATTGTATGGTGGAATCCTCCTTCCCAGTTCTAGGGAACTTTTAAATTCAGACAGAAAAAAAAAAAGTCACTTTTAGATCTCCATTCTTCTCACCATCTCTCAGAATACCTGCCCAAATCTGTACATGTAGGGATACCCAGAATGGAATACATTGGTTTTAATGCACTATTGCTTTTTGTTTGAACCACTCTCTCGCGGTTAATTCACAGAGGAGCAGTAGCAGGTACTAGGAAGTGTTTAAAGCATATATATTAAATTGCACTCATAGCCCATGAGGGCTGATTCCTGGTCTGACCATTATTAGTTCCACCAGTGATTTTGATATTAAAATTTAGCACCCTCTCATTAAAACCTCTAAGAACGTCAATATTGTGGCATAGCAGCTACCTTAGAGAACAGTTTTAAAACTCAGTGTGACCATGACAAATTGTGGAAGCAAGCATAAACAAATCAGATAAAGTCTGAAAAAGCAGGAGCGTGCTGCTGTTTTCTTATTGAAACCCACTTAAAAATGCTTTATCACTATGCACATTCTTCCTTTGATTTATTAATTAACATAGCATAGAGATTAAATAGCAGTCTCTATCATAGTTTCTGGTAAACTGGTGTCAAAGGTAGAACTTTGTGTTTTCTTTTAAATGGCTCATCTAGAATTGCTTGTTAATTTGAAGGAAAAACTTTTTTTTTTGAGCACAATTTTAGCCAAGATGAGAATTAATACCTTATCCCATGTGTACTTTCAGATTGCTCTGAATACATGTGGGTTGCTTTTTAATTATTTTTTGTATTTGTTTCTTTTTTTAATTCAAAGAAATTATATGAAGTATTAAAATGTGTGATTTCAAAAAATCACACATGGGTGCATCATCTGCTGTAAATTTAACTCATAGAAATGACCTTTTTCCCCCTATTCTTTATGGGTATTTGTTAAAAATTAAACATGTACCACATCATAGGTAAAACCTTGATTATTCCTTCATAAAGAAAGACAAAAAAGTTACAGAAAAGGTGTTACCACTAGAATAATAGAGAAATGAAAATGGTTGAAATTTGGAAACCATCTTGGCTAACAGTTTTTCCAGTCTTTCTAGTCAAGGACATCAAAGTGTCACTGTCCAAGCCTATCCAAAGCAGTTCATACTCATTACCTTTTATTGTCAAATGAAAAAACTAATTCAGACTCTGCAGGGAAGACTTTATTGAAAAGCATCATCTTGGGGCAGGGTAAGGGACATTGTGAGCGCAGGACAGAGGGACCACTGCGGTTGGGAGAAGGACTTGGACCAGAAGATCTGCAGGCATCTCAAGGGCGAGGCTAAAAATGTTTCTTTCATAGGGAAGAGTAAAAAAAGCCAGAAAGATCAGGGTGTGTGGAAGTGAGAGGACAGGTTATACGGTGGTCTGCTGAGATAGTAGGTCAGAGAATGTTTTACCCTGAGGCCAGCCTACTTCGGAGGCAGTGGTTGGAGAGGTGATGCTATTTTAAGAGGCGTTGTTTGGTGCTCAGCTTACTAGGGGGCAAAATGTCAGGAATCATGTCAAAAAGGAGAAAATTTTAACCAAAGTTTAGCCAACAAGTGTTTTGTTTCAACTGATCACTGGAAACAAGTAGTTGAGCCAATCATTTACGAAACAAAGAATGGAAGTGTGAGGAGGCTATGTTTGCCCTCCCTGGTTATGGGTGAGCAAGTGGGGTGCCCTTTAGTCTGGTCTAAGTCATATGGGGAGGATGGTTCTTTTCAGTAACATATTTCCTTGAATACAAAAGTGTGGGGGAGATTTCTTAACCTTTGATGTTTTCTAGAAGCCCTGGGCTCATTTAAAATTCAATATTGTCAATATGCCCAAGAGTACATTTATTGTCATATTATTATTCTTGCTGTCTAGCGACTAGTATTTTAAATGTGAAATGCATTCTTAACATACATAAACCTTTATTATTTCATACCTCTATAAACCTTGGATTTTTGTATCCTTTTGAAAAAAACAATAAATACACTATGTACTTAGTTGTTGAGAACTACATGCAAACAGGTGAAGATATTATTTATTAAAAGATTTATAGGTCTTCTAAACTGTCAATATGCTAAAGTAAAAATGTTGCCTTTTCTGACTTTTATCAAATTTAGCATGCATGAAATGGAGAAGTCCTCAAGATTTACTGTTCAGTATTTCCCCCATCTTTATCAGGTTGTTGGCAAGAGATGCAATTTAAAGTGAATGCATAAACTGGTCAGTTTCATTTTTTTTCCAGGTGCAGCCTCATACCACTTCCTACAAATGTACAATTTGGTAAAGAATAACCAAGAAGCTGCACTGCTAGATAAACTTGCAGTCACCAAAGTTATTACAATGTAATTTAAATGGCTTTTTTTTTTTTTAGTAGAAGAATTGACAGCCTCTTTCAAGTAGCAAATTATAATTTAAAAATACTTATAATTTATTCCTTGACACTTATCTAGTTCACTGAGAAAGTTTACCAGTGACCATGGATATCTGTTGGCACATATAACAAAACCAAGGGCTGGATTTGGAGAATCAGTTTGACTGTAGCAAAATGTTCTTGGGGAGCTTTCGCTCTCTTCTGGAAGAGTTCACTAACAGATGGCAACTTGTCATTGTTAATGGAGTGTTATCCTGAAAAACTTCAAGGATCCATGCAGAGTGTGACACTCTTCCCCTCCTCCTTTCAAGCCACCTCACAGAAATAGCCAATAATGACCTCTTTCTCTTCACAGATGATTCCACCTTATGTCGGCTGATTCCTTCCAAGCCACGTTGTGGCTGCTCTAATCCTAGTATGACAAAAGACTTTTTGTTGTTTGACAGCTAATCTATGTACTAAATAACAGAGGCATCGTGATGCAGTAGGAAAGATATTGCCACTCTAAGATGGGAGTCCTGTGTTCTAGCCCTCGCTCTGGGAGTTCTCAGCCAGATAACTTCTCCATTCTGGATTTAATTGTTCTCAGTGAAACATGAGCAGATTGCTTTCACAGACAAGAGGCTCATTTCAGGTGAATTTTGAGATTCTGAATTCCTTTGATATAAACAAAGAAAGCATCGGTTTGTTAGCTGGGTATGTGTGACCATTTTACATTCCGTTTACTTTATTCTCCTAAAATTATATTTTCATAGGAAAATTGTCAATTTGGTTTCTAAAGTATACCATAGCCATAAAACAGCAACAAAAACATTTTCTCTTCCTGTATTTGTTTAACAGCACATGGATTTAGGAGCTCATTCACAACATAATTTTTCTTTGTTCCTGTAAATCCATTAGTAAGATAGCACTTCAGAGATGACAATATAAAATGGTAAAAACTTGCCTAAGATCACACAGCTTGAAGAGATTAGTGCAGACTGCAACTTAGAAGACATGAATCCTGGCACTAACGTTTGTTAACATACTAAATCAGAAATGACCATTTGATTTTATTAATGATAATTAATATTCACATTACACCTGCTAGTTGCATGATACTTTGTACTTTTAACTGTTCTTCAGGTATAATTTTACTTACAGCTTGATAAGAGCATCCCGAAAAAAAGAGAGAGAGAAAATGTGTCTTGGTCACAGAGTTAATCAGTGATTGATAAGGAAGGAAAATCAATAATAGGCAAGTAGAGAGAGGTACACTGATTCCTCCTCAGTATTCCAAATCCTGCTTTACTATTTAAATCATCCACTCCTCTGGAAGGGAATTAGGCTGGACACTAAATGCCTATTGAACAATTAGAAATCGATTCTTTTAACTAGACATTTGCTTACTTAAATTTGCTTAAATTTACTTAAATCAACCAGCCTATTCTTACACTTTCTTCCCTCCCTCCTTCCTTCCTTAGCATCACCTTTTATTCCTCTCTCTTCATTCTTCACATCTCTTTCCACATTGTCATTTCACACAGGTTCCACAGACAGTTAAATACCTTGTCCCCTTAAGAATTATTATTCAGTGGATCTCATAAATGCATACAGTTTTCATCTTCCTTTGGAAATAAGTGCTGGTACTTTTGCAGGCTTTCCTTTTGTGATTAGAAAAATACCAATACCATTTTCCTGCAAATATATATTAGCAACACTATGAGAAAATTAACATTCTTATTGGGTAGAATTTGTTACTTCTCTGAATGAATAGAAGAGCTAATGCTAATGCAGTTCAAAACTGAAATGAAATGTAAATAGAATTGGAGTTTGATTTCCTGAAAGTATTTTTCTTGAATAAGAGAAATCCTTAAAGATAATGCTTTTAGTTTTAGACAAGACACTCATCTCAAATATTAGCAGTTTTCAATAGCTTACATCTTAATAAACAGTGATAAGTGTGACATTTGTGTTTTACATTTGCATCATATTTTATGGTTTCCCAGACATGAGGAGAGAGTTGGGTTATGAGCTCAGTTTTCTTCTGCTAGTACAGAAGATGTATCTGTGGACTGCACAGTCACTCTCTATTTTCAAAGGAATCAAAATGCTCATGCATGCAAATTGGTTAAGGCTGATACATTCTAAGAAAAAAACATTGTTTTTTCTACACTGTAACCTTCATTTTACAGATTGATTGTATAGTAATTCATAATAAATCATAGAGTAAGAATGGTAAGCCAGGAAGGTACCCTAAAAGTTCATTTTAACCATTTCAGATAGGCAAACATCTATGATAATATAATGAAAAGAGAGATAAAAGAACAGATAAAATGACAAAAAAATAAAAACTTGATATATTAGTACATATTTCTCTGTATATTGGGACTACACAAGAAAAAAATCTAAAAAGGTACTATCAAAATTTTTAAAATTTATATAAACTTCATTAAAATTCATGCCTTTTCAAAGAGATCTCTAATGTGTTACATCCTGAAAAATGACTCCCTTCCCTGATTACACTAATCACCCTATATAACATATATTACCTATTTAAGTGAAAAGTGTTGACCAGTTAAGAATTCAATGAAAATTTTAAGCAAACAGCTATTTATTGGAATTCAGGAGAATTGCAACTCAGGAGACACAGATTCAGGTAAAAACCTGACTCTTGTTCCAAGGAAGACAAATGTGGGGGTCAGACTTATACAGGGGAAGGGTACTGAGTGCAGATCTCATTTAGGTCCTCTGTGCAAAACAGGCATTGAAACGAGATTAACTGGGATTAGTTGCTATTTTCCAAGATACTCTTAGCTAAGTTTGCTTGCTTCACTTTGAAATCTCCTTTGAAAATATATAGATGATATAGATATAGATATAGATATATAGATATATGGATATAGATTTTTTTAAAAGATGGTTGAATTGTAGAGGGTAACTTACTGAAGGGTTCCTAAATACCTGTCCCTAACCTCCTCCCAACTTGAAAGTATATAAGGAACTACTCCTCATGACCCCAGCGCAGCTCTTTCTGTCCACGGATCCTGTCCCCATGCTTTAATAAAACCACCTTTTTGTATCAAAGATTCCTCAAGAATTCTTTCTTGGGCATCAGCCCCAAACCCCAGTGTCTTTCCCCAAATCATGTAGTTCGAAGTTTTCACACTCCAGAATTAAAGTCCTTTCTTCTAAACTGACATCCAACAAATGGTATGCCTATAAATGTCTAACAGCCAGCTCTGGGGCAGGGTATGATCATGTATGACTTAGAATGTGTGGTGCCAATTTCCATGGTGTAAATATTCCAAACTCCAGTGACTTTCAGTTGCCTACATGATGTCACTGAACAAGGAATGGGGGACAGATACAAACGGCACACGATTACATAGTATTTTCACCATGTAGATATAAGAGGTATAAAAAAACCTCAAAAACACAGATACTAGTAAAATGTAGATGATGACTAGGAAGAGATGAGTTTGTGTATTTATTACCTTTGCTTTTAAAGAAAGTAATTCTGTTTATATAATTTAATTTTCAATGATGGTTATGTTTAGCTACCTGGTAGCAAATCTCCTGAAAATCTGTCAGTCATCACTGTATCTGGCCCAGCTAGAATTCTGAGGGCTACCAAAGAATGTTGTGGGTATTGGAGACCCGCACACCCACTCTGCTGCTTTCTAAGCACATTTTCCCTGTGAACTCTGCTGCTGTTAAGGCTGTCATGTGAGTGCTGCCTGACCTTTTGTTTTTATTTTCACAAACAATTGTGAGAAAAGTCTCAGCATGGGAGTACATCATTGTTTCCTTTTTTTCATTACCCAGAAATCAAGAATTCCAAAACATTTTTTTTGTTGAACTAAAACATATATATAGGTTACAAGCATATCCATCTTTAAAGTATAGATGACACTTGGTCCTATGAAAATTCTACTTTATTGAAATTAAATTTCAGTGAAATTTCAAATAGAGACCCAAATTCTGTCACAAAAAAAACTTTATTAAATGTTTTAGGTGGGACTCACACCAGTTCACATCTGTCAATAGGCATCGTGACAAAAGATCATGTCATTTTCCCCGTCTCCAGTACAGGCAGTGTTCTATGAAATATCAGAAACAAATTATCTGCTGACTGTGTGACTTCCAGCTATTACCAATGTGTTTAGCCCTTGTTCTATATTGATGACTGGGTATGTTTGGAAAGATTAAAATACACTTACATGAACTGGTTCTAATATGAAAAAATACCTTTGGAGACCATTTCTTCTGACTTTCAAAGTATTATTAGGGGCTATTGCCAGTAAAATTTCTTCCAGCCCTTCCTTTCCTACAACATGGTGAAGATATGGATGACTGCATTGGTTCTAATGATTGTTGCAATACTGTTAAAGCAGATATTTAATTCTCTGACCCTTTATAGTCCAAATGTGGTCAAGGACCAGCAGCATCTACTCAGAATCACAAAATCTCAGGCTTTACCTCAGACCTACTTAATCAGCATCTTCATTTCATCAAGGTCCCCATGTGATTCCAATGCAAATTAAGCTTACAGGGCACAAATCCAGACAATATCCATGACCTTGGAGCCAGTTCTGATCATTGTTGTACCTTCAGCGCCTATCAGAGTGCCCAGCAATGGCACATACACTCATAAATATTTATGATGAATGAATATATATTTGTATTGGCATTTGTATTAAACAGAAATAGATTGTTTCCAGGTTTTCAATCTGTTGTCTTCATGAACATTGTCAGAGATAGTTTAAAGATGAAATCTAGAAAAAGCAATGGAAAATCACTAACATAAAAATAACCATATTTCAAACTAATCCAAGCTTATTAATAAAGAATTGTTAATTACAATCAAATATTTTCCTGAGGTATCATTTCATTTGAATTTCATTTTCTGTTTCAGAAGTATACTAAAATTGTCTTAATTTGGGGGACATTACTTTATGTTCCCTTAAAACATTAATTTTAAACATAACTTTATTATCTAATTCGAGTGTTTTTAAAATGCTTAATGTACATATCTCTTGGCATCCTTATCAAAATGCAGGTTCTTCTTAAACTTTACTCTGCATCTGAATAAAATCTCAAATGTACATTAGAGAACACTTAACTGTAGGTAATTTCCCCTACTGTTTGGGAATCATTTATTTTGATGTAAAAATATGACTTCTGGGGCACCTGGATGGTTTAGTTTGCTAAGCATCTGACTCTTGATCTCAGCTCAGGTCTTGATCTCAGGGTCATGAGTTCAAGCTACCTTGGGTTCCACCCTGGGTGTGAAGCCTACATTAAAAAATAAATAATAAATAAATAAATAAATAAATAAAAATAAAAATAATTAAATTAAATTAAAATATGACTCCTTAGCAAACATTTTTGTAATGAAATACATGTGAACTATTTTTCTTTCTCGAGATGATTGATATAAATAAACAGATATTAACCTAATTGGCCATCTTCTGAGGCTAATCTTACCTTGAGAAGTAGAAATTACAGTGCTCATAAAAGCTCCCCTCTTAAAATCAAATTAAGAAAGAATAAGCTCAGTTTAAAATAAATGCAGAGATATCTAAGAGTGACACTGATTAGAGTTTGACATAGTTTGCCTAAAATTTAGATCATGTTTAGAATTTTTCCAGCCCAGCCAAACTTCTGAACTGTTTTGCTGACATTTAAAGAGCTAACAAAACAAATAATACCTCTTACCATTCATAGACTGGCATGATTCTACTCTGCCTGTCACTTTTTTATTTTTTTTCACCAGGACTACCACTAGTGATTTATAAAAGCAAAGTACCCATGTTGCCCTAGTGTAAATACATATTGATAGGCTAAAGACTCAATAATTTAATCAACAGTGGTAACTGCAAATTATTTCATGACTCCTGGATTTTTTAAGATCATCTTTGTGATGATCTCAGATGATGATAAGGGGACATGTCTGATCACCTTCAAATCCTACAAAAGCTGGGGGAGACTAGATGTTCCTAAAGATTCTAAAGAAGGAACAAAGTACACATCACCATATATATAAAACTATATGCATTTATATAAACAGGCCCTTTAGGTTTAGTTACAACATATATATTACATTTCAGAGTTACGCAAGTGAGATTGTAAAACTTGTTAGATAGAAACTAGACCTCAGCAGTAGAAGGAATGCCTCTGGGTGGAGTCCCAGGTCCTTGAAGAGGAATGATAGAGAACTAAGCTGGAGGCATGGAGGTGAGGACAGTGATAAATAAGCTACACATTAAAGGCCCAGTGGTACAATATCTTAACATGTTGCTGACAGATCAAGAGCCACAGGTTTGGAGCCTGTGCTCCCCTCTTCCACTTTTGCCCCAGGGTAGCTTCTAGACTAATTATAATACATTTGCGTTGTAGGTACAGCACCTTCTCCCTTCCCTCATGGAGAAAGGCTGCCATAAAGATTCAAGTACAAACCTTGTAGGGTAAAAAATTTCCCCTCCCAACTGGTGGGAGGAGTTCCCCAAATGATGGGAAGGGCCTTCCTTAGAGATGGCCCCACTGAAGTGTCACAGCTCCTCCCAGCTCAGAGAGGTGTAACAAATACCCAATCCCAAAATAACCTAGGGGCTGTTCCACCTTCTGGAACTTGTCCCTCTCCTACCTTGAGAGTGTACTTTCACTTTAATAAACTGCTTTATGCTTGCTGCTCTCCTTCTGTCTTTATTCCAGCATGGATCCCTATGTAAATCTTCCTGTGGGGAATCCGAGGACTGAGACCTCCATTTACACAATGCAGACTCTTTCACGGGGAACAAAAGAAAAATACATTAATGCTAAGGCATTTGTTATGGGGAGGTTTTTTTATTTATTTATCTGGTCATAATTTGAACTTGCTAGTTAAAAATCCCATGGATATTTCTATATTTTATTATTTGATCGATCATCCTCTCTTGTACTGATCACATTATATTATGTTCTGTATCAACACTCTTACCAAGAGAACTTTTTACTTGCTATCTATATCAAAATAATAAATGTATTTTGGACAACTACTTAGACGACTCAAAGGCAAAACATGACTTTTAATACATTAAGCACCAATAGTGTGATTGGGGCAGCAGATTAAGTGTGCAAGTAAGTGCAATTAAGTATGCTTGAGCTATGTCAATAGAAGCTTTACTAATAAATTTTAGATCTTCCATAAGAGGTAAGATAAATTTTTTCCTAAGTGAGATCTTCTTATTCATATGAACATATTTAAATATGCTTAATTTAGGACACAGTCTATACAGCTTATTTTTATTAGCATCCTTTGGTTATGTGTATAAGCTTGAATTATTAACAATCACATCACATGTAACAGTCAGTAAAATGCTTTATTTGATACCATCTCAACATTGGAATCAACTATGCTGCTATGCCCATTTCGGTAAAGAGTAAACTAATTATTGAAGAACTTAAGTGAATTACTCAAGCGAAGCCAGAGAATCACTGAAAGAAGAAGGATTCGTTTGAGATTTCGGTTTTCTTATATGAGGCTTGGTACTCTCAGAGTGCATTGCAATCTTACCCACCCCACCGGAAGTGCAGAACACACCAGTCTTCATTGTTGATTTTCAACAAATGACAGCGACTTCTAGTCATGCTCTTCTTTGTTTTACTTCTTAGATCAGCAGAAAGACAGTTGAGACCACATTACTAGAAGAGTTGTGGCAGTCTGCAATGAGTCTTCCAAAGCAAATGGGCAGAGGATTCAGAACAAGGTCTTTAGAAGTCTATTAGATTAAGCACATATTAGGAGAAGAGAAGTTTGGAAAGTGGAGTTTCTGGCTTCAGATCCCTGCTCTTCATTTAAAAGCAGTTTAATTTGAAGGCAATCACTCACCCTTCTATGTGGTGGTTTCCTTATCCTCAAAACATGACTGAGGACATTGCCAGGCTACTTCCCTTACCTATCAATAATAGGAAATGAGGAAGGGAATATTGCAATAATTGAAATTCATTAAATTTATAATGTTTTAAGCATTTTTAAACATTTTTATTATTTATAACACATTACACTGTAATATATTATTTACCATATTTTATAACAATGGAATAAACATGCTGACCTACCTAGTACCCAATTCTCAGACTTCTTTCTCTGTGTTTATTCACTCCCAAGTGGATTTCCTGTCTAAATATTATCTATATGCTGGTAATTTCTAAAATTGTATTTCCAGTGTCCCATCTCACCTGGAGTAAAATCCTAATTTGTTACCATGTTCCACTCACACGCACGCCTTATCTCTTATTATTGCCCACTTTCCTTCATTCTTTCTACATCCTGTTATTTCTTAACAGCCTAGGGATTTTCCTGTTTGAGGGTCTTTGTTCTCTGCTGTGCTTCAAATGCTCTCAGATAACAACATGACTGTCCTCTCACTTCTTTTGAATCTCCTCTCACAAATCATTTTATTGCAGAAACATCTTTGAAAAGCTTACCTAAAATATCACTTTCCTTTCCATCCCTTTGTATCTCCATTTTCTTGTTTTATTTTTCTTCCTAACACAAATCTCCATCTCGCCAGCATATTAAATATTGATTAGTTTACTTGCTTATAGTTTATATTCTTCCATTAGAATAAGAATCACAGAAACAGAGATTTTGTTACTGTCCTGGCCCCAGAACTTAAGATATAGTAGGTACTTAAGAATTATTTATTAAATGAAATTGAGCAGAACACCATCATATGCTGGCAACAGTGGCCAGCTACTTATTAAGAGTTGCTTCACCTAGTTTTATGCCAGTAACCTGTACATCTAGATTTGTAGACTATCTCTTAACTCTCAGTATTTATGGATCTGTCAGTTGTATCTAACAATGAAAGTGGGTAGAATTACTTTCAGGTCTCTTCCTCACTTAGGTCTATTTACTTATATACTAAATATGGATTGAATTCTTGTGGGCTATATATGGTGATTATATTCACAGCCAAATAAATGTGATGATAACATCACTAAAAATTTATTTTATATTATCCTCCTATTATATCACAGAAATAGAGTGGAACTTTACATATATTGTTTTTACTCCTGTGAAGCAATCCTGCAAAGTTCACATATTTCTCTCTTACAGATGAAAAACCTGAGTTTCAAAAATTTTAAATATTTTGACTAAGTGAACAAAGCTTTTAATTGTTGTCATTTGAAGCTAAGTTTGTCTCACAGCACACACTGTATCCACTGCCATATTGCTTGATATTCTATTGGGAATATTATGAGGGCTATTATGCTAGAATTTTCTCACATAACAAAATCTACTATATGAGATTGTGTTGATTCATAAGCTCATTTGTTTTAGCAGTCCTTACTATGTTCCTAAAATCTGTTAGAGTCAGAAAGAATCTCAGAGATATTTAGTCTGACTCTCATTTATAGACCTAGAAAGTCTGCCTGAGGAATGTTGTTTCCCCAAAATCACATAGCTGCCCTATTGCACAGACTCTCTGATCAGTGTTCACTATGTTGGGTCTTCCCCAAACTTGATTTACACTATACAAGATTTGAAACAAAATAAACTGTTGTTGGGCACTCTGTTCATAGGCTAGTTTGGCAGCAAGTGAAAAAGACTCTCACTTCAGGGCTGGAAAATAGACCAGACACACTGTAGGAATTGCTTTTAGTCAATCAATACTACACTACAGAATGAGGGGAGAAGGATGTGGGTGGGAAAGCCAGGTGGAAGAAAATAGATTATACATGATAGTAATTGGAAGCCATTGTATAGGTCTAGTGACAAGAAATATCAATGACCCAAAAAGCTGTTTATGGCTAAGGTAGCAGATGCAGAGCTCTAAGATGTAACAAATCATGATCACCAATCTCTCCATAGATATGGTGGCAAATATATTACTTAAAAATACCAACAATGTCAATATATCAAAGCAATAAATGCTACAAGTTGTAAGTGTATGCACCTATCACATACACACACATCACATAATATATAGATAACATAAAAATACAGGAAAAATACAGAAAAATATGACAAGTATGTTCTTACAGACATAATTTATTTTATAACTTAAACATCAAACATTCAAATCTAGTGTTTTCTGGAAAAAGTCTCAAAAATCACAATATCAATTAAGTATGTTTTTCCTATATTTACTTACAGATTGATTGTAACCACCTTTCACTTGATCAGTGTCAGAGTTCTATAGTGTAAGTACCATGGAGCTCATTATTTTTATATGTTCAATCAGTATTTCAACAAGATGTTCTATTGAAACAAGCTTTAAGTGACTGTGAAAATCTATATTATGGTCAATTTATGTCTTGGCTTTATTCACTTGCATTCCTGAAACAAATATTTAAGAACCTTCCTAACTGTTTCCATTCTTACAATTTCTTATTTCTAAATGTTTTTGAAAAATAATATATATATATATATATTAAGCACATATAAGTGTTTAAGCCCCATTATCGAGTTCATCTTTGTTTTATATTAAAGTTGGAGTTTGAGATACTGGATACAAAGTCTAGTAGGTAATAAGAAATCACAACCCTAAATAAATATTCTTCTTTATGTTAAACCAAAACAATGATAGAAAATGAATTTAGCTTCTAAAGAAGTCCAATAGTTAGAGACTGCAATTTCTTAGAATAGCTGATTTACACTTGTACAATATTTTGCTTTTTTGTTATTATTTAGGATTTTTTTTTTTTTTTTTTTTTTTTTATTTTTTTACAATCATTCTAAATTTTTCTTGGGACAAAAGAAAAAAAAGAAAACTATAATAAATTATTATTAATTAATAATAACAAAATATTAGATAGTAGGAGCTATGAAAAAAAAAAAAAAAAACTATTTTGTCAACATTGGAACTACTTGAAGTGTTCTAAAGACCAGTATATATATTCTCGTTTTCTAGGCATATTATTGTTTGAATAAGATTGTGAACCAATCAAGGAATTCAATTCCCATTTCTAACATCATTTCTATGGTGGGGAAAAGAATTTTGAATTTAAAAAATAAATATAAAAATAATAATCTTTAGTATTTTTCTGACTCCAGTACTTCTCAACATAATATATATCCTGCCTAACCAATGATTTCCCTCAAAGTAATTTTTTCTTACTATAAAATAAAAATTTAAAACTTTTATCATTCATTAAATCATGCTCTTTTCCCCAGATATGCCATATATATTCCCATTAACTCATTCACTTTTCCCTATTTATATATAAAACTTCAGCTTTTCAATTTGACTTAAATTCTACTATAACCTCTACTCATTAAAATTTGTATCAATATTCATTAAAATGACTTCTTATTCTTTTTATCATTAGCTATCCTCAAGGTTTAAAATTATTAGTTGTCATCGATGAACATATAATTAGACGTCTCAGGTTTAACTATTTTACAGTGAGAAACAGTGAGAAAACGCAAAAAATATAAGTAGTTCAGGATTCACTTTAGCTGTCAAATCAATAGCTATGTGTTAATTCAATATGGAGCATTTTTAAGAAAAAGACCAATGATCACCTAAGATTAAAAGGATGGGGAGCTGAGAGAGTGGTGGTGACATACACATAAATAAAAAGTTTAAGGGATATGGTTTATTCAGAATTAAGAAAAGAATAAAGTTGAACTTTAACATGTTCAGATTGTCTTATCAGTGAACCAATTGGCAAATGGTTGCAAATATAGTTTATAATATTATGGGAGAGATTGGACATCAAAATACATAAGTTGCAGTCAATTCAACAAATTCTGTAGAGTACTTATTCTGTGCCAGAGAATTATCTGAAGAATACAGTCAAATATAAAATTAAATTGAACCTGCCTTTAGGGACTTTTTGGTCTCAGTAAAGAGAAATAAATATATACATATTTATATATGTGTATATATATACACTGCTTATAAGGTGTTATATGGAAATATCTAGAATATACTACGGAAATCCATATGAAGAAATTACTTAATTTGCTTTGATGGCTTGGGTAAAGCCATGGAAAGTCATGGAGTTGCAGACAATAAAGTTGTCAACCAAGTATCATCCTTTCAGCCCTAGCTATTACCTTTCCCTATAATGTATCACTTTGTGTAATGACTATTCAATGACAATATAGGACTCCTCTGTAAATGCTATTTTTTTTTGTAAATTTATCTCTTCTTACTAATTCTATCTATCTTTTATAGATTGGCTCCATTAGTACTTTCTCATTAAGGTCTGCCTTACTCTCTTGGTGTGTGTTTCTCCTTAAGAGTTCTTCTTATGAGAACTTGTAATCATTGCTATTTTAATATATTAAATAGTGCTAAAATTATCTGTTTGTTAAACTCTCATTAGGCTCCAAACTAATTAAGGGAGAGGCTGATTTTATCTCTGAATCCCTAGAGTCTAGTAGAATACTTGACAACCATGAGATGTGTAATAAATCTTTGTGAAAAAGGAAGGCAAATAAACATAAGAAGAAAATATAGTAGGAGAAATGAAAGAAGGCAGGAAGACACAGATTTAAAACTTCTCAAGGCAGAGGCTAAAATTGTTATGGTGATAAGACAGATACAGTAGAGAAATAAATGAAAATAATGTAATTTTCCAGGAAAGGAGTGTAAAAGAAAATTAGAGAGCATTTGAAGTACAATGACTTGAGGGAAAGGAAGAAAATGTTTTTATTTAGATGTGTGTATGTATTTTGCTATTGTGGGACCTAGGGGTCTAATGTAGAAATACGGTCAATATGTCAAATACTATTCAGATTTCTGTAGATCTGAGACTGGATTTAGTTATTAAGAAGTCACAAGTGGGAGGGGCACATGGGTGGCTCAGTTGATTGAGTGTCTGATTTCAGCTCAGGTCATGATCTCAGGGTTGTGGGATCAAGCCTTCTGTCATGCTCTGTGTTCAGCAGGGAGTCTGCTGGAGATACTCTTCCTCTTTCTCTATCCCCCTTTCTCTTTTTCTCTCTCTCTCTAATAAATAAAATCTTTATTTAAAAAAAAAAAGAAGAAGTCATAAGTACAATGTCAGGAAAATGACAGACTAGGGAATTCTAAGAGGCCAACTTCAATTCAACACCCACCCCCCATCCAAAAAAGCAAAAACGGTTACAGTCAACTTTGTTAGAACTCTGGAAAATTATAGATGTTTTATAACAACAACAACAAAAATGCTGAATCAAGAAAAAGGCAATTTTAACCTGGTAGGAGAGCTTTGTGACATTTTAACATAGTTTTCCTCCTTCATCCCTATCCTCACCATAACTGTGTTCTTGAAGATAACACCCATATTCCCAGTGTGAGTACACACATTTCTGGTGTGTGATCCCCCAGGGGGGCCAGAGCAAACCTTGCTAAAAAAAAAAAAAAAGTTGGGTTTGTCTGTTTAGAACTGTCTGGGGGTTTCTTAAAGGACAGATGCAATGCACTTTTCTTTGTTTCTTCTAACTTGGAACTCTTTCCAGGTAAAAAGGCAGCTAAATGGAAAACATTACTCAAAAATGTTAAAAGACAAATGAATAAGCCACAGCCACCTGGGGCACAAGATTACAGGTATGGGCAAACAATAACACGCTGAAAGCCTCGGAGGAAAAGCTGGGAGATACTTACTTTGGGCATAAGAGCTTTGGAATTTTCTTGTATATAACAGGAAATCTGGAATGCTAAGTGCACAAACAGGCATGGAGACATGCTCAGACAAGACCTGAGAAGACACAAGGGTTTCAAGTACAGCTGATCTGTACTTTATGCTTGGCATAAATAGGAATTAAATGCTAAGGAAGAATTGTAAATGTCCTGACTAAGCATTGAAGAAGTGCCCCAACATGGAACCAATCTGCAAAAGACAAGGAAAGTATTGGTTTTTGTTAGTTGTTTGTTCCAACCATTTAAGGAAATTGCTGTCAATAGACTGGCTGACTGTAACCTAAAGGGTCCAGGACATTAAAGATCACACATGACAAAGAATACTGTTTAAAAAAAAGTAGTTTAGAAAAGTTGCTCAGCAAATAACTGCAAATGATAGTGAGTAACAAAAACAAACCCAGAGGAAGGAGAAGAATCTGGTTCCTGGAGTTACCACATTAAAATATTCAAAATATGGGTACCTGAGTGGCTCAGTCAGTTAAGCATCTGACTCTTGATTTCAGCTCAGGTCATGATCCCAGTGTTGTGAGATCAAGCCGTATATCAGGCTCCATGGTCAGCAGTGTCTGCTTGAGATTCTCTCTCTCTCCCTCTGCCCCTCTACTTGCTCTAAATAAATAAATGAATAAATAAATAAAATATTTAAAAAATTAAAATAATCAAAATGCCTTTGTATGAAACAAAGAAACAAGAAAGTATGAATCACTCAGAGGGAACAAGATAAATTAACAGAAAATTTTTCTAACAAAAGACAGACATTGAGTTTACTAAAAACCACAGATCAACTGTCTTAAATATGCTCAGAGAACAAAAGGAAATCATTGAAAAAGACCTAAAGGAAATCAGGAGAATGATATCTTGACAAATAGAAAATATCAGTAAAAATATACACATTTTATTTTTTTTTAAGATTTTATTTATTAATTTGAGACAGAAGGATACAAAGAGAGAATGAGCGGGGGGAGAGGCAGAGGGAGAAGGAGAAGCAGATTCCCCACTGCAGACACAGGTGGCTGTCCAGGTCCCAGGACCCAGAGATCATGTCCTGAGCCAAAGGCAGATGTTCAACCATCTGAGCCACCCAGGCACCCCATAAAATATACACATTTTAAAAGGAAATAGGCAGAGATTTGAGAGCTTTAAATCTTCATAACTGAAATGAAAAACTCATTATATGTGTTCATCAACATATTTGACAAAGCAGAAGACTCAGCAAATGTGAAAGGGTGAAAAAGACACTCCATGCAACTAGTGACCAAAAGTGAGCTAAGAGGCTCACTGATGCCCAAAAAAAAAAAAAAAAGAGAGACAAAGAAGGACATTATATAATGATAAAAGTATTAATCAAGAAAATATAAAATTTAAAATATATACATACATAATACAGACCCCCAAATTATTATTTTGTTTCAAATATCACTTATAACTATTATTAATGCATTAATATAATTGTTTAAGTTAAATCAAAATATTCATTCATATAAAAAGTCACTAGAACATCAAGAATCACTGAAGAACTTTGCTGTTGAATTTTGATGTGGGTAAAAGAAGTAGAATTTATTGAGAAAACATTAACTGGTTGAAAATCCAGGTTTCTTCTCAAATGCCTTGAGGTTTTGTTTTGACATAAAGAATCTGAAACTAGAAATCATAGATGCTTTTCATCATGGCTTGGGAAAAAATATTAATCAAAATTCAAATGAGCTGACTCATTTAAAGAAAAGATAATAGCCGCACATTAGAAGATAAGAAGATGAATGTGTATTTACAAACTTTCAGTAATATGCCTAAAATATATGTTTATTATCAATCTTAATGTCTCCATCTTACCTGATTTTTATAACTGAGTACTATGTATTGGATAAGAAGTACTTCTATTCTACTTGTAATAGTAAAGTATAAGGAAAAGAAGAGAGATAGGTTAGTCAATCTTGTCCTGAATGGACTTTGATGAAATGTTGAACAATGTAGCACTGTACCCTGAACAAAAATATAATTAATAAATACTTGCTGAATGAAAACAATATAAAGTTTAGAATTTAATTTATAAGCAATGGCAAGACATTACTGGGTTTTAGCAAGTGAGATTTTGTTTAGATGGATAGTTCTTTCTCATAGAGTGGATAGCACATTTAAGGTGTGACAAGGTAGTTGATAGAAAATGGAGGAGACTATTATAAATATCCGTGTGTGATCCAATTAGGGCCTAAAGCCAGTTAAATATAGTAAGGGTTCATTTCATATATCATACACTTACTAATAGTTGTTACACAGCTACAATATGCCAGATTTTAGATAAGGACCTGAGGGTTTATTTATGAGTCAGACAGCATGCAACATTTATATATTTTTATATATTTTTCATCCTAGTATAGAACACAACTAAAAGTTAGCTATTGTTGTTATGCTATCACATGCAATGATAGAGGAGGGATAGTGTGCTATGGATACCCATAGGAGGAGAATCTGATAGACTGATGCATGACTGGGGAAAGCTTCTTAGAAGAAGTGAGCTCTATTGTTAAGTTTAAAGACAGAATCTGATTTAACCAAACAAAAGGAATGCAGGAGAGGTCTAGGCAAAAGCCGTGTGAAAACTTAGAGGTGAAGGAGAGCAAGGATCAAATCAGCAGTATGGAGTGTATGGCTTGTCAATGGGGAAGTAGTGGCAAGAGGTGAATAGGTAACATGAACATATAAACAGGTCAGATAATGAAAGGTAAAATTAGCTTTGCTAAGTATTTAGAGCCCTGTAGTGAGGAACATCAGGAGCCACTGGAAGTGTTTATAATAAGTATGTTATGTGGTTTATTTCAGTTTATAAAGATCATTCTGATTATAAAGAAAACAATGGATTAAAAAGTAGCAAGAGCATAAGCAAGCAGTTTAGAAGCTATTCCCATAATCTGGGCAACTGGAGTTGGTGGCCGGAGCTGAAATCTCATCAGTGGGATAAAAAAGATACAGTATCAAAGACAGACATTTGCTGACCACACCACATACCAAGGCATATGTTAAGCTCTTTTAAGCTTCTTAATTACTCTTTAAAATAAACTGTTGTGTAGTCATTGCTATTATTTTCGTTTTATAGGTGATGATAATCAGATTTAAAGAGACTGACTTTCCCAAAATCAAAGAGTCAATAAGAGTTAAGAAACACTATTATAGTTATGTCAAGGATATTTCTATAGAGAGTACAATATTATAAAATTGTTGGAAGAGCTGATAAAACTGTATAGGTCTGACCATCAAAAATGAAGACAGAAAAATAGACAAATGACCAATCAGTTGACCTACTCTTGGGTCACCCCTGAGATTGTAATGGAATCAACACTCCATTGCTGCTTCCAAGAATTCCTCTGGCCAAACAAGAAACTGGCAAACAGACAAAACTAAAATTAAGGGATCAGGAAGGCCGATAAAGCACTCCCATCTGCCACTACCAACACTGCTCTAATGTTTCTTATAATGGAAGAGGCTGGGGAAGGGATTCTGAGGTTCTACTGTGGAGAAAACTCAGAGATCTATGGCTTTACTAGGTTCCCAGAAAATAACCCAACTGGAAGGGAATATGATATCTTCCCAACTTCTGTCTTCCAATCTCACTCTGTGCATTTAATTGATCCAATACCTAACTGCAAGGGAGTCTAGCAAATGTGGTTTTAAGCTTTTCAACATCTCTAATATGAGAAGGGTATACAAAAGGGATTAGGTAAACCAACTAGAGAGGGACAAGAAGGAAATCATGGAAGACATCTAGGAAGCTACAGTAAAATTTCAAATGGAGGGTAATCATGGCTTGCAGGAGGGTAATCATGGCTTGCACCAGAACAGTAACAGTAGAGGCAGTGAGAAGTGGTTGAGTTTAGAACATATTTAGAAGGTAAAACTAATAGGATATGCTGATACATAAAATGAAAAGTACAAAAAAAAGAGAATAGTCCATGGTCACCAATACTCTGAGCCTATGCAAGTAGAAAACAGGAATTGCTATGTGCTCAGGTGGGGAAACTGCAAAGCAGATTTAGATAAGGAGTGAGGGGAGAAAGTTTAGGAGCTAACTCTTAAACATTCAGTTGAAAATGTCTTTTAAACGTCTAAGGGGAGATGTCAAGTAGGCAATCAGAAAAGTATGTCTGAAGTTCAGTGTGAGTTCAGTGGCAGAAAATAAATTTGGAAGACATCTGTAATTTTAAAAATTTAATTGTATAAAAGAAAAAAAACTTTGATAACTTTTAGTTTGCATATGTTTTAGGAAACTTATGCTTCCTTTCTTTTAGCTTAGCAAGTTATTACTGCAACACAAGTATACTATTCTGTCTGACAGTGCAAACAGAATGATATAAATAACATTGACTGTCACATATGAATGAGTAAGATATCTCTATGTTGGAATGAACCAGAATCTGGAACAACTCATTACCAAACATAATCAGAGTTATTGCCCAGGACAATATACAAATTATGGAAATCTGCAATGATTCAAATTCAACAAAGAATACAAGAAGAGTTAACAAGCCTCTTGGGGCAGGGAAAATAAAGGAAGATGGTAGATTGTATTGCTTTAAAAAAAAAAAGATTCACAAAAGGATCAGTCAGAAGCCAAAGAAAAAGCTAGATTCTAACAATGAATTGTGAAGAAAAGTCAAGCAAAACCACATTGATTTTATGCACATTGTCATGCAATGTTTACTAAAGGAGGAAAGGGTTTGCCAGCTCTTGTGATAGATCAAAAGATTGTTCTAAATTTTAATATTCTCTCTTTTGTGTTCATCATGTAAAAATAATAAAGACTAAAGTAATTTATGGTGAGTAATATGATAAAAAGTTCATAGGTCACCCTGTTGCATTTTGCGCTCTGGTGCTTTGATTCTGCGGCTGTCTCCTTTCCTTGCAGCATTATTTATTCAATCTGTTTAGTTTGCTTTACAGGCTGTGGCAGCATTCACAGGGTGGACCTATTGAACCAAGCCGTAATAGATGTAATACATCAATACATTTGAGCTGAACAGCTTTAATTAGGCCTTCCCGGTCATTTCATCAATTCAGTTGAGTACCATTGGGATTTGGATAACACCGAGCCTCCTGTCAAGCATGAGAATTACAGCACTCCAGCAGGGCTCCACCAGTCACAGAGCAAGGTTAGGCAATCAACGGTAATTCACGCAGGGAAGTGCTCCGCGCCCAACCCATAAACTTGCCCTTACACTAATATCTTTGAAATCCTAAAACCTTTACACCCGAGTGTCAATTTGGAATGCAAACTGCCTTAAAACCCCTCAAACAGATACATAAAGCTCTTTTCCTGCTCAATAGAAGAGCAGGAGTTTACCTTGTTGCTGCCAACATACTCATATAATCAAGATACCATTTCTGTAGCAGTTAGGTTGATGGACAGGATCTAAGAAGATGCAAAAACTGTGCTGGGTGTAAAATTTTATGTATACAATTCGAAGTTTCAATAACACAGCTGCTTTATATTTTGCACTGTACTTGTCATGTACAGCCCAGAACAAATATGCTGAAAGGAACCTGCTATGGAAAATTGATACAGATGAACAGTACAGCGGGGCCAAACCACTGATGTCTGGAAAAGGGTCGACTACACACAGTTTTGGCAAAACTTGCAACTAGTTTTCAACATACAAAATGTCTCCAAAGAGAAAGACCAGAAACAAAAAAGAACAAGACATTTTCAGTTATGTAGAAAGGCATCCAAATAATCTGATGTCATTTTTCTAGACTGTGTACAATGTGGGGACTCAAATTTGTCAAGAACACCCAATGAAGACGTATTGGGGAAGGGTCTACAAACAACACAGGTGCAGCCTTATGGGTGGCCAGCATAGGAAAGTGACCTGCAGGGCTCCAACTAGAAATCCTTGTCAAGGAAATCATGACATTCTGAAAACAGAAGGGTTGGAGCCAAGTGTATTAGAAAGAGATCTCCACTTTCTCAAATGCCGAAGAATGAATCAGTAGATTAACTGGGAATACCATATCATAGGAGAAATAGTAAGAGGTCTTTACCAGGTAGTCTAACAAGGCTCCCCTCATTCTTTTTCATCCAAATGGTACCTTTCCCCTAGGGTAAATATCCTGGATGCCTGGCTTGTGCTGTAGCCACATTTGCTAAAATTTGGGAGCAGAGCCTGCTTCATTTGACCATGAGTCAAGTGGTAACCAGGCCAATTTTTTATGACTATGGAGGTTCTAAATTATTTATGTTTACTGAAATAACAAAGGGAATGTAATGTTCCTTTAAAAAAAAATTAACCATGTTGAAACTGTTTTTGCAAATAGGAAAAAGGTACGTGTGCAAAATTAGAACATAGGAACTGGCAAAAGAATAAACGGTTTTGTTACTTTAAAAAATTAACAACATTGAGCTTAAAGGGTTACACCATTTACATTTGAAAATAATACTAAATATAATATAGGTTAATTTGAAATCCTCTTTCTATTAGCTGCAAACAAGAAAACCAAATTAGTCTTAATTGTGTCTTGTTTAACTTGACCATTTAAATTAGAGATTCTTTGCTAATCTAGATGCTTTTATAGTTACCACATCTTTTCACATGGAACTTTTTTATATTTTTACTTCTTTGACCCACAGAATGTTTTCAAGTGGGCATTTTTATCTTTGGAAATGGTAAGAGTGATACTATAATTATACTTACAGGAATCTGTGAATATCTGATTCTCTACAACGTTCAACACCACAGTATTGGTATTTGTCATTCATGTATATGGGTATCAAACATTATTAGTTCATTTGTTTAATACAAGATAAAATGAAACAGCTTGATTATAAGAGAGAATATAAACCTAATAGATATGAATAGTCCAAATTGCTAGAAATATTAAGTTAAATTGCAGTAGAATTTAACTTCTCTGATTTGGATACGCTTTTTTAGTTTGACAATGAATTGTCTGGACAACAAATTGTTGTGTTGTTACATTTAGAAGAGGCACTATATCAAGAAATGTAATTATAAAGTTTATTAATACCAATAATGATATGTATTCTTTTAAAATGTTAAAAAATGGGTTTTCTAATGCACACCAAAGACTTACAAGGGTGACTAGAATATATAAAACATTAAGTACTGTACAATTGAATCCAAAAATCCTCTATTCAGTGTTTTTTTTCTTCAATGTTTTCTAGGCTATTCTTCCCACTCAATTAATTCCCCTGGCACATTCATTACAGTGGCTATTTATTAAACTCTGAAAAAATATTTAGATATAGACTCAACATCTGCAATATATATGTTTCTTCTGTAACTCCTAAAAGGTTATATTACCTATTTGGATGGAGATATATATATATATATATATATATATATATATACACACACACACACATATATATATATTTGGATGACATGTATGTGATATATAATAAACACATATATGTTTGTATATATGTAACATATATACACATATATTTTACATGTATACATAATGTGTGTGTATATAACATGTATGGGTATATATATACACCCACACACATATATATGTTTATCCCTTACACCCTATCAAAATGCTATGTGAAATTTAATATATTAAAAAAAACTTTTGGCTTTAATTGTTTTTCAACCTCAAAGCAAATAAACTAATGTAGAAAAGTTTCCTTAAAATAATTTTTAGTAACTAAGTTAATATTAGTTGTTGAAAAATTCGAAGAATAATAAAATGCTTAGAGAAAAAAATAAAACTTCCCCTTTTTCAATTTATACCCCTGCAGGTATATACTGCTATTAGTTTACTGTATATACCTTAGATATTTATTTATTTTATTTTATTTAAATTTATTAGGTATTTATTTATTTAGATATTTATTTATTTATAAAAATGTTTTATGTATTTATGTATTTATTTGCGAGAGAGAGCGCATCAGTTGGGGGGAGAGGTGAAGGGAGAGGGAGAAGCAGACTCCTGAAAAGCCTGACATGGAGCTTGATCCCAAGACCCTGAGATCATGACCTGAGCCAAAGCCAGATGCCTAACTGAGCCACAAAGGTGCCTCTATACTTCAAAACATTTTGATGTTTAAATAAGCAAAATAACATATATATACACATATATATGTTATTTTGCAATTATTTTCATTATTTTTAAGGGAAGTTAATGTCATGAAATTTAGACTTCCCTCATTCTTACTAAATATATTAGTATTCTACTATGTACATACATGGCTATTAATTCATCTGATCTTCTTTAAAAAGTTATTTATTTATAAATAGTATAAATAAATAGTATAAATAAACAAATAAGTTTATAAATAAATAGTATAAATTTTATTTATACTTTAAGTTTTTACTTTGCTATTACAAACTGTGCCACAGTATATATCTTAGACTATAAAACAAGACATTTTTGGAAATATCTCAATGTGTTAAATTCTTATATTTTTAATGGTATGTCTAGCTTTTATTTAATAAATTTCCTATTATACATTAATAGATTTCCCAATTCTGCTTCAAAAATGTTGCACTAATTAACACCACTATGAAAAGTATATGTGAGTGCCATTTCTCCCAAATTTACAAGAAAATATATATTAATAATGTATCTGTAAAATACATTTTAGATATTTTCTCCCAGTGTATACTTACTCTCCTTCATTTATTGTGTCTTTCCCCATACCAATTAAAACTTTTTTTTCTGGTCAATTTAATTAATAATCTCCTTTATCTTTCTGGAGTTTTGTATCACATTTTAGAGAGTGTTTCTATTCCAAGATTATGAAAGTGGTTTTTTAAAAATTTTAATTTATTTATTTGAGAGAGAGAGTGAGAGAGAGAGCATGAGAGGGGAGAAGGTCAGAGGGAGAAGCAGACTCCCCACAGAGCAGGGACTCCGATGCAGGACTCTATTCCAGGACTCTGGGATCTTGACCTGAGCCAAAGGCAGAGGCTTAACCAACTGAGCCACCCAGGTGCCCCCAAAGTGTTTTCTTAGCTCCAATTTTTGGAAGCAGAATATGAGTGGGGCTCCTAGTAAAGTGTTTTACTAGGGAAGAGCTCTCTGAACAAACTTTTAAGGGCATGAGAGAAGCAGGGTAGGGCAAGGGGAGTTGTCTAAGCTGTGGATTCAGGTGACATCTAGTTATCCACATGGAACTCTGAAATGTGACTCATACCATAAAGACGGTCTTATTTTAAGACGGGTGAGTAGAGCCTTTGCACCGCATCATCAGTGATTGTTTCCTGAGCTGGGGTGAAACATAAATCCAAGGAACTCCCTAGCCAAGTGACATCATTCTCACAGAGAAGGGTGATTCTCCCGAGAAGACTGCAATTGTGAACCATTAACAATAGGCAGGGCAAGAAGTCACCAAAAATCTGAGCAGGGCACCAGCACCCCTTGCTGCAAGTGTACCGTTGCCTTTTCTTCAAATAATTGTACCGATTTATAGATAATCTTCTTTTTTAAAAGAAAGTTTGCCTTTTGAAACATTTTAATATGTGGCATGAGATACTGATATTTTCCTCAAAGATAACCACTTATACCAACAGCATCAGTTAAATAATCCACGTTTTCTCCCCACAAATTTAAATATGACATTTACCACATATCAGATTCTCACATACAAGCAGAGCAGTTTTTAGACTCCAAATTGTGGTCTACTGATATAATTGTCATTACTGATCTTATCCCATATTGTCTCAATTATGTGGTTTTTAAGCTTTTAAGAAAAGTCCCCCTACATTATTCTTTTTACTCACAAGTGGCTATTTTATCTTTATTCTTTGGGATAATATGTATTGCAATTGAAATCTTTATTTAGATTAAATTTGATTTATTGTTCATGCTTAGGCTGAAAATAAATCACCAGGCAACAAGCAGAATTAAAATATTAAAAAAGAAATAGAAGGCTAGTTACAGGCATTGTTAGGACCAAATACCCAATCTCTGCACCATGCTGAAAGCCCATGTGTTGCACTAATATTCCTGTTTTAGAGCTGGAGAATTTTAGACCTCAGCAACAGTAATATACTATAGTATGAGTCACAGTCCAGTAGTGATTCTCAGATGCCTCAAATAAAGGCAGAAGTCTGCTAAGAAATGACAATATGCACAAGAATTATAAAATACATGGGGAAGGCCAACATGATGAAAACTACTCTATGCAGCAAGAACCTGGAGAATACATATATCCAGGGAATTGAAATTCATAGAAAATTCGATAGGCCACCTAAAACAAATATGTTTCAATATTCCAATAAAGACAGGGGCACCTGGGTGGCTCAGTCAGTTGACCATCTGCCTTTGGCTCAGGTCATGATCTCAGGATCCTGGGGTTGAGCCCCACATCAAGCTCTCTGCTCAATAGACAGCCTGCTCCTCCCTCTCCCTCTCATGCTCTCTCTCTCTCTCTCACTCTATCTCAAATATATAAATAAAATCTTAAAAAAAAAAAAAAGAATTAGTGGTGCCTGGGTGGCTCAGTGGTTAAAGCCTCTGCCTTTGGCTTATGTCATAATCTCAGGGTCCTGGGATCGAGCCCCACATCAGGCTCTCTGCTCAGCGGGGAGCCTGCTTCCACCACTCCCCCCCGCCTGCCTCTCTGCCTACTCGTGATCTCTGTCTGTCAAATAAATAAATAAAATATTAAAAAAAAAGAATTAAAAATATCTATAAATAAGGTCATGGATATATAAAATAAAAAGATCTGAAAGAGAACAAGATAGAAATCATGAAGATTAAAGTTTTAGTCACTGGGGAAAAGATTCAAATGATTACTTAAATATTGACCAGTCACTGCCAGCAAGGGATTTATAAACTGGAAGAGGGGAGAAAAGGAAAATAAAAGAACGTATCATAGTCGGATATTTTTTAAAATCATGATGTGATTGGAAATTTAAGAGAGAGTGAAGACGGCAGGCGTAGCTCCAGTATTCCACTAGTATTTGTTCCAGAAGGATTACAAAAAGAGACTGGATGAGAGACAATATTTAAAAAGTTATAATGGTGTATGAATTTCCAGAAATAAGAAAAAACATGAATTCTCAGATTAAAAAGTTCCACCTAGTGCCAGGAGCGATGATATTGCAAATCCATTCATGGTCAAAGCATACTGAAAATGAAGACATTAAGGGTAAGGGGAAAATCCTGAAAGGTAACAGAAGGTCTGAATATCTACACAGTATGAAATATCAGGAAATATATCCTTAGCAACCATAGATGACAGACAGGTGACAGCAGGTGAACTTGCTAAGAAGGAAAATCGTTTTTGTTTTTTTTTTAACATATGCAACCAAATTATAAATTTGAAATAAAGATTATATTCAAAATCAATTTACAAATTTTACAGTCCCCAAAACCTCAGTGAGATATTATACAGTGCCCGTCAGCTAGAGGGATATAAATTTCAGAAAGGAATGGAAAGCAGAATAAAAAGAGAGAAAAATAAATAAAGAAAGGAAGGAAGAAGAAGGGAAAGGAAGGAAGGAAGGAAGATGGGAAGGAAAGGAATAAATTAGTAAAAAAACAGTAAATCTAACTAAGCTTTTACTATAAACAGATGTTCAGGGGTACATTCAATAAAATAAACAATGGAAATGATATCAACATTCTTTGGAGGTATGTTCAAAACGTAAAATGTAACTAAAACAATAACAAAGACTTTTGTGGGGGCATTTAGTGGAAAGTGTGATAAAGCCCTTGCCTCATTTGAGAAGAGGCTAGAGATAATCTCCAAATTAGGCTATGTTGGAATATATAAATTTAAACGTTTGTGTTAGCATATTAAGAGGTGCTAGTAAAAAAAATCAGACACAAAGTTTATTATATCTATCCCATAGGAGACAGTGAGAGAAATAGAAACAAAACAACAGACCAAAACAAACCAATGCAACAAATAATAATTTCAGAAGCAAAGAAAAAGCATAGCAAATAAAAGCCCCAAAATATGATGACAGAAATGCATCAAACCAGCCATAAGTCAAAATAAGAAAAATGGCTCAGACTTGCCAATTAGGAACCATTCAGTGGTGGGGGAAGGGTGTCACTAATTCCTCACTCCAGATGTTTCCTTCTCTTTGAAAAGACATTCATTAGTGTTACACTACTGGGTTCTCTCTGTCCCTCTGTGCATTTGGGACTTTTGAATCTGTGGTCTGGAAGTTTGCGGTTCTGCCTTGTCTTCTCTTGACTTCGTGATCCTGCTTCCCTTAGGGTTTCTGTTTTCTGGTCTTTTGCTCCATACTGAAGTTATTTAGAGGTGTGAATTGCTGAAAGATAAACAGAAGTATCTTACACATTTTAAGAGTTTATTTGAGCAAAAATCAATTGGAATTGGGCAGTGCCCAAGCTGAAATGGTTAGGAGTACTCCACCAACAGGAAACAAGAGGGGAAAGACTTTCATTCAGACAAGGCGGGACAAAAAACAGAGAAATTATTTGATTGGCTGTTTGACTGGCTATAACCTTGAACATCTGCCTGATTTGAAAAAGCCTAGGTGACTGTTTTTGATTGGTTGTCTCTAGGTTTGGCTTTCTTAACCCTGAGGGATTTATAGGCTTAGGTTTTCATTTGCTCTTTTAGGCAAGCTGCTAAGGTATTAAAACCACCTCAGCCTAATCATCTTCTTGCTTAGTTAATGTAATGGAACAGGAAGACCTGTGGTTGTCCAGAACTATCCAGGGTTGGATAGATATGATGGTTCAACCCTGAGGTTCAGTATTATAAACCTCATTGTCAGTAAACACCAGGGCCATATTGTTAATGTTAGCATTACAGACAATAATATTTCTATATTTACTCACCTTTTAATATTTTTGTTTCTAACCTTACTGATTTTCCTTTGTTTCAATATTGAGGCTATAAGAAAAATCAGAATTTAAATTATAAATAACCTTAAATATCTTAATATTTAGTATCAAATCAATGTTATAATATATGCATTTTTGCTGTTAGAAAAATTCCCTTCAAGTTTAAGCAAATTTCATTCACTTTACCTTTCCATTAAATATATTTTGCCAACTCTCATTTTGAGTATCTTTTTTTGGACTAGGAATATCAGGACAAACTTAATATAAACTGCTTTGCAATTGAAAGAGGTCACATGATAGATATTTATGGGATGAGATGGGTATCCTGGGGTGCTTATGACTTTTTCAAAAGCTGTTTACTTTCTAATATACAAAGAAGCTATTTTGTCTTTTAAATACCACATTATCTTTTGAGAATGGGGCATAGTTCATTCTAAAAAAATACCACCAACTTTAAATAATGGCAGTAGTTTACAAAAAAGACAAGTGAAAGCAAACCCCCATAATTTAGTTTTTCTGCAAGTGGAGCATATGGTCAAATTTATTGGAAATTAAAAGGAAAACATCTGAATTTGGCTGCATATTATGAGAAATTTTACACTATACTGATTGGTTGGCTGAATTTACTACTTGTCAACTCTAATTTATTCTAAAAAAGTCACCTTGCCAAATGCCTGTGTTTCATTGTGCCTGCATTAAGTAATGTATTTCTAACAACAGGCTTTGCAATTCGACCAGCTCATACATGCGTTATTGATGATAAATGCGTTTGTATATTCTTTATTCTGCTTTGCTTGTACTGTATTCCCTTTGTCTGATTTTGTATGAGTATCATAAATGTGAATTGATTCTGGGGAAACTTTGGGTTAATCATATTTTAAGTTATCAAAAAGTAACTGCATACACCAGAAGTATAGCATTGCATTTAATAGTGGAAATTCTTTAGTGAGACATTGATAGTAGATTTGGCAGCTGAATGATGTATTTCTGGAAATAGGAAGATGTCCTAGAAGTAACTTGTGGCTGTTCCCAAAGATTTATTAAAACTAAGCTGACACTTGCATCATTGATGGAGGTAATTTTAAAGCTCTTGAAATTCTACTGACCCTAAGATAATGAAACTACCACCTCATACACATTTGTATTCTGTGGCATGTAGTGTGGTTAGTGGTATGGAATGTGAAATGCTATCATTATCTTCCAGAACAATTCACAAAAGTAACTGAGGGCAAATGCACCGATTAAGAGACACTGCAAAGAAAGGTAGATACAGTGCTGAGGACCTGATGAGTGGTCATGTATAAAAACAAACAATAATGATAAGGGATTATTTAGGCAGTTAATAAATCACGAGGCTCGGTGATGCACATAGCCAACACAGATTTCTTAAAAAGTGTTTCCTTTATCGTGTATCACAGCAGAGAATTTATATTATGCCCTAAAACAAATCAAATCCAGTGCATATGAAAAGTACCATGAAATGTACTTAGAAGAGCCTTGCTGAGGTGAAGATATGTGCATATTTATGACACGGACTGCCATGGGCTCCACACATGAAAGCTCTGCTTATAATCCAAATAACATTTCTAACAGTATTTTCAGATAAGGAGAACGTGTGTTAAACTCTGCTCAGAAGCTTCAAATCTTTAGGCTCATTCAAAATGCGGATTGTGCATATGAAATAGGATGATTGCTTTATATTGAAATTCAGCAGAAATATTAATGAAAATCTATGGGGATGGCTAGCATTCAACTGCTTTCAGAGATTCAGCACTAAACTATGATTTATTAATCACATATTCATGGAAATAGTTTATAACACTCTTCTAGTCCTTCCCTTCCAATACTGATATTCACCAGGTAAAAAGATTGGCTTTTTTCTTTTTTTTTTTTAAGACTTTTTTAAGATTTTATTTTTAAGTAATCTCTACACAGGGCTTGAATTTACAACCCCGAGATTTAAGAGTTGCATGTTCTACTGACTGAGCCAGCCAGGGGCCCATGGCTCTCCAAAAAAAAAAAAAAAAAAGTGTGAGTCAAGTAGAGTATGAGGGGGAGTAAGAAGATGTATAGAGATAAAAGATAGAAAGCATAAGTGATCCTGGTACACAGTTCAAGTTAAAGATGTGAAAGAGCCACCACCTGCAGAATTTCACTTTTCCTTTGGCAACATCATTACCATAGATAGAAGGTATAATACCGCTGTATTTCCTTGGCTGGATTCCTCCCCCGCTGCCCAGGAGGGAGACTGTAAACCCATACCCCTATAATGAAGTCTTCTATTTCACCACCCTTACCCATTTTCAGTAAATGGCTTCATCTTCAAATTCACAAAGATAAGAACTGCCTAATTACCTGTCAGCATTTTACACAATAGCTGAATTCATAACCATTTTTCCCTCCTCTCCTCAATGGAAATTGTATTTCTCTAGTCTTGTAGGTGGGTTCCCACCTCTTTCTCACTGCTTCATTCATGATTCATTTTCCATTCATTTCTCTTTACCTCTGGACTTATTTTCTTTGTACCATTTACTATCCATTCTGTTTGTATTTTTTTCCTAACTTATGGCTTATTTCCATTAATATTTAAGCTTTGAGAAATCCACCAGATACTTTGTTTTTGAAAAGCCTTCCTTGTACATCAGTCTCCTGCTATCTGATATTCTCATCCATTACTATTTTTCACAATCTATCCTTTTAAGATAAATACTATTTATATCTCTCTGTTTCTTCCTTCCAATGGTGCCTTTCCTTCCCTTTCAGATACTACAAAGTCTTTTTCTTTCTTTCTTTTTTTTTTTTTTTCTTTTTCTGTAGCAAGGTTTCTCAACTTTCACACTTTTGACATTTTGGACTAGATAAGACTGTTGTGGGGTCTTGTCCTATGCACTGTGGATGTTTAGTGGCAATCTTGGCCCATTCCTGGATTCTGCCAACTAGATTCTAAAAGCACAATTCACCCCCATCCCTCTCCTTAGTTGTGACAATAAAAATGACTCCAGACATTGACAGATAGCACTGGGGGAAGGGGAATATTGTCCCCAGTTGCGAACCACTGGTCTACAGTGACTCATATTTCCCTCTCTCTCTTACTTCACTTACCAGTTAAATGTTGAGGTTCCTCACATTCTACTCTAACACTCTGATAACTTCTCACATTATCTATATGCTTCTGTCTTACTGATAAATATTCCATATCAGAATCCTCCTTGAATCCAAAGTATCATCACCTACAGAACTACAGGACATCTCACAAATGCCTCAAACTCACAATTTATGAAACTGAATATATCATTTCTCACAATGACTTCCCCCAACCTGAATATTCTCCTATCTTCTCAAGGTAAAACAACTGTCTATCCAATTTCCAAGGCAGAAATATGGGAATCACCTTTGACTCCTTCCTCACCCAAATGTCATATATCACATAAACAAAATCTCAAAACAATGCAGTATCCCATTTCAGGTTAGTTTTTCTTTTTTCTTTTTTTTTTTTTTAATTTTATTTATTTATTTGACAGAGAGAGAGAGAGCACAAGCAGGCAGAGGGAGAAGGGGAAGCAGGCTGCCTGCTGAGTATACTTCCAGTATACATTACTGCAATATTTTTTGGTCTGCTTTCAGATTAGGCTCTTCCCAATATATTTACCACACTGCAGCAAAATGAAAAAAATAAAATAAAATCAAAACCTGATTGTGGGAGGCCGCAATAAGTCTTGAAACGAGGAACAAACTAGGCCCTGACTTGTGCCTCCTTTAAAGTCGAATAACCTAACAAAAGGTTTAGGATGGGAAAAGTTGAGTAGCACTGAGAAAGGGTCTGTGCTATGTGTTGTGTGCTCGCCTACGTGACTTCCCACATACTTGCTAAACAAATGAGAACAATTCGGTTGGGGTCAAAAGTTCATTGCTGGTCCTTGCTGCGCTGGTACTGCTCATAAATTACCTTCAGGTTTGCTGTATCAATACAGAACAATTGTACTAGCATCAGCCATTTGGCGTCACGAGGTCTGCTTATAGTTAAATGTGAAACTTATTATGGGAACTCATGGTTGTTTAACTAGACACAGTTGTATTACTTCTCCTATCACTATATATATGGCCTTAATGCTTTGAATAAACCTAGCACTGTTGGACATCCTCCTCAGTGCTCCTCCTGCCCCCATCTCTTTGTCTGTTAAGTTCTTTTCACCATCCTCTTACCCTCACATTTCCTGGTCGATTTGTTGCGCTGGTCGTGACACCTGATCTTGGAGCACTTTTACTTAAAACACCTATGATTGCCTATTATAATACAGGAAAAAAAAATACCGTGAACATTCCTTAACATTTTGCTATCACATGCTTCTAGATGATCTGACTCCTGTTGTAGCCTCAATCCCATGTCTTGTCATTCTTATCCATATTGAACTACTTCCAATTTCCTAGAATGTATCATCTCATTCTATTATTAGGTCTTTGCATGGAGTAATTTTTTCCCTCCTTGGAATACTTGTATTTCATGACTTGCAGCCATTTTTACTGCATTCACTGATCAGTCCTAAGCTATCAGAGTGCTTATTCAGGAATCTTCTCTTCTCTTTAGGCTTTAATGTTACCCCTATCCTTAATGTTTTCATGAAACACTATAGGCATCCATGTATCACAGTTTACTGAGATTGTGTGTTTACATGTGTCCATGTCCCCAGGTGGGCACAAAGTGGCTTGAAGCTAAAGGCAGTGTGTTAGTCACCACTGTGTCCATAGTGACTCATACAGTGCCTGGCACATAGTTAATGTCCAGTATTTATCTGTTGAATGAACAGAAAAGGAATGTCTAAACTAAAACTTACTCCATGTATAACATTTCTGGTGTTTTATTAAAGCCCACTATTGCTTCCAGTAGTTGATCTATATCCCCCTTTTCCCCATTTTTAAAAATACTTATTGTATTTACTCATTCAGTGAGCACTTGTTGATTACTTATAGTAATGTAATGCTAATCACTAGTAGTATACTGAAACCTCTACTGTTGGGGAAATGAGTGATATTAGTGGAACGTGAAAGCGCCAGAAGAGGATGAATACCAGCTCTTTAAGAGTCTCTATCAGCAGCAGCTGAGATATTTGGGAATTGAAGTAGGTGAGGAAAGAGGACAGGTGGCAAGAGAACACTCCAGGATGAAAAAAAAAAAATAATAGACTGAGTCATAATTGTTAAGTGTGAGTTCTCCACGTAACCAAAAAAAAAAAAAAAAAAAAAAGAAGAAGAAGAAAGAAAGAAAAGGAGGGGAGGAGGAAGAGTCTTACAGACAGTCCATAACACAATATCAACCATTCTTTCTCTTATCTACCACGCATTTTGTTCTCACCAGTACGGGTGGGCCCATGAGAAACTCCCTATTGGCCCACGTGGTCTCATAACAGTGATAGGGCTTCCCTGGGGCTCAAGTGAGAATAGCAGGTGTAGGCTCTAACAGATGATGCTACTCAAGCTCTGATTTAAGAAAGATGGAGGTAGTAGAAAATGGTTCAGCACAGCTGGTGAAACTTGAGGAAGTCCTGACATACAAGTGCTTGATTAAATTATGTCTAGAGATCAGTTTCTAGTGGATAGGTTGTAAAAGGAGAAACAGAAACAAATAAAAAAGAAACACAATAGCCACAGGAATAAAACTTGAATAATGTCAAAAGTGCATGGGACAGAAAGTAAGAGCTAGATCTTTAACCTAACAAGCACAACCAGTTGTATAATGTAGAAAGTAGGTGCATTTCCAAGGGAACTCCAAATATGGAAAGGTCACTGTCAAACAGAAATAAATGCAGAAAAATTCTTCATAGAGGGCAGTGAGACCTTTTTAATGGTGGCCCTCAGGCTCTTGAGGTGATACAGTTGTACACTAAATAGGCAACTTAACATCAAATTTCCTTCATTCTCCAATGCAGTAGGACACAATGGGTAACTTTGTGCAAATTAATTAAATACTCTCAGCCTCAGTTTCCTCACATGTAAAATGTGGATATGCCTGTCAGAGAGATGATATCAGTTTCAAACACTAACATTAAGTTTTGGATATAATTATTACTCAATTACATGAATTGTTAGACTTTTAGCTATATAAATGTGATATGAAAAATAACCCACAGTAATGTCCAAGGTTATAATGTGATCTTCATCAAATTTAATAATAGGCTAAAACTCTTGAAGCACCTGGGTGGCTCAGTGGGTTAAGCCTCTGCCTTCGGCTCAGGTCGTGATCTCAGGGTCCTGGGACAGAGCCCCGCATCAGGCTCCCTGCTAGGAGGGGAGCCTGCTTCCCCCTCTCTCTCTGCCTGCCTCTCTGCGTACTTGTGATCTCTCTCTGTCAAATAAATAAATAAAATATTTTAAAAAGATAGGTAGTTTATCTTTGTATTACCTTTTAGGTATAACTAAAATAAAAATTACTAGAAATTTCAGTCTAGTATCTGGGATCTAAAATTGGCTGTAGCAATCTCAGAGCATCACACAGTATGCCAAACCTGTACATTTCAAGGATTTTATAGTAGTCTTATGAGGAAGATTATTAAATATATCACAAGCTGTATAAAAATCACATATTCTCTTTTGAAGCCATTGATGAAATAAGTCTTCTACTGGCTATGAAAGAATAACCAAAATGTTAGTGTTCAATTAACAAACATTGAAGGTCTATTGTTAAATGATCTCCTTTCATTCATCTCATATTTAATACATTTTTCATGTTTCACAAATAGGCAAAGGTGAATTATTATAAATTCCATTTTTTTAAACATATAAAGGGTATATTTAATAGTCTTTTAAACAGGATGAAGGTGGTCTTAACCCTTCTCTCATCTTGATTAAACTTTACGTAGTCTTCCTCCTGACTTAGGCCTCTGACCTCCCTTTTCTTAGAGGATTTACTTTAGCAAATTTAATTATAAATTCTTTCTCTGCTCCCTTTTGATGTAAATCTTCTAACCTTTTGCCAGTTTTATGACAAACCTATGTTTTCCTCAAAAATCTGGGAGCCATCCCTTTGAAATATAACCTTTGAAGGAGAGAGTGCCCCTCCCTCCCAGACTCTGTGGAAGGATAGGCATCTAACTTAATACACTACAATTGGCCAATAGTGGTGGTCTAATCATATTTATCAATCTCCCCTACACACGTCTTCTAATACTTTTCTACCAGCTCACCCCCAGTCCTAAAAATTCCCTCTCCCCCTGCCCCCAACACCTTTTGTTTCAAGAGAGTTGAATTCTATCTCTCTCCCCTATTGTAATAGTCCATAATAAAGTATTTCTTGCCTGTTTAACTCCATCTATTGCAATTTTTCTTTGACAACTGAGAATCATAAATTCTTGACATATTCAAAGACGATTCAATAAAAGTCAATACTGGAATATAACTGATGGGATATGCTATTTAATGTTTTGTTGTCTACATTAGGGATTTTGTTTATAAATTGAAATGTAATAAAACCATCTTCAAAACTGATTCTTGCATATATCCCAATAAGTGAGCATTAAATTTTGGATTCTTAGGTAATGTGTAAGTTCAATGAAAATCATAACTTTTGGTCTATTTTTCCATCTCTCAAGATATGGTTATTTGTGATATTATCTGAACCATCAGGAAGTAAAATCTAAAACTGATTTCTTATCCTGCTTCCAAGCAATTGATGTTCTATTCAGAAAGGTAGGATTATCTGTTTAAAAATGCATTAACTTTCACATAACCTCAATATGTTTACCAAAATTCATTTTAAATTTATATTAGAGCTGTGAAAGCTTTGAGATTGCTGCCTAACAAATTATTCACAGAAGTATTCAAAATGGCTCACTTCTGTGTTTCAATCCTATAGGGTTGTTACTAGAAAACTCACATGTAGTTGAAATTTGATTAGATTTCCATCTGTCAGGTAAATATATTTTAAGAATCCAGTTTTAATAATACCAAAATATAATTTTAACCTACCACCAGAAATTAACATAGTGTAAGGAAGTATGCATTGGATCGTTTCAGTTTTTCATAATTTCAGCTTTTATGTAATTCTAGACTTGATAGTTTCCAAGCCACAAAATACGAACTAACCATATATATGTTAGAAAACAAGTTGTCCAAAAAAAGAAAAATAAACCTAATGGCTATTTCTTCACATTTCTGCCAATATTTTCAGTAAATAGTTATCTAAATATTAACCATAGGTCATTTATCTATTAAACTATCTTCACATACCAGTAGCTTTTGGCCTAGAGTGTTCAATTTCCTATACATTGCCAAAAGTAGCTCACTTGTGTATCATGAGTAATCGAGCACAATTAAAACATTGGTTTGTCAACAGTTGTGCATTGAAATGTGAAACTATTCTTACGTAGAATAATTTTCAGGAAATATAAACTTAGGTTCTATAAATCTCTTTAATTAATATGAAAAACTATAAAGAAATAATGTCACGGGAACATAATAATAACAAAAGAATATTGTTACCATGATTTACTAGTCCATGTGGATAAAACTTGAATATTACAAGATGAATGTGCTCCTGAGAATTATTTGAAAAGATGAGCATTTTTAAAAAAATTAACTGTATTTTAAAAGCGATAAGGTAGTGCTCTGCATAAAGGCAGTGATTATGAAACATTTGGAAAGTGAGAACACTTAGTAATGGAAAATATCCCAGCTAAAATTATTTGGTTTGAGTTAAAGATGAAGACTAAGTAGAGAGTGATGCATTTAGGTTCAAAATCCACGGTATATACAGCATGATGGAATGATACCATGGGGATAGAGGAAATACTTAGTGCCCCCATTGACATACGAATAATGCATATCAGCAATTTGGCACTTGCAAAAATTCAAGGAAAAAAATAAAAAGATGTGTTGGATCTTTAACTACATTGATTAAAGATTAAAGAAAGTCACAACCCCTACAGTCTTTTCAGTTTGGACTATGTCTGATTATGGTAGTAATTTTATGTGGTCATAAATACAATATTTCCAGAGTGATTATGAGTCTTGAAAGCACAGAAAGCTGCTATTTTCCAATAAGGTAAATTTGTACATTTAGCCTATACCTAAAGCAACCAGAAAGATTTTAGAATAGGAAACTGTCTTTGAATAGGTTTGCTGGAGAAAATACAAAATTCGAAGTCAAATTTGAATTTTAGAAAAACAGTGAATAATTTTGTAGTTATTATAAGCTGCCCAACACTGCATGTGAAAAATGCATGGGGCATATTTATGGTAAAAAGTTATTTGTTATCTGAAATTCACATTTAAATGTGTATCTTTTATTTTTATTTGCTAATTTAGCAGCTCTATATTTTGAAAGACGTTCTTGCGAAGAAACGGGTTTGACTTATTCTATATACTTTCAGTAGTAGGCATTATATGAAGATATGATTAGGCCAACTGTACACTAAAATGTACAAGATTCACAAACCAGGAAAACAAACATGACAAACAAGCAAACAACAAAACAGAAATTTCAACTTTGGAAATGTTCAAGCACTGATTATCAATGGCAGCATAGAAAAGATACTCCTTCTGATGCATTATTGATTCAGATGATGAACCCTAGAGTCTCTTGTATTTAACAGATTTTATAGATCAAGTTTGGAATGTATCAGATTTGATAATTGACCCTATTTACTAACATCATTCAGGCACTAGTCACTTTTCAAGTGTTTTCTATAAATTTCACATGGTATCTTATGACTCACAAGTTTTAAAATAAATAAAATAGTTCTGTGTGAAAATGGAAATAATGCTCATTGCAGAATTCAAATGTTGTATCACTCAATCAGTAAACTTTCATTCTCAAAAATGTCCCTTACCACTTTAAAACAAGGATCGCACATATGATTTCTCACTTGAATACTCCTCTACACTAAGGTCCTTAAAAAAATGTTAGGAAGCAGTTTTTTTTTTTCTTCCAGATATACATAAATTCCATCCTTGAGGATTATTTGCTTTGCTTAAAATAACCTTAGATTTAATAGGTAAACATGGGAATTATATATTTTACATAAAATTAAAAATTGTTTCAAAATTAATATATTTTTAATTATCATAAAATCATAAAATTATAGTGATTTGAGTGACACGATTATTTTCTAGGGAAAAATGAATGTCTTTTAAGTATTGAAGACTGGATTTTGTTATAAGATGGGTGTACTGTTAAAATGAGAGCCCAGATTGGAGAGACCCTAACTGAAGGAGCAACCAAGTATATATGAAATGAATAACAGTAGCAATGACTGATTTAGTATCTATAAAAGAATGATTAAATATACATATGGTATTTAGAGGAAAATGTTTGTGGAGATTGAAGGAAGTGGTGCCTTACATCTTAATATTTTATTTTTCATTGCACTAGGTAATTGTGCCCCACTTCAATTATACTGAGTATTATTTCACAACATGTATTACAGCACTTTATACTTGAAAAGCACTTTGCAATCATTTGCTAATGAAAACTATTTATAAAAATTATTCCTTTTACTTCAGTTGTCATGTTGAGTAATAAAAGCTTGAAATCTCTTACGAAAGAAACAAAACAAAACCAAGAAAGGACCCTAAAAGCAAAGATGCTAATACTTAAAAAGAAAATCATATCTTCCAATGGAAAACAAGGAATAAAAACTTTCTTTAATAAAATCAGTTCCAATTATTTTTTTTAAAGGTATGTTTCTTTTTGTCTTGCAATAGATGATGTAGTTTAGGAGATAGAAAAGAAGCCAAAGAACTATGGGAAAAATGAGATGGATTTGGTAGGTTTTAATTTGGAGCATTAGGGAACATTAGAAGCTTCATTTGAAGGGAAACTTGAATAAAAAGATGTTTTCAACAAGTAGAGATGGAGGGAAGAGGGAGGGAATAGGGGACTGTGGCTGGAACATAGGCATATAGATGTAAAAGGGACGGAAGTGGGGTCTTAGATCCTCAGTAGGTTGATAACATCATCTGTGGAGACAGTGTGGGGAAGCGGGGGGGACCACACTTGTGCATGAATAACTGTTTCTGTTTCTGGATTATGGTGTTCTTCTGAGCATTTCTTTCTATGCTGGGCTAGAATTACAGTGAGGGTGGAAAGAGGACCTGAGATAGTCCCACCCATCAGAAAGCCAAAGCGCACTAAAGGTAATGGGTATATGTCTAACCACCTTGTAGGTGGCCAACAGCTAATCTAGCGGAGAGAGAGGAATTAAAAAAAAAAAAAATTAAAAGTATTTAATGTTGGAGCAATGAGAAGTGTGTGGTAAACATGACTGGAAATATTGAGAAAATAACTTGAAATAACTTATTCTTTTGAACATGGAGCAATTATATTGTTAAATGCATGAGCAAAAGACTTGCAGAAAAATATTGAGTTATCTGGTGATATCAAATTTCACCTCAAGGCTTTATTTATACATCTTTTCATTCTGACCAAACACAAACAAATGCTTTTTAGAATTACTAACATAAATTTCATTTGACATATAAATAATTGTTGGTACATTCCTCTATCGATATGATTTCCACAAAACACCATTCTCACGATATGGTCTATGAATAACATTTTATGAGGTCAAATAATTTTTTTAAACATTAACGTCAAATAGGGTGTAGAGAACCACTGTAAACATTGACATCTGAAGGATTCTCAGAAATTTAGAGTAAAAAACAGCCCAAAGAACTCTTTCTTTTAATCCAGCATTCCTGAAATGTAGTTCTAAATGTAGTTTAGAAATATAAACAGTAAATCTTATTTTTAAGATAACTAACATTTATTAATATTCCATGAAACTACTGTTCCTCTAAACAGAATTTGTGAAACACCACTAAACTGAATTCAGGTGCTTCAATCTAATGTTTATGAAACTAAACATTGTAGGTTTCAGTCTCTCTATGTATATGGGAAATATCTCCACAATTAAAAATAAACCAAAAAACAATGGCTCACGCATAGAAAATAAAGTAAACAAAAGCAAAGAAAAGGAAAGAAAATAAACAAATCACCTCCAAGGAATACTTTTCTTTAGAAAATAATGTATCCCAAGCAGTTGTTGCTTTTTAAAATACATAGTTGTTGCTTTTTAAAAAGTAGAAGATATTTTATCTAGGTCATTTCAATTCCCCAACTTCTGGCTCTATCAACGTTTTGAATCAGAGAAAAAAAGGCATTAACAAAAAGAGAGAAAGAGAGAGTGAACAAATGAAAGGATAAAGGCTCAAAATATAAGGAAATGGAAAGAGTAATCAGAAACTGATAGGGTTTTGCCTGAAAGTGAGCAAGTAAATCCGTCTACTTGTCAGGCATTCACGAGAGAACATGTGGTGGTCTACCAGTACTCAGGATGAGAAGGAAAAACAAGATATTTATTGGGAGAGGAAAAAAGTGAAGAGCAAAAACGAAAAGATGTTTAGATTCCTGAGCAAATGCTTAGGAACAACTGTCTTTTATTTCATTACTACAGATTGGAAAGAAAGAGGATATTCATATGAAGCATTAACTGGTGGGAGAAAAAAAAATCTTTAAAGGCTAGAACAATGTCTTGCTTAAGAAAAAAGCTATTTAAATTTTGCAAATAGTTTAAATGTAACTCAACGACAGCCATAGAAAGAAAACATTTTAAACAGTGTAATCCTAAACTAATCCCTGACAATTCTCTGAATTAGGTAGAAAGGAATTTGTATCTGAGGACAAGAGAAGCCACAGAGAGAGAGTCTACCAGAGAGTGGACAAATATCACTAATGACCAGAGGGGACTGACTGTGCTTTATTCATACCAAGCAGAATAAAAAATCAATTCAATGTTTCACCAGAAAGCACAGGAGCTTTTTCATGCATTAGAAAAGTAATCAGAAACGTAGGTTCCCAGGAGCATTTAGGCATCACAGGTCTATAGAATGTGCAAACAATTGTAAAATGTGGAAGGAAGACTAGAGTTGGGAGAATTATAAAAGCGGGGAAAAACAGCAAAAAAGGGGTCTTAAAGTGATTGCTGAAATTTACCCCCAAGTAATTGCAGCACTAGGGCAATACATTCAAAACTTCAAAACTTATCAATGATTTTGTTGAGAAAGCAAATAGCAACTATTTTCTCTTAAACTAATTGGAAGAAGCCAGGAAGCAAATGTAGTCCGGGTAACCAGACTGAGAATCACACTGTTTAAGTTGGAAGGAACACAAAGATAAATACTAACAAGTGGGCAGACAGCTGACACTTGTTCTCTAAGTATCGGCCTGACCTGACTGAACCCAACATGGACCTGCACGTAGAGAGTTCGCGTTATTCTGTGCGCTTCAGTTTTCTTTATAAAACAAGAGGTTCCCACGAGGTAGGTTCCAAATTTCTTTACAGCAAAAACTTTCTGCACGGAAGGGTTGAGGCTGTTGCTCGCTTGTTTTGCCCTGAAATCCATGGATTCATTGCCTATTCATTGGGCACCTTCTAGGTGTGAGGCACTGTGTTTGATTCGGGAGACACTGAATTGAGCAATGAGGAGTCCCTGCCCTTATGAAGCTCGACGTCTGCTATGGAGGTACTAACAGTTGGGTATCTTCGCTCACTTCCCCTTTCTTCTTCTTGTTGAAATTGATTGCTAAAGAATATGGTAATCTGTATAGCATCTTGTTGTGTTTCACCTGTTACTGTATATATACCGTATCTATAGACTGACTTCTGCATCCTGCCTCAGGAATAGTAGTATCCAGACAGAGTTGGTTATCTTTGTACATACACTTTGTATGTACACTGAAACTTAATAAATGAAGTTTGTTGATGATACTAAGATAAGTGATATTTTTATAGTATTGGGATTAAAAATACATGCTTTGGAGTCACAGAGTATGAAAAAGAACACCGGGGCACCTGCGTGGCTCTTGATTTTGACGCAGGTCACGATCTCAGGGTCTTGAGATTGAGCCCCAAGTTGAGTTCCACACTCCGTGGACTCACACTCAGACTCTCTCTCCCTCTCTCTGCCCCTCCCCAACTCCTTCTCTCTGCCTCCCAAAATAAATCTTTAAAGGAAAAAAAAAAAAAAAGGAACACTGATTCTACCATTAAAAAATAATTGCTGGGGTGCCTGGGTGGCTCAGTCAATTAAACATCTCCCTTTGGCTCAGGTCATGATCCTAGGGTAGGTCAAGCCCGTATTGGGCTTCCTGCTGGGTGGGGAGCCTGCTTCTCCCTCTCTCCTGTCTGTGATCTCTCTCTCACTCTCTCTGTCTCTTTCCAATAAATAAGTAAAATCTTCAAATAAATAAATAAATAACTGCTGAGGCACCTGGGTGGGTCAGTCAATTAAATGTCTTCTTTTGTCTCAGGTCATGATCCCAGGGTCCTGGGATCAAGCCCGGTGTCAGGTTCCCTGCTCAGCGGGAGAGCCTACTTCTCCCTCTCCCACTTCCCTTGCTTGGGTTCCCTCTCTCACTGTATCTCTCTCTTTCAAATAAATAAGTAAAATCTTTAAAAAATTAAACATAAAGAAATAAAAAAAATTAATTGCTAACATTTATTGAGTGCTTATAATAAGCAGTTACTCTGGTTATCTATTACTACCTAATAAACAGTCTCAAAATTAATAGCTTAAAGCAACAACATTTATTTTGTCCACCAGTCTGTAATTTGGGCAGTGCTCAGCAGACAGAGCTTGTCTTCTGCTCCATTCAGTGTCTTCTGGTGCCATTCAAAGTCTGGAGTCTAGAATCATCGAATGTTTGTTCACTTATATACCTGAAGGTTGATGCTGGCTGCCATTTGGCTCTTTAACTGTGGATATTGGAAAGAAAACCTTCACATGGCATGGGCTTCATCACAACACAGAAGTCTGATTCTAAGCATCGCAAGTGAGAGATTCAGGTAGAAGCCATATCAAGCATTTATGACAGCATCAGAAGTCAGACAGTATCACTATTGATGTCCTCTATTGGCTAACGTTTTGACAAAGGCTGTTCAATTTCAAGTGAAGGGGAAATAGAATTCCCATGTTGCTGGAGGAGTGACAGGTTCTGGAAGAATACATGGACCAGAAATGTTCTAGTGTCTTCTTTCAGAAAGTACAATCTGCCACCGTCCTATGTCATTTTCTTATAATATGAAAAATATACTTCCTCACCTGCCTGAATCCTCTCCTCCATCCATGCCAAAATCTCATCACATTATGGCATCAGGCACAAACTCCAGAGCCAGGATCTCTTTATATAAATAAAGCCCAGTTGTGGAAGCAGTTATTTTGGTGCAGTTGTTTATGTTTAGTATTGATCTGAAGAGCTGTGAACTAAAGAGACAAGTTCTCTGCCTCCCACTCTCTACCCTAAATACAATGGTGGGGCAGACTTTCAAAATAGAGGGAAGCAGGAGGCCCACTGAAAGTCTGGCATCAAGCTTGGCACTAGTTTTTATTTCCCTTATTAGAACTCAATCCTGCTGCTTAAGAATGAATTTCCAGAACCCTTATTTCCACTCTCTGCATTACCCCTTCTTTTCCAGAAGAAATTGCCTGTATTTGCTGCTCAAACTTTTTTTTTTTTTTGGGGGGGGGGGGGGGGGTTTGCCCCTCAGTAGTTCAGAGCAACAAAAGCTTTTTTTTTTTTTTTTTTTTTAAGATTTGGTACTTCCTCTACCCTTTTTAATCCAAGTTGGTGGTGTTTCTACCAATAAAATTCTCTTAAAATCATGTGAGTTCCCTATGAATTTTATTGGAGTTCATATCATTAGATGAAAGCCATACTCATAAGTCTTTTGTCTAAGAAGATTGTTAAAGACACCATAATGACAATTTTATGGGTGAATCTGAATATGTACAGTCAGATTTTATTTACAATTGTTAGATTTTAAAAGTAAACTTGGAGCAATAGAATAGCATTAGACTTAACAGTGTAATTGTTGCAGAAGAAATTTTTCAATCATAGGTATGGAATATGTGAACTACACATGGTAATGATAAATCTTACCACTCATTATGATTTATAATGTTGACAGGAGATCCATAATCAAATTTTGTGGCTTTATGTATTTTTCCTTACATATCCAAATAACACTTCAGGAATTTTAGTTGAGCTCATGAATACCAAGTATTCTTGTGGTTTAATATGGACATATGTGTTGCATATCTTATTTCCCCCTCTTGGTCTGTTCTCTATTATTGTCAACCCTGCTTTGTGTCCAGGGGAGCTGATTCAATGAACTGAATCAACAGGACTCTTATTCTCCTTCTCTGGATTCAACTTAAATATATGAAGGCACTAGTGAGAAATATGACAAGAAGGAGAAGTCCTGTATTTATTTTCCTGCGATCTTTCTGCCAGGTCTTTGTAGATTGACTGTATATCTAACAACATTACTCAGCACCTTTTGAAGGCCCTCTCCATACAGCCAACTTCCCGGAATTTTGGTAAATTCCCCCTCTGGCTTCTCCTGTCCTAGCAATGGTTTGGGCTCTTAATATTAATAGACTTGACTATTGTTGGTGGATAGAATGATATCTGAGGAGTACAGTTTCCAATCTAATGCAGGAAACAGGCAAGTAAATAATTAGCAATAATAGAAGGCAAAAAATTTCCTCCTAAGAACACATACAAGAGTTTGGATGCAAATGATTTTTAACTGGGTCTTAAAGCACAGGTAGGATTTAAAGACACTTAAAATAATTGGCTGTATTTCTTTAATTCTTATAACAGCATTACATGGCACGGTACAAAATTGCATATAACTGATAATGTAATTTTAACAAATTTTGAGGAAAAGCATTCTAGGTAGAAATTCTAGAGTGAAAAAAATTAGCATTCTCTGAAAATATGGCTGTGACACAAGAGTGAAATGAATTATGGAATTTTGTGGAACATAAAGCCAGAATGATGAAAACAAAGGAGGACAGCTTCATGACATCCTTTCATTCTTTAGGTCATATTTTACTGTCCCCTTCTGTATGAAGCCTTTTCTGACCATTCCACCTAAGTTTTGTCTTCCCATCCTTAATATGCTCCATTCCCCTTTCCTGCTTTCACATTTTTATGTGGCATTTACCATAATCTAACCTACATTATAGTTTACTCATTTAGTTTATTATCTATCTCCCTCTGTACTGTTGTTCAGATTATAGAATTGATGAGAGAATACTCCTGTTAATTTGTATGATATTGTATCCCCAATGCCCAAAAAAAGAACACTTTCAGATGCCATGTATTATTATATAAATTAATTAACAGAGAAACTTTATTTTTTTACTACATTAAATCTGTGTACAGAAAATTACCTTCGAGGTCATACTGAAGAAAAATTTAGGCTTTTTTCACTTCTTCCCTCTCTAATGAATGTGTAAATTACTTTTGAAAATGATTTTCTTCTTTTTTCTAGGTATTTAAAGTTTATTATTGAAATTTCTCAAATTCTGTCCTATTGCTAGATTCCCAAATCAGAACAGATTTTACTTACTTATTTTTTTAATTATTTATTTTTGAGAGAGAGAGAGAGAGACAGGGCAAGCAGGAGGAAGGGTAAGAGGGAGAGAGACAAGTAGACTCCCCACTGAGCATGGAGGTGGGGCTTGATCGCAACACCCTGAGATCATGACCTGAACTGAGACCAAGAGTCAGACACTCAACTGACTGAGCCATCCAGGCACCCCAGAACAAAAGACTTTTAGAATTTAAGCACTAGTAGGACAACATGTGTGTTAATCCAAAAATTTCCTTTCATCTGACGATTTTTGTTTTTCTCGATTTCTACCAATGACCCATTTGTTCTGATTCTTAAAATAATTAATTTAGTTTCTTAAAAGATCTTAACATTGTTCCTGTCATTGAAATTTGCACTCCAGCAAACATTCTCATGAGGTTATTTCCTCCTTTAAATTGATCGTTTTGATAGTATTTAGGATTGCTTTGGATGAGATCATTGGATCTCATGGATGAGAACAACATATTCTCAGTTTTAGCCCCGGTTTTTATGTTACTCACTGGTTTGCTCATAATCCAACATTGTCTTCTATTACATGTTGTTGCTCATAAGTTTACTGTCAATCAAGCCCTCTTGACTTACACAAAAGGCCTTCCCTGGCTTTGCTGTTTAAGGTCTCTGACCACCCTATCTGTCACATCCCGAAATCCCAAAGGCCCTTGTCTTCCTGCCATTCTCTAGTATAACTACATTTCACCCATGCATGCAATTCTAGTTCAACAGTTTATTTTCTCCAGTGCTTTGAAAGTGTCAGCTGGTGCTCCTAAGAAGCTGGCTCTCTGTCAGATCACTGGTCCTTTCTGGATTAGCTATCTTTCCTTTGTATATCATATATACAAATATATGAGATATATATATATATACATATATATATATATATATATACACACATATATTCTTTTTATATCATAGTTCTCATATGTTTTGGGGTTTTTTGTTTGGCTGCTAGAACAAAATTTTGACTTTTCCTGCTGGCACCTTGAAATTAATTTTTAATCTAATAATTTATGTCCACTTTTAACTCTGGAAAAAATTAGTCATTACTTCTAGTAATATTTTCCTGTGATAGTAACTATTTTCCTCTCCTTAAATATTTAACTGACCTATGTTACATCCTCTGACATCTCTACAAGTCTCTTAGTTCTATTTTCATTTTTTTTAATTTATCTCTTTTTTCTATCTATGCTGTAATCTAGGTTAATTTCTCAGGACAGTCTTCTAATTTATTGATTAGTTGACTACATCAAGTCTAAAGTTCAAATTTTACTGACATTTTTCATTTCCAAGATTTTTGGTTTGTTTTTTGGTGGGGGGATTGTTTGTTTTTGTTTGTTTGTTTGTTTGTTTTTCTAGAAGGAAAGGTAGGGAAAGAGAGAAAGGGAGAGATATGGCTCTTAGGCAGGCTGCAAGCTCAATGTGGAGCCCCAATCCAATGCAGAACTCAATCTCACAATCCTGAGATCATGACCTGAGCTGAAATCAAGAGTTAGATGCTTAACTGACTGAGCCACCCAGATGCCCCAATTTTTGCTCTTTTAGATTCACTTGTTTAAAAAGAAGATTATGTTTAGTAATTTCTTGGCCTGAGTTTAAATTTTAATAACTACATTTTTCATTTCTAAGACTTTTATTTTTTTTTCTTATTTTCCCATCTTGTTTAATGTCTGCCTGATTATACTTACTAATTTCTTTTATGAATATCATTATTTCATTTTATCTTTGGAACCTCACATATGTTAGTTTTTAAATATTGTAGATTGATTATTCCCTTTTTATTTCATTAAAAGAAATAATTTTTAAATAATATTGTTAACTCCATTATAACATATATCTGTTAATTTTTTTCACATGTGTGTAATTTTGCTTTGTAAGATTTTTTTCCTTAATTTCAAGTTGATATTTAAATTCTAGTTAGTTAACATATAGTATAATATTACTTTCAGTTATAGAATTTAGTGATTCATCACTTACATACAACACCCAGTGCTCATCATAAATGCCCTCCTTAATACCCATTACCTGTTTAATCCATCCCCCCACTCACCTCCCCTCCAGAAACCCTCAGTTTGTTCTCTATAGTTAAGATTCTGCTTTAGGGTTTGTTTCCCTCTTTTTTTTTTTTTCCCCCTCCCTTCCCCTATATTCATCTCTTTCATTTCTGTAAGATCATTTTAAATATGAGGTTTTAATCTTTAACTTTTCCTCTTTCTCTTTCTGTTCTTTCTTTCCTATTTAGTGGTTTTGTGATCATTCTCTATAGTTCCCAGTCCAGAATCTGGTGACATATTGGTTTCTAGGGGATCCCAACACACAGACATTGGGAAAATTCCAGATATGTCCATCAATGCCTAATGGAAACTTGACTCCGGCCTTCATCAGAAGACAGTATGTGTAATAATCTTCTTCCCATTTAGCACATGGTTTCAGATAAATTGTAGTTCCCAGAAGAAGTGTGCAGTGACTTATTTAAACTTTTTTCATAAATGGGAAGTTCTACCTCAGCAGAAAACTTGGCTATAGTTCATTATCTCATGTAGAAAGCATAGAGTGAACTTTCTAGGCTTTCTTGGCCACCTAACTTGAAAATCAGTCAACTATTCACATCAACTATGCTGACTATTCTGTATCTCATCTCTGTTCATTAGAAATATTTACTGTTGTTAAGCATGGTTATATTATTTTAATATTCTGTCTTTGAATTCTTAGTAGTATGCATTTTAACAAAGGCAAGAGTGTGATCCTCATACAATTTGATCAGAATGCCATCTTGATAGAAATTCATCCCTTATCACATTTTACTTTATTTTTAAATTATTTTCCTTTATCACATTTTAATATTACATTCATGAAAATCTATATTATAATAAGAGGATCTCAATCAGGTAATTATTCACTGTTTATATTATAATGAAGTCATAGCATAAGTCAGGTAGAAATATAGACAATGAAACACGCATGCCTACTTAGAATAAATTTCTTAATCATGTATCTTTTAAGTATAGCAAGAGTGTTCTTTAGAAAAACATCTGTTCAGGTCCTTGCCTGTTTTTTAATTGGATTGTTTCTGGGGAGAAGGTATTGAGTATATACGTTCCTTATATATATATTGGATATCAATCCCTTACTGAATATATCGGTACACCTATGTTGTACACTTGAAATTAATCTAACATTGTATTTAACTCTACTAAAGAAAGAAAGAAAGAAAGAAAAAAAAAAGAAAGAAAGAAAGAAAGAAAGAAAAAGAAAAGAAAAAGGAAAGGAAAGGAAAGGAAAGGAAAGGAAAGGAAAGGAAAGGAAAGGAAAAGAATAGAGTGTTAAGGGTGAAGTGTTAGTAGGAATTTACCGGATGGATAGTCAATATTAGTGGATCTAAGGAAATGAACAGCTGTACAGAGGTATAGAGCTGTGAGAAACTATAGCCATAGTGGCCTAAGACTGACACCCTCATAGGGAGTAAGTAAAGAAAATGGTAATTTCCTCTCTAATAGGTATGGCCAATTAATCACATTGGAGTTTACATTTGGTTTTGCTTTATTTATGTGAAGATTCAGGAATCAATTACTGAGACGAGTGATCAGTCCTGGGTAAAATATCCACATCTATGTCATAGAGAGGGGAACTAACTCTTACCCAAATCACACAAGTGAGAAATGAGATTAGTTAACTAGAAAGGAGAACAAATGAAGATACAGCAAACACAACAAATATTTATGGAAGAAGAGTGGTGTTAAATGTGGCTAAAAACATTTATTGACTGCATTAAAAATAATAACGCTCATTGTCAAAAGGAGACTAAAAATAAGTTTCTTTTAATATAAACACAAATTTATAACATATGCATGTTTTTCCATCTGCAAATCTATCGAACCATGTTTCTAAACACCACATTTCTAAATCATGCTCTTAGGTGGTTTAATATAAGTTGTGTATTTGTCTCTCATAAATCCCTAATTTCCATATGAAATTCCTTAGGATATCCTAACTTTATTCAGCCTTCCAGGGACACACAACATATTTACTCCAATAAATACTAGATAAATTACTAGTTAATGATATTAACACTCACATATATTTCTAAATCAATAAACATGTATCTAAATAAATATGTAAATTACACACACACACACACACACACACACACACCCCACACACACCCATACGGTAATCTGGAAATCCAGATTTTGCTGAAACAGAGCCTTCCAAAATGATAAGTATTTTGCATTAACTGTTTCAGTTAATAATGATTTCAATGCATTTATTGCTGTAAAAAGGCACTAATATGAGGATTTTAAGTGTTCTAATTAAGAACTCATTTTAGTAACAATAATATTAAAATTTCACTGAATAATCAAGTTAGTTTAAGGACATAATTTTATTTTATGATATATTATTTTAATTTGTTCCTTTACTCATTTATATTCTAAGTATTCTCCATACATACCAATCCAAAATTATTGTCCTCTCATCCAACCTGGTAGACTAAGATCTCTGGGATTTCTACTTCATTTTTTTTTAAACCTAATCTCTTCAGAGATTGCTGTCTGCATCCTCTTATATTAACCAATGGTGGCTCTCCATTGAGAGATAGCTTACATTGGAGTTGCTGACCTTTCACTTCACTTGGAAAAAAAGAAAAAGTCCTATAATATTCTTCTTTATTGACTGTCTCTTGAAAAACAGTTTTTTTAGCCTCATGAAAAAATAAACTTTGTGCCTTTAAGATTAATTCCACATAATAACATTCCATTGTCCTAATGTATTTTGCTGTTGTTATTGTCACTAACTTATCTACAGTCAGTCAGCTTTATATTTCATGATGTGGATTGTAATTATTTCTACCTGAATCCTTGTTCAGGTGGAAATCTTTTTTAAACCCACACTTCCTTTTCCCTCATCACAACCATGATAACATTGAAGAAAGGTCTCCAAAGCTTGTTGTATGCCTCATTCAAAACTGCCCTTAGCAAGATGAAAGGGGGATTCACAGAGTTCTGCATCATATGTAAAACCACTCTTATCCTGGCCTCAACATTATCCAAAGCAGATATATGAGGTGAGCTTTTGGTGGACAAACCAATTATCTCCAGCCTAAATAACTCCCAACATTGGATTTGGTGGAAAAAAGCTTTAATCATTTTTTACTATTGGGTACACTGCCAATCTTTGTCATCGTGTCTGGCCCATACATACAGAGTACCTGCATCATTATTATAGGATCAGGCTATAATTGGAAATCTCTTCCTTCTCTGATAGAACAGTAGCTTTAATTCCTTAATGTTGTCAACATTGGTGTATGAATCAATATGAAGAGCCCAAAGTGCTCATATCATTCTTCATTGCCAGATTGTAATCCCTATAAGATTCAGTATATAGCGTTCATGATCCATTGTGTCTTTGGAATTTATTCTTTGTTATCAACAAAATCTCCTATATTCTGAACTTTTCTGAGTGCTCTGGAAATCATGATTCCCAAGCAGCCCTACCAAATGGTGGCTTTCTGTTTCTCTCTCACACCTGGTGGCACAAGACATGAGAGCAAGAGAGAGTTTCTACCTGTGCCTTATGCTACTTCCAGACTATTGTTAATTCCATTCTAATTAAAATATTAAAACAATAGCAAAAAAGACTCAGCTTTTTTGAAAACTTAATATCCTGCAAGTCACTAGTTTTCATGTTGTAGTAATCAACCATACTTCTAATCACTCCCTTACTTGTTTTAGCATCTTGCTTGTTTATTTTTTCTCTCTTTCTCCCTCTTTGATTCATCTTTCTATCCATTTACATTTCTTTCAGTGTCCTGAGAGATGAGATGATCCATCTCACAACATGACCTCTTAGTCTTCTTTTGTTTTTTAAATATATATATTTTTAAATTTATCAGAGACAGAGAGCAAGTATACAAGCAGGGGTAATGGCAGGTAGAGGGAGAAGCAGACACCCCCTGAGCAAAGAGCCCGACACAGGTTTGGTCCCAGGACCCTAAGATCATGACCTGAGCTGAAGGCAGATGTTTAGCAGATGGAGCCACCCAGGCACCACTCCATCAGTCATCTTTGACTCCTCTTTTAGACACCCCACATCCACATCCCACTTTTAAGCATATTTTATGTGATTTAGTATTTTTTTAATTTAAATACTATAAAAATCCTATCCCATCTCACTTATTCTATTTCAACTACCAAACTAAGCTTCCTTTTTACATGAGTTTTTGCAATACTATCCCATTCAGTTTCTCTACATCCTGTTTTCTCTTCCCTACCCTGCCTATTTATATCACAAATTGTATCCTCAATTCAATCCCTTTTTTAACACTCCAATGGTTCCCCTTAATACTTAGGATTAAACTCTTCCTATGTTCTATAAGATTTAATATGATTGAACCAGTCTACCTCTCAAAACTCATTTCCAACCACTTCTCAGTAGCTACTCTGCTCTACTAACATTGTGAGTAGACCCACTGATGCAACATGAAATGAATTGGACAATAAACAATATTAAATAATTGTGGTATATTAAGAAATTGGGATTTTGGAATATGACCCATAGGGCTAGGTGATTTACACTGATTAATGTGCTTCACCCCTGTTCTCCCTCTACCTGCCGATTTTAAACTTATATAAAAAACAGAGAAGCCAAGGTTACGAGGCTCTTCTGACCTGGTGAATTGCTCCATCTGTATAAGTCACTGAAAACCTAGGACTTTAGCTATGTATTAGTAACAGGGACAGTAACAGGGACAGTATCAGGGAGCTGTGTCCACTTGACCTATCATATATCCTTGAGATCCTATGCCTCCTTTGCATTACTGTGGCCTGTGTGAGAGTCAAAATGATGTATCCTGAGCTGAGCCCAAGTCATCATTTTTGCCAATCCTCAACACTGGACCATCCCTTTATGTTCTGGCCTCATCAATCCCTTGTCTCTTCTCGTAAAACAGCAAGCATTCCTGTCCCTGAGCTTTACACATGCTATAGACTCTATCATAAATGTTCTTGCTCTAAATAGTCTTATGTTTCATCATTTCCTATTTATTTAGGTCTCTGCTTAAATGTTATCTTCACAGAAATGCCTTCCCTGGTTATTGAAGAAACTCTCCCCATCACTCTGACACATCCTTACTCTGATTTATTTTCTAACATAATACATAAATGTATTGCTTGCTTACTTGTTTAGAAGCTGACTACTTTACCAAACTCCAAGCCTTGTTTTTCTCAGTGTGGTGTCCCAGTTCTTAAATAGTTCCTAATGCATACAAATTTTGAATAAAAATTTCATTTAATAAATCCTAAGTTACTCAAATATAAACCCAACATGACTCACTCTTCTAGTTCCTTGCACTTATAATCTCAATGACCTTTATGACTCCTCTAATTTGTTATTATTTCATAAATTGTTTTTACTGAGAACATCTGTAGACTTGAATTCTTAAATACCACTATCTGACCACAACTTACCTTTCTTTTTCCTTATTCTTTGATTTTGAACAATCCTGATCTTTGTTACTCTACCCAGTCCTTAAATTTCTTAATACCCTTCTCCATTTTTTCTTGGCTAATATACCACCTCAATCCTCCCTCAACACTCAGCGCCTTCTTTTTATTGTTATTTCTGAATCTTCAACAATGGCTGTTTATTTGAATTTCTCATTATTTCTTTCAGCTCCCTCAATATATCAACCTCCACATTATTTTCTTCTGAAATCTCAACCTTGGCTAAATTCTATAATCATATTTCTCCTCTTTAGCAAAGCAGTGCTTAAGCACAACAGGAGAACCATCTGAGCAGTTGAATTTCACTCAAATGGATATAAATTTCCATCTAAACTGAGCCATCAGCATGGCCCAGAAAATCATTTTTGTCTTGTTCATTTCCTTCTATTATCATTAGCAGATACTAACATTAAGTTATACATCACCCTCACCCTCACTCTTCATTTTTACTTTGTGGTTCATTTTAATTGTCTGATTTTGACCCTTTCTATTCTCTTTTCTTTATTTCCCCCCTCTTTTAACTATTTAAGTCCCTAAATAACTGGTTCCTTCCCACCTTCTTATGCTTCAACCAAATACCATAACTTGCTAAAATCTTTTCTGGCTTTACCTGGGTAGTGTATCTTTGTACCACGATGCAGAAATTATATATTCTTCCAACAAAGTGCAACGAGCAGTCTCTATAGGCTCAGTCATGTAAATGAGTAGCACAACTGAGATACCTTCCCACTGATTGGCATAACTTTTCTGCTCTGTAAAATGGATTACAATTAGAGGAACTATGCCTCTGTGTATAAATTCTCTCAACATACCATGAAAGACATCAAGGAAGAGTTTTGCTCAATCTGAGAGCTATTTTCTAGATATGTTGTTGGAATAATTTCTTAAAATTATATTTTGCATAAGAAAGAAAAAATAAATAAGCTTTCTATGTCTCAGAGAAAGCTGAAATTATCTCCCAACCACAAAACTCCCCTATCCATTCTTTTTGTTTAGGTTAGTGCTTATAAAAATAGTTTCTTGTAATAGTGTATCCTCAACAATATTTTAACCTATGGGGGCATCTGCGTGGCTCAGTGGGTTAAGCCTCTGCCTTCAGCTCAGGTCATGATCTCAGGGTCCTGGGTTCAAGCCCCATATCAGGCTCTCTGCTCGGTGGGGAGCCTGCTTCCCCCTCTCTCTCTCTCTGCTTTTCTAACTATTTGTGATCTCTCTCTGTGTGTCAAATAAATAAATAAAATCTTTAAAAAAAAACCCACAATATTTTAACCTACAAAGTACAGAGGTACAGACTTTCTCTCAAGATAACAGAATTTTTAAAAAATTATCATTCATACTGAACATGATCTAGTGGTCAATAAGTTAAAACTGGTGCACCTAGTTTGGGACCATAGAAGGAGCTTCATGAAAGTTTTTATTCCTTTATTCCTTACCTCTGGCTGGGTACCACTCTGAGTGCATTACTTATTCCTAATATTGTAAATCATGAGAATTGTTTTTTCTCTTTAACTGCTTGCAAAAATCAAAACAAAATAAATTTTCCCAGCACTTATACATTAAAATAAAAAGGATGTGGTAATCTTTAGCACAAATATATTTGTTACAATAAGACTGATGTCATGAATGCCATTCAGGGCTTTGAAAATTCTTTCTCTTCCATTTCTGTCTCATTGTCATCCTTGGTTCAGTGGTCAAACATTAGGTGATACTGGGAAAGGAAGTTGTGAGCTAGTATTCTGCTTGTGAGGTGACATATATTTCTTCATCCTGGCAATTCTACCAGATGTATACTTCTGCAGAATTATAGCTGACTTTTAAATGGTCACCATCAATCCCCACACTCTCATATTCTCCATTCCCATCCTTGGTCTAGTTTTGGGTCTTTGTACAATTTTTCTACCATTCTCTAGCACATACACAATGAGACTGAAAAGATTCATTGCTTTGGTTGTTGGAAGTGAGGCAAGTCTGGGAAATGTTGCTGTCAATGCAGTCAATATGAATAACTCATCATATTTGTAGGCAAGTCTTTCTAATTTGTTGGCAGATCTGTTAATCAGAAAAATGAGCATATATCAGGGGTCAAACAATGCTGAATGCCTGAATAATATAAAAATAGGTTTTTCTGCATATAGAAAATATATATATATGTATATATATACATATATATATATATTATGATTTCAATCGCTTAGAAATTTATTTCTCTCTCTCACACACACACAGACAAAGAAGTCTGAGTAAAGATAGTTCAAGGCTGGTAAAATGGAGTCACAGCCATCACTGACCCATGTTCCCTCATCTCTGTTCTATCATTTTTACCTGGCACCTCCATCTTGGATTGCTACATGGTCCAAGATCCTTACAGAGTTTCAGCCACCCTATTTGAGTTCCAGAGAAGAGTAAGGAAGAAAGGCCAAAAATTTTTCCCAATTTGAAAATTATAAGGACAAGTTTTTAAAGGAGCCAAGAAATCTTTTGTTTTAAGATTAATGCATCAAATCTAAACAAAGTTAACTTCTTTAAAATAGCATAGTTTAAAGATCATCATTTCTACTTATGCAATATTCAAAATGATCTGAGTACATAATAGTACCCACCCTATAAGTTTGTATTTTCTATAATATAGTATCATTTGCTTTTAACACATGATCTAGCAATACTATTTCCCTAAGCATCCTGGCATATTTTGTGTATATTAATACTGAAAACTTAAAGAACTAGTGAGCTATAGCTATATAATTTCATGTTAAAATTAATGATGCATAAAACCACCTTAGGTCTCAGCCCTTTCATATTTAGGCAAATTCAAATGTGTTGTGATTCTGAATTAATGAAATGTAATTAAAATGTTCTGAGACATGGTCTAGACACATTAGCTTATATCTTAAATGACTTGTCATACATTTAGGAACTGTTTCTAAAGGAGTGTAGAAACTAGCTCTGCATATTAATTTAGGCTCTAAAATTAAAAGTTTAAGTTCTACTGAAAATAAGCAAATCAAACATAGATAAACAAGAATTTCAACTAAAATGGAAAATATATTCTGCTTAAAACTGGAAGCTGTCACTCAAATTCTGAACATTTTGGATCTTATAAGGACTTATAATGGCTAGAATTCATTAGACTTTTGCACATAGTTAAAGTTTTGAAACAAACACTGCATTCTGGTATACATTTGTTTAGAAGCCAATTCTAGGTTTGTCTCCCAGATAAACCCTAGTGAAAATTACAATATTTTTTTTCTCTTGAGAATCTATGTGTGTGAAACATTCATAACTTGCATCGATGGTGCAGTGGATATGTATATTAAGAAGAAATAAGTTGGGGTTTTCCTTAAGTTTCATAATATAAATGTATTATCCAGTTACCTAAATTGTGCATGTAATCTTATTATTGGTTCTGCTTTTAACATTTGTCAAATGCATCAAAAAACAAACAAGTAAACATTGATAACCATCAGAGTTGATAGGATTTTTTGCATGTTTTGCCACTGAAATCCAGAGGAAAAAAATTATTAAGTAGGCCTGCTGAAAACCTTTTGAAGTTTTTTGAAGTATAACAATACATTAAGCTCAAAACAGTATTATTTAAATGGTCTGTAATTCAAATGTATTTTGAACTTAGTAAATTAAGTTCAAAACAGTATTATTTAAATGGACTATAATTAATTTAATCCATGCATAATTGTCAAATGTACTTCATAATGGAATAGCTGTCACAGCTTAATTATTACACTTTAGGTAGTACTATCTCCTTCACATATTAACTTCAGTGGATTTAATATGAAGAAGAGACACACAAAAGCATAAATGATCAAGATATCATCAAATTTCTTTGCTTGAGTACTCCCAAGAATCAGTGGTTCCATAAAATATGGCTCATCAGGGTTCTTTAGGAAAAGTGTTCTGAAAGCTACCCTTCCATTTTACGCATGTGCCTGGCCTTCACTTTCTCGTTCTTCTATTAAGGCTCAGGTTTCTCCTTGCTTTGGTTCTCTAGATTCTTCCACATTGACTTCATGGGCTCAAAACCTTTTCTTGATCCACATCACACCTTTTCTCAATTCCTCTATAAAATCATCAGAGATCTTAAAAATAATGGAGCTAATCTAAGAAACTAATAGGAAATGTTAATAAATTATATGGCTTTTAGACTTTTACTTTAATGTTGGGAAATTAACCATTTAATGGGAAGCACCAGGTAAGACAAATAAAGGGAAAAGACATTTAAAGGGAAAAAAGTGTACTGTAGTCACTCTTAAACCATGAAGGAACTTGCCTATCTCATTTGAGTCTTCAGCTGATCTCGTGAAAACTTTGGAAGCTACATTGTCAAAGTTAATCAGTTAATACCTAACATAGAGAACATCTTTTTCTGAAGTAGTATTCTTTCTGAAGTAGTAATATTCTTTCTGAAGTAGCATAATGATAAATGATTTATGCCATATTGTCTAACTTTATAGAAAATATGGTGAGAAAAATTACACTGAGGACTTTAAATATTCATAATGAGGCAAAAATAATATCCACAATAGTTGACTTTTTAAATGATGCAGTATGTAGAAAGTATAGCCAAAGCTGCTTTTTTAGCAAGGAAGCTCTTTTAAGGTTATCTGTATAGCCCCTTCCAATATTATGCTGTATAATTCTTAAATCTCAGTGGCTATGTAGAATAAGGTCTGCCTATTTACACAAGAGACATGAATGTCATGCCCAATTCAACCTTATCTAGAAAGTAATAAAGTGATTTTTTTTCTCCTAAATAATAATGAATACCACCTCTCATTGGCTGCCTTGTTTTAAAAATTTCCTGAGAGCATATAATTTTATGTGTAATGATGCAGGAAGCAACAGGAAGAAGATGTCATATGTCTTATAAATAAAGGTGATAATGGTGGTAGGACAAAATGAAATTGAAAAGTACACATTATATTCAGAATAGTTTTGTTTTATTTTTAAATAGGCAGTCCTAGTCTCAGTTGGGGCATTGTTTATTGACTTGAAAACACCCTAGATTGCTACAGCACTTTAATAGACATAGAAGTGGCCTTCTGAGTGTGCCTGCTATCTTCTGGTCAGGAGATGTCAATACTTAACAGTCCCAGGGTTTAAGAAAAAGTCTTAACCTTACCACATGTCGTTACGGTTAGTTAATTGCTGTGACTTCTGTCGCAGATTGTGATCATCATTGATATTTTCTGTTTAGAATATAAAGAAATGTCTAATGAAATATATTTTTATGAATGGTCATGAGAAAAAAATAGTCCAAATCCAGAAGACTATCATTTTCTGAAGTTGCACTTAGAAAGGCTGGCTGTGGAAGTGATTTTCTTAGGCTCCCTTCTGGCCAATTCATGGAACAACAGTAATCAATCACAATTGTTTTATAGAATTGAGTTGCTCATACCATGTCACAACAAACTGATTAAATTCTCCCAGAAGAAATCATCAACTTTATTGGGACTTAATGGTATCTCAGATCTTAAGCTAAAAAACTGTTTTCATTCACCCTTCAAGGAAAAGTCTTGCTTTTGAAAACTTAGCAAACCTGACTTAATATTTCCAGAAGAGACCTCATCCACATTGTGCACTACACCATTCTTTGTATTTTAGGATATCAAAGCATATTGTATTCTTAGTATAATAGTGACAATTAATCTGCCTTTCAAAATATTTTACTAGTTAACCCATCTTGCTACAGAGCATGTCAAGTTGTTTCTCTTCTCTCACACACATTTAGTTCTCCTCTTATTTTAATATCTTTTATATGACAGTCTGCCCTGATCTTTGTTCTTTATCATGTGACTTGAAAATCACATATGTGGTTTTAAAACATGATCATAAGCATGATTATTTTTAATGCTTCATAATATCCAATAAATGATATTTAACAACAATTTCTCAGTATGCTGATAACCTCTAGGCAGGATTGGGTCAGACTTTATTAGCTGGTCTATGATAAAGAGATAATTGAGCTCTCTGTACTTGGGCTCAACCAATAGAATACTTGTATTGTTTTGTTTTCTCCTTTCTTCTTTCCTTTATCCCTTACATTCCTTTCCTCCCTTCCCCTTTGTCCTCCCCTTTTTATCCCCTTGTTCTCCTCTTCCTCATTCTACTTTATTATGGATATTGATAAATGGTCTAAATAGTTCCTATTCTACACACATCCTTGATCATGATAGATGCTGCAAATGCCACCTGAGTCCTAGAATCTAAACTAGTTTGTGAAAATTATTCATTATGCATTTTTAAATGCATGCTATTGCCTCCTTAACATTGACGTTTCAATTTTCTTAGTTCTTTAGGGAAAATAAAGCTCAAGTATGGAGCCCCCACCCCCCTGATATTCTAAAAAATGGCTAGAAGTTTACTCTCAAATGAAAATGATCAACTCAATACTTAAAACAACAAAGCACTTGAACAGGGAGGTAAAAGGATTGTGATGGTTGATTTTATGTGTTTACTTGATGGGGACACAAGGTACCAGGATTAAAAACTATTTCTGGGTGTGTCTGGAGGCATGAGGTTAACACTTGAATTAGTGTACTGAGTAAAGCAAATTGTCCTTCTCAATGGAGGTGAGTATCACCCTATCCATTTAAGACCTGAATAAAACAAAAAGATGGTGGAAGGAACAATTTAGTCCCCTTGCCTGACTAATTGAGCTAGGACACTGGTTTTCTGCCTTCAAATGGAACTTACACCATTGGTCCTCCAATACTCAGAACTGAACATCAGCTTTCTTGGGTCTCTAGCTTACAGACAGCAGATCATGGGACTTCTCAGTCTCCATAATCATTGAGCTAATTCCCTATAATATAGTATAATAATATGATATCATAATTCCTTATAATACATTACAGATACATATATGATATATTTGTTCTATTTTTCTGAAGAATCTAATATATAGATTGTCTTTGTTTTTTAGAAGAGTGTATCAGACAGTTCTTCTACTGTAGGAGTAGAGACAAAGTACTGAAAGATCAGTCAGAAGACCATCAAAATAAAGTATCTATGATGTAATAAAGACCTACAACTATGGCTATAGGTCAGGAAAGAATATACAATTTTCAAGAGAGATATATAAATTATATGCAAATAAAATTATAAAAGGCAAATGGACATGTGTAAGAAGTCACTATAAGAGAAAATTTTTAAAAAGCAGATAATGGTGAGAACTATAAAAATGCAATGTGTAAGTCCTAAGATCAAGCTCCATGTCAGGCTCCATACTCAGCAGGGAGTCATCTGGAAATTCTCTCTCTCCCTCTTCCTATGCTCCTCCCCCTGCTCACTCTCTCTCTCTCTCAAATAAATAAATCTTAAGGAATAATGACATCTACCATTGAGTACCTAGAGAAGGCAGAGAAACTATAGTGACAAATTAACTTCTCAAGCAGAAGCAAGACATTTTTATAGTAATATATATATGTCCAACCATAAAACAAGATTAATTTCACAAAGCAATAGATTCCAAACATAAAAGTACAACCTTCAATTATATATACAATAGGAAAAAAAGATGTTAGACAAGGATCCTTTATGTCCTATTTATAGACAAGTATAATTAAAATACAAAAGACATTAAATAATAGTCACATACACAGTCATAGTAATTGTAAGGATAGTAAATAATATGTACATTTTGAGTTAGAGCATAAAGTACTTTCACTATATTTTTATAATATCTTGTAAGGTATGACTAGTGGATTTGGGCGTTTCCCCCATTGTTTTACAAATATTTAAGAAAAACTCAAAAAGATAAAGTGTTTTTTCTTGGATTACACAGCCATTATGATCTCGGGGCTTATGGTTCCACCTAATTTATGTTTAAGTCACAAACATAAAAAAGTACACACATACTGGCAAATTCCTAAATGGTCCCTTGGTTTTAATGTAATCCTTTGCATCAGTTTTTAAGTGTAACTCAGTCACTAAAATGTACATCCTTTGATTGCATTTGGCTATGTTAATAAGATCTTCTGGAAAGAATTCATGAGTATATTTTGATATAATCTTTTTGGAAAGAGCTTTATTTTCCATTTTAAAGTTCTGCTTTTTTTTTCCCCTTGTTGACACTATACAAGTATCTACGTTTATTCTAAATCTTCATTTAATAAGTAATAAATTATCCGTGTCTCATCAAATCCATGCTCTAAAATAGTTTGTGTGGGTCTTTATTTGTGTGTTTGTAATTGGTGTACTGAATATATGCCTTCCCAGCATTATTTTGCTAAATTACTTGTAGCCTAAACTTTGTCATCAAGTGGTATTTATAACATGTTCAAATGCCTAATGCCATAAGCTGTGTTAAATTAAATTTTACAAAGACAAATGTTTTCTAAAGTATAGTTCCAACAATTTTGTATATGAACACCCACAACATATCAAAAATGCACATGTATGTGCTATTACTATTTGTTCTATTTTTACCATCAGTTTTTACTTACAAATTTGAAAGGAGGCTGGCTACCAATATCGTCATCACTGAGAAATGTTGATGATGCACCTACCTATGAGAAAATCAAATCCAGGCATTGGAGCCTATGACATGTAAGGTATAAGCTTGAGCTGAAGAAGTGTCTCCCTGAATTGGGAATGAGTTCATTCTTACTGGATAACCAACCAGTTATTGTTTTCTGTATGGAAGATATTGCTGGACAAGATATTTTAGGAAGTGTGTTATTTTGGGTCCCAAATAGTAGAAGTAAGGGTAAAAAGGATGAAAGACCCATTATAGTTAAAAGAATCTTTATTGCACACTATCTCTCCTTTGAATACTCAATATATATGGTTCAAAATTGGCTTGCTTTGTACTGAGAGCAGTAGTATTAGTGTAAAACAAATGGAGGGATGCCTGGTTGGCTCAGTCGGTTAAGCATCTATCATCAGCTCAGGTCATGATCTTGGGGTTCTGCTCAGCAGGGAGCCTGCTTCTCCCTCTGCCTGCCACTCCCTCTGATCAAATAAAATCTTTAAAAAGAACCCCACACAAATGGAAGGGGAGGGATTACTGCTGTCTATCATTATACATAAAACTCAATATATGTTTTCTGTTGTAAACATTGTACATTTGTTTAAAGTTTTTATTTTTAATACTACTAGTTGTACATAGGGAAATACAGAGTTTTTCATCCCAGATCATGTTGGGGTTTCTTTGTTTAATTTCTATACTTAATAAACTCTAGAAAAATACTGTAGTTTCAGCATTTTTCAGCTTGAGATCAGTATTCATGTTAAAATTTATAATCAGACAGTTGCTAAGTTTTACTTATAATGCCATCTCTGTTCTCTTTCCTTCTAGAACTATTTACTTACCTCTTCTTTTACTTCTTTTACTTACTAGCATTTATATCCTTTTTCAATTAGCCAGGTAATTGCTTTATATTTATTTACTCATTCACTTCTCACAATAACCCTCTGACATAGGTATATTTTTAAGTATGTTAGATTATGCCATAACAAATTAATCACCAAATCTCAGATTCTTAATACAAAAAAGTTTTTTTTTCTGTCTTATGGTCCATATCTAAAGTGAATCCAAAGTTAATTCCAGGCTGGAGATGTGTAGAAAGAATTCTGCTCTTCACAGTCAACTCAAATCCAAGGCTGTCATAGCTCCTACTGTCTATTCATTGCAGCCGAGTGACACATGTTACTTGGGCCTGCATCTTTTTGGTCAAAGCTATTCTCATAGACTCCATAAATGACGGATAGGTAAAAGAGGGCCCCATATGGATGTGGTTTGGTAAACACCACTCTATTTGATTCTAATTAATTCCATGATTCATAACCATGCCTCTCTTGGGGGCTATGCACATTTATTACCACTTTTCTTGCTTGAAGTAAAAAGAAACAGAGGATTATTTTAGCCAGGATTGTAGTCTTTTGACAGTACAATGAACGCGGATCTCTGTGTGGAGTCAGTTTTCCAATTTTTCCAGTTTCAATCTTTCCAGAAAACCTCAATGAAAGACTAATATAAGTGAATCTTTACCTTCATTCTCTTTATCAATTGACTTTTTTTTAAACAAAAGCATTAAAACCAGATCCTTAATCTGATCTGTACCATAGTGTTATTTAAATTTGTTATTTTTTAAAGGTTATTCCACTTCAATTTCTAATGCTTAGGTTCTCCAATCAATAAGAATCTCACCACTGCAAATCTCCACATTTCTGGAACCTATACTTTATCTTTTTATCATGCTGGCAAAGTAGCCCATTTCGCCCTCCCTTCCTCCCTTCCTCCATCCCTCCCTCCCTTCTTTCCTTCCTTCCTTCCTTCCTCCCTTCTTTCTTCCCTTCTTCTTTCTTTCTCTCTTTCTTTCTTTCCCTCTTTCATTCTAATTCCAGTATAGTTAGCATACAGCATATGTTAGTTCAGGTGTATCAGATAGTCACTCAACAATTCTATACATTACTCAGTGCTTATCATGGTAAGTGTACACTTCATCCCCTTCACCTACTTTTTCCATTCCACCACTCACCTTCCCTCTTGGAACTATCAGTCTATCCTCTACAGCTAAGAGTCTGGTCTTTTGTTTGTCTTTTTTTTTTTTTCCTCTTTTCACTTGTTTTATTTCTTAAATTCCACATCTGAGTGAATAGGGTACTTATCTTTCTCTGACTGACTTATTTCACTTAGCATAATATATTCTGATCCATGCTCATTTCTTTCTTATAACACCTGACAAACACAGGCAGTTAGAACTAGTACATACTAGGGGTGCCTGGGTCGCTCAGTCAGGTAAGCAGCTGACTCTTGGTTTCAGCTCAGGTCAAGATCTCTGGTTCTGGGATTGAGCCCTGCATCAGTTTCCATGCTCAGTGGGGAGTCTGCTTGAGAGTCTCCCTCCCTTTCCCTGTCCCTCCCCCCACTTTCACACACACACTCTCTCTCTAAAATAAATAAATAAATCTTTAAAAAAAGAAATAACACCAACTAATAACACTTTGTTTCCCCACCTCCTCTCCTATAGCAACAAGTTCTTTAGTCACAAAAACTCCCTTTCCTATAGTTTTAAATGATAGTTTAACCAAATCATCACTGCACAACAGCATTTACCTTCCTTTGAACCTCTGATACTAGTTTCTTTGCTATCTACTCCCAGATGCTAAGGTGATAAATAACATAGTCTATGTTTTTGTCCAGAAAATACTTTACTTGCAGTATCAACTTTGGTAGTACATAGTAACATAGATGGGGTGTCAACTGTTGTTACCATCTACCAAACACATATCGTGGTCTGGAACCTCTCTTTGACCACTCCTGAAACTCTTGTGACCTCTTTGGTTTATTCATCAATCCTACTTCTCCTCTTACTCTACATCCTTTTGTATACATACATGCGTGATTTTTTTTTTTAAGTGAGCACTATGATTTTTGTCAGAATAGCTATTACTATCAACCCATTTTATAGATGAAAAACTAAGGCACAATGTTGTTAAATTAGTAGCCAAAAGTTACACAGACAATAAAGAGTGACTCTCCACAGAAGCTAGTCATTATAGTAACACTATTAATTAATTTAATTTTCACAACTCTGGGCTTAGGTGTTTTTTATGTTAAATGTAGTTATTTTACAGATAATGACTCTCAGTTCCAGCTAAGCATCAAAGACAGAATTTAAACCATAAAACTCATAGAAGAAAACATAGACAGTAACTTCTTTGACATTGGCTGTAGAAATACATATATATTTAGATATCTCTCCTCAGGCAAAGGAAACGAAAGCAAGAATAAACTACTGGGACTACATCAAAATAAAACACTTTTGCACAGTGAAGAAAACCATCAAGAAAACAAAAAAAAGCAACCTACTGAATGGGAAATGATATTTGCAAATGATGTATACAATAAGGAATAAATACCCAAAATGTATAATGAACTTATACAACTCAAAACCAAAAACACAAATAATCTGATTAAAATTGTGCTAAGGGCCCAAATAGACATCTTTCTAAAGAAGACACACAGATAGTCGACAGGCACATGAAAAATTGCTAACCATTACTAATCATCAGGAATATGCAAATTAAAACCACAATGAGATGTCACTCTACACCTGTCAGAATGGTTGGAATCATAAACATAAGAAACAAGAAGAGTTGGCGAGGATGTGAAGAAAAAGGAACTCTCATACACTCTTGGTGGGAATGCAAATTGGTGCAGCAACTATGGAAAAGAGTATGGAGTTTCCTCAAGAAATGAAAAATAAAATTACCATATGATTCAGTAAACTTACCGGTGGATATTTACCTAAAGAAAACAAAAATACTAATTTGAAAAGATACATGTACTCCTATGCTTAGTGTGGAATTATTTACAATAGTCAGGATATGGAAGCAAACCAAGACTTCATCCACAGATGAAGGGATAAAGAAGGAGCAACACACACACACACACACACACACACACACACACACACACACAGGATTATTCAGCCATAAAAAAGAATGAAATCTTGACATTTGCAACAATATAAAGGACATAGAGACTATAATACTAAGTGAAATAAGTCAATCAGAGAAAGACAAATATATGATTTCACTCATGTGGAATTTAAGAAAGAAAGCAAATTAACAAACAAAGGATAAAAAGACAAAAAATAGACTGATATATCGAGAGGGAAGGTGGGTAGGGGCATGGCAAGATAGATGAAAGGGATTAAGAATGTACGTATGGTGATGAGCACTGAGAAATGTATGGAATTGTTGAGTCATTGAATTGTACATAAGAAACTAATATAAGAGTGTATGTTAATTATACTTTAATAATCATAATAAACACAGAGTGCCTTGCTTCTTTTTGCTATAGAATAAACTTTAAATTTCAGTTAATGGAAGTGTATAGTCACCCTCAACTGAGGTGGGGAAGGCTATTGTTGGAATAGGTTTCATGAAAAAAATATCAGTTTAGGACATAAAATGTGTATAAGACATCAAAATGGAGCTCTCAAGTCAGCATTTTGATATATTAGTCATTATGATACAGATTTTATTGAAATCTATGTAAACAAAATTACACCACCAAGAGAATGAGCACTGAGAAGGAATGAATGGTGAAGTAGGAAGGAAACTAAGAGATTGGCATCCTGGAAGACAAGGGGAGTAAGCGTAACAAAGAGGATGGCTTAGCTAACTTTTTCAAATACGTCTAGTAGGTCAAGTAATATATAATATGTAATTTTATAATATAATAATATATGAGATACATTGTATCCTAAATATGTATATATTCAGAATTTAAGCTGGAATTTATAAAGTGCCTGGGATAGAAGTTTTGGCAAACCCAGGAATTCTAAAGCTTGATTGAAGAGGGCAGCAGAGAGAATTAGATGAAAGGACATGGATGTGGGGAGTGTAAACGAGTATTTTGAGGTGGAATTTCCATGCCAAAAAAAGGAACAAAGAAAGGACGTGGTAGCTGCTAGGTGAAAGCAGATCACCTTTTTAAGGTGTCTAAGGTGTTTAATATGTCACCTTTTTAAGAAGGGTACGTATATAAAAGATGGCAGCTTCATCCTGATGGTAATAGTTCTTTTAAGAAAGAAATGATGATGTGAACAAAGTGGTGATTAGGAAGGAACTGAGGGGTAGGTGTGAGGACCCAGAATCCTATACCACAGTGAGGATACTGCCTTTAGATAGAAGCTTGGAAATTTCATCAACAATAAAAGAGAAAGAGCAAAATGTGTCTGTAAATACTGAAAGCTGGTACGTTTGGTAGCCAGCATCAGTGGATGTTCCCTCCTGATAATTTTTTACTTCTCAAGAAAATAGGAAGTAATACTATTATCTGGAATCAAGGTAAGGAAGGAAATTAGTGAGCGAATGGGAATTTATGAATGAGGTTATGATATGAAATAAGTAACTCATTTTATTTTATTTTTTTTAAGATTTTATTTAGTTATTTATTTGACAGACAGAGATCACAAGTAGGCAGAGAGGCAGGCAGAGAGAGAGAGAGGAGGAAGCAGGCTCCCTGCTGAGCAGAGAACCCGATGTGGGGCTCGATCCCAGGACCCTGGGATCATGACCGAGCCGAAGGCAGAGGCTTAACCCACTGAGCCACCCAGGCGCCCAGCTTATTTTATTTTTAATTCTTGTGTATATATTTAGATCATGAACAATATATCTACTAATTTTATATCCTCAGCACATCCAAATATCTAGGACATGTCAGACTAATGTAATAATAATAGCAACATGAAAATAACAATAGCTTACATTTCTTAGGTACTTATTATTTGCTAGGCACGGGTCTGAGTGCTACATGTGAATAAACTAATTCAATCTTCACCCAAAAATCTGAGTTAAGGAACATAACATCCTGCTGTACAGATGAAGAAATCAAGATGTTAAGAATGATCTCTTACCTAAGATCACACATTTAAAGAGAGAAACTGATAATAGAAAAAAAAAAAAAAAGAAAAAAGAAACTGTCTCTAATATGAACACATTTCATTAGGACTCTGGGAAGAATGAGAAATTTCAGAAGTCAGTGTTGAAGTACCAGGCACCTTGGTAAGTTGAGATGTGACATTTTGCAAGAGGATTTAAGGATGCCAATGCTGCTCAAAACACCCTATAAGTGGCCACATAACTAAGCTCCTCTTAAGGATATTTCTGTATCTGTAAACAAGCACCAGGGTCAGTGTGGTCAGATGTCCCTCATAAAACAAACTTTTCAAATGTTGCCTGAAACCATCCAACAAAGAAAAACTAGGTGTGTTCCTGGAGCTTAGGTTGTGCATCTTAGTGCCTTTGATACCTCCAGCAACTTGCAAACGGTAGGAACTTGTTGTTGATACTGATTATAAGGATGATGATGTTGTGGTTTTTTAAATTCACACCTCTATGTGCAGATAGCAATCACCCTGAAAGACTGATTGTTAATGTTCAAACTGCCTTTTGTGCAAAGCTGACAAATTTTCGACCAAATTGCTGTTGGCTATGTTTTCAGAAAGGTAGATCTTAATAATGACATTTAATTTTTCTTTTTTGAACAAATGAATGAGTTTCAAGACTGTTTCTACAAAGACAGAGCACTATATAAATTCCACATGAAAGCAAGCCCTAATTTAAAAAATAATACCCTAATGATGGCTAATTACTTCCTTGAGAATAAGCAGCAACCTAATTAGTCACCTTTATCTTCATATGCACCTGGAATTGCTATTGTGAATAAAGCACACAAAGCACAGTCCGCTTTAAAAACAATACTCTGCAGTGGAGGAAGCTGAGAAGGTTGGGTTAGGTAGGCAAGGTAATTTATGACAAATCATTACATTTTTAATGGTATTTGATCCATTTTTTAGGGAATTGATAAAATAATTAACAGAGTTGGGAAAACTTTCCATTACAAGTTATATAGAATTATTTAAGAGCTAAACATAAAGCATTTCCTATAAAGCTAGATAAAATGCAGTTTAAGGAGACAGTGTGTCTGTCTATGTCAGACACTTCTTTGCCATAGCAAATGGCAACTATTAACTCCAAACTTTGAGATTTTATCCAGAAAGAACTTGGAAATCTTTTCTCAGTTAGATAATGTCTTCTCAGAAATGGGCTGTGGACAGGATAGATTAAGCAAGCTGACAACCCCTCAAATGAGTTTCTGGAGGTGAGACAGAAAGGAAAATAAAAGTTTCCATATCTTTACCACTGCCACAGTGAATGGCTCAGAAATCAGTTTGTACCATCTTCTATAAAATTCAAAGTGAGAAAGGCAAGGCATATTCTCTCTTTGGTCACTGCAGAAGAGTTAGTCTTCACCTATATTATTAAAACTGTAAATCTTTACAGATATTCAAAGGGGTCATTCTACCCAAGTGGAAACAACTCTACTTCCCAGTAAATTATAAATAAATTACCATGGAATGTAGAAGCAATCTTTCTGATTCTTATTGGACATTTCTGAGCAGTTACTTTTTATACTATTGGGTTTTTCTCAATAGTTGCTTTTAGAGATACTTTGTTACCAATTGCCTTATAACAGGTTACCACAAATTTAGAGATTTAAAAACAACATGCATTTATTAACAATCAGTGGCTGAGCATCAAGAGTTTGAGAATTGCTTAGCTGGTTCCTGTACTTAGAGTCTCATAGGCCGTAGTCAAAGTGATCTAAGGTTGGGTTCTCATCTGTAGGCTGCACTAGGAAAGGATCTGCTTAAAAGCGACTTCTGGTTGTTGGGCAGAATTCATTGCCTTGTAGTTGCAAGACTGATAGCATTATTTTTTGCTGATTGGAAGCTGAAGAGTACCCTCAGCCCTTAGAGGCTGTCGAGAATTTCTAGAGACCACCTGTAGTTAGTTCCTTGCCATGTGGAATTCCCCAGCCTGACCACAAACTTCATTAAGGCCACAAGGAGAGTCTCTAGACAAGTTGGTAGCAAGACACAATCTTATATAAAATAGAATGATCAAGGGAGTGACCTTCCATCACCCTAGCTATATTTACTTAGAAACGTGTCCCTCGTCCTCACTCACTTAAGGGAAGGGGAATAAACATGGCCACGAAGACCAGATAGCAAGGATCTTGGGAGGGTGCCCTAGAAACTGTCCAGTCTTGTCAATTATTTATCATGGGGTCACTTTTCTTCCCCTCTGTTCTAGCAAATGAATTTTTGTAAAATTTTAACTACCACTAAGGAACTGTTGAGACTTTTATCTAGGAGATTTCTTTAACCAGCCTGCATACTTAAATACTGTTTTCTGTGATGACTCATGCTCCATTGTCTTCCAGTCTCCTGCCTTTTTCACCAGGACAAAGAGCACATTATCAATTCGAAAGAAAAACAACAACAACAAAAATAAATAAATAAATAAATAAATAAATAATAAATAAATAAATAAAACAGATTATAGCCCTTTGCAGGTTCTTAACAGCCCTGAATAGTCAAGACTCAATAGTGAAGTAAGAACTCTTACTAAGAGTCCAAGAGGCCCTGTCATAGGCATAGCACTTAGACTTGAGCCAGTGTCTTAATGATGATGATGATCACACTGTTCTTTTTCCTTATTTTCCTTTTAGTGTAACCTCTGCTAACCACAATTCAATTCTTTAGACTGCTGAATCTCACCTTCCCTTTAGTAACTGGAGGGAGAAAAACTTCTTTAAGTTGATCCTTGGACTGGATCAGCTATGCAAGGAAAAGCTTTAGCACAAAGAATTTGCCCGAACTTCTGGATCCCTACCCCCTTTTATTTTCAACTAGTAAACTTTGCTTTTAAAAAAATTTGATGTTCACATTTTTAGACCTGCCATTGCACCTAGTATCTAGGGATGGCCTGCTTAAAAAAATTCTCTCCAAACAAATGACTGGAAAACTGTTTGGTAAACTATAGCTTTAAAAACATACAAAATGCTATTATTTTCTGATTATTAAGAAAATTATTTTGACATCTAGTGTAAAATATATCAGCACATTATTCCAATTTCTATGATGATCACTTATAACAAGAATTGCTTACTGGTCTATTCTTAGATATATGTCGTCAGGCCACATTCTATGCCTCTAAGCAGCACCACACTTCATTCTGGGAAAAAAAAAAAAAATCATCCAGCCTTCTCTGAGAAAAAGTTTTCTCTCTGTCTTTATTCACAGCATATGTTTTTGGCTCTTCAACAATTCGATACTGACTTCATACTCACTGCTGTTAACATTCTCCTCCTCCCCTTCCCACTTGTGCATGTTCTCTAGCACCTATTGGCTATACTTGAAGCATCCATTTTCTGATTTTAAAAGCTGATTTTAGTTCATCGTATCATTTCTTTTCACTCTGACCTTCTAATATAATAGCTAGGTGAATTTCCTCTAGTGATTATATAATTCTCATCTTGGATTTCATCTTTATTTAGAGACTCTCTATTTAACACCAATACCCTTAAATAATTGTGAGCAGAGTCTTCTTTTTCGAAGACTAGGCTTTCTGTATATAATAATATATTTTAAAAATATTATTACTTTAGCTTATGGGTGAAATAGCTCCAATTCTATATGCAGAACACATACAATTATCACATCCACAGTTCATTATAAAATCAAGTTCATCAACTCCCTTTGCAGTAATTTTATTTCCTATAGCGTATGACACATGAACCTATATGTGCCAACTTAAAGTCACTAAGCTGAAAACACACAGTTTGGTATCCTTTTCTCTATTATTCTCCTAATAATACTGACCTTATCAAGTGGACCAGCTTCTCTGGTCCTTATGAGCTCTCCACCAAGGAACTTCATTGGCACTCTGCAGCTTATCTTCAGTCCTTACACTTGGGTCATGTTTCCAGGCCTTTTATGTCCTACATTTTGGGTGACATTGCTTCCTGGCTCCAAATCTTGCTGAGATTTTCAGTGGATGAATTACTAATTACTAAAAGTAAATCTTTTAGTAATTAGTAATTCATCCACTGAAAATGCATAAATTAGGGTGGGGCAATGGGTGAAATAGGTGTTGGGGATTAAGGAGTGCACTTGCTGTGATGACCACTGGGTTATGTATGGAATTGTTAAATCACTATCTTATACCTCAGAAGCTAATATAAACACTGTATTTTAACTATGGTGGAATTAAAGTAAAATTTTAAAAATGCACAAATTATGTGAAAACTTTGCTGAGGCTGCCATGTTGCATAACTCCATGGCACATATATATTATTGGAATTAGTCCCTATAGAGTTGTGTAATATGGTGGTCCTGCCTGAGCAGTATCTAGAATATAACTAAGTATTAAATGGAGGCTTGAGCAAATTTTTTTTTCCTGCATATAATCTGGCTCAACTAACTAGCCCATCTTTTCCAATTGTCTATTAGTCATCCCTTCAACTGTACTAGTAAGGTAAAATTTGATTTAATATTTCTATCCATAGATTTTTAAAAATATAGTAATTAATTAATATATGAAGTGATCTAGTTATAAATTATTAAATAAAATTAAGAGTGTTGAGGGTTAATTACTTGTAGAATCTGGGTGCGTACATGGTGGCAGAGAAGATTAAAGTCTATGCCATATCTCATGTTTTTCTTAGTCTCACAAATACATGGGATGCTAAATCTAAAATTGCTGGACTCCATTAACTTTATTTCTGAAATGAATAGCTCTTCAAAAAGAGAAAAAAATAGTTGGCTACTATGTGAATCTTGGGTAATATCTGGTCTCCCTAGAAACAGATTTGGGTCCTGATATGATTTAACAGGCCACAGATCTATGCAGCATTTTATCTTCTGTAAAGAAAAGAAGAAAAGAAAAGAAAAGAAAAGAAAAGAAAAGAAAAGAAAGAAAAGAAAAGAAAGAAAAGAAAAGAAAGAAAAGAAAAAACAGAAAAGAAAAGAAGAAAGGGAAAGAAAAGGAGGAAAGGAAAGAAAGAAACAGAAAAGACATGCTCAGTCCTGAAAAGATACCTTAAAATGTCTGAGGTCCTATGAATGTAGGCAAGAATTACGGTAATAATCTATGCTGGTACAATTTTACATTTCACTTATCAGCCTTTCTATCTGGGTTTATATTCTCCAGTAAATCAAGTGGGCATCAGTATGCCTTGTATTGAACTGTGAGTACTGTCCAAAAATCATAATGGTGATACATTTTAGCATGCTTTGATAATTATTAAAATGTGATTTCCTGATTTACTGAACAATGTTTCTCTGATTAATTTTGTTCCAGATTAAAAATAAGAAAAGTGTAGTCAGTTCAAGATTGTGACCAGGAGTCTAGTCTCTAGTCTCTTTATATACTTTTTGAGTCGAGGTACATTTTCCTCTCACTTTCAGTTTCTATGAGGAAGAATTTATCCCTAACTTGATTTTAGGCCAGTCTCTCCACCCTTTTCTTATGTGGCCAAGGAAGAGATAAATTGACTTCTCTAACTAGCAAATTTGGAAAACCATAACTTAGAAATCAAAGCTGACCTCCATCCTGCTCATTGCTCTTAGGCATTAGCAGCTTTCAGGCAGCACATTTTCTGCTTAGGCTACACGTTATGCAAGGGCCTATCTTACGACATTGTCCTAGGGGTTCGAAGTAAGGGAGGGTAGACATGATGAGGCTAGGCATCCTGTCATCTTCTGAACTTTAAATTGAGTATTTTTCGTATTTTGTAATTAAATTTGTTACTTGTAGATCTTTTGTAGATATGTACCCTGAAAGTAATTCCTTGCTAAGAGGTATTTTTTAATAATAAAATAATGCTGAATTTCATCAAGTGATTTCCTGCATCTAATGATCAACCTTCTTTTTTTCATTTTTCAAAGTAAGCTTATGTTAAACTGCATTCATACTTTTTTTTTTATTATATTTAATTTAAAACCTACATCATGTACTTGGAGTACTCCCAAATGTGTCATATTTTGTTTTCTGATTTTGAATTGTTAATTTTCATTATTTTAAGAATTTTCCAATTTATATTTGTAAGATTGTTTCTTTTTTTCCATCTATGTTTGATTGTTGTTTAGAATTATGTGTTCCTTTGACGGTAAATTGTAAGTCACTCACAAATTTGAATCTGGATCAAAATTTATCCTATGTAAAATTATAAATTAGTGATTCTATTACTTGAATGGATCTCAAATGCTTCATGGTTCCTGTTTCTTTTTGAAACATTATAAATGTAAATTGTTCTCATGATTGTATCCTTGTGTTCTAAACTATTAACATTTACTCATATATATTGTTACTCATATTCTTCTTTTATTTCTCCTCTTGTTCATTTCTTAATTTGGGTGCTTAGCTCATTTACATTAATTTTTCTATTATAAATGGAACATTTAAAGCTATATATTTCCTTTTTATTTCTTCTTTAGCTTTGTCTTAAGTATTTGATAAGTTTTTCTTATTATTCATTTCTACATATGCTATATTTCCCATTAAGATTTATTCTTAGATATAAGATATATATACAGTTTATATATATATAAAAATTTATATATTTATTATAAATTTGACTTACTATGTCATAATGGTGAATGAGACCTTCTCATCAATATGTAAGCATTTTTTTCTCTGATTTTAATTTATTTCTTTGTATTTATTTCTTCTCTTGATATTGCTATACCCTTTCATTTCTGTTTATATTTGCCTAACATTTTTTTCATAAATTTACTTTCAAATTTTTTGTCTAATTATATTAAATGGATTTTACCTATAAATATTTTAAAAGTTGGATTATTTTTTATCAAGCCCAAAAAGGTTTGACTCTGGAAAGATTTGCCATTTTCACCATTGTGACATCTGATAATATATTTAGACTAATTTTTACCTTTATGCCTCTCAGAGTTTGTTTTTGTGTGTGTGATCACTATCATTCTTCTTTTTGACAATTTTTCAAAAATTCTTTTAGTAAAGTTTTTTTTTTTTTTTAAGATTTTATTTATTTATTTAACAGAAAGAGGTCACTATCAGGCAGAGAGGCAGGCAGAGAGAGGAGGAAGCAGGATCCCCACTGAGCAGAGTGCCCGATGCGGGGCTTGATCCCAGAACCCTGGGATCATGACCCAAGCTGAAGGCAAAGGCTTTAACCCACCGAGCCACCTTAGTAGTTTTAATTGTAGAACATTCTAAGATTTTTGACTTTTGAAAAAATATAATTTTTTCATTCTCATTCTTTAAACAGACCTTACTTAGCATATATTTTTTGATAAGTGATAATTTTATCATAGTATTTTGAAGATCTTATTCTACTGTCAATAGCTTTTTTAAGTTTTCTTATAAATTCTTCTTCCAGCATAATTCTTTGGTAGTAATGTGATTATGTGTTGGCTACTTCTACGAATTTCTCTTTATCATTATTGCTTTGCAATGTCATAGGCTATGATTGGAATTTATTGTGATATCTGGGGATCCATGTCTTTCATCAGTCTTTATATCTAAAAGTTATATTTTTTTTTTCATTTTTGGGTGGTCCCTTTTTCCTCTAGTTACCTTTTTATAGTTTTGCCATCATCATTCATAATTTTAAGCCTATTAATATATTAGTTTATATCTTCTATTTAGTATTTACTAATTATGTGAGTTTTAAGGATCTGATTCTCCCAATTCTCATATTTGTTCATTCTGTGGCAAATGTGGTGTGAAACTTTTCCAACTTCATTTGAATACTATGGCTATAAATTTTCTGAGATGTTTTTCTTCCTTTTCTCTGTTCTCTGTCCATAGCCCAGCTTGAGAAAGTCAAGTAACCCTCTATTCCCCTCAAGGACATTTCATTCCTTTGACTTTGTAGAGAAAATGCCAGATCAGATCTTCCATCCTGCTTGTTACTCAGGCTTCATATCCTGTCACTTTCACCCATTTTAATGAAAGCTCTAAGATAGCAAATATCCCCAGAGGTCTCTGAGGAAACCAGTGATTGTCTTGTTCCTGGATTCTTCAGTTTTTTTCCCCCTACCCCCAACGATGTTCTTTATTTTTTCCCCACATCAACTATGCATTTAGTTTGTTTTGTTTTGTTTTTTTTTTTTTAAGATTTTATTTTTTTTATTTGACAGACAGAGATCACAAGTAGGCAGAGGCAGACAGAGAGAGAAAGGGGGGAAGCAGGCTCCCCGCTGAGCAGAAAGCCTGGTGTGGGGCTCAATCCCAGGACCCTGGGATCATGACCGGAGTGGAAGGCAGAGGCTTTAACCCTCTGAGCCACCCAGGTACCCCTTTAGTTTTTATTTTATATTTTTATTCATAATATTATGTATCCTATACCTGGAGAATTCACCTGGACAATAATTTGCCAAGTTATTAGAAAGGAATTACCCAATAATGTTTAATATTAAAATAGATGAATACCTTTTTTCTCTAGTAATCTCATATGTAGGGTATTTAGATCAATTTTGTGTAGGACTTAAGGTAATTAAGAAAATCTGCAAAGAAAAAAAAGAAAATCTGCATGACTAACCACAATTTCAGGTTTAACGATATGGAATTGCCCTTTCTTAGTTCCTAAAGAGTTGATTTTTAGCATTTTCATATGGTTTAATTTAAATACATTATATATATATATATATATATATATATATGCAATATAATTAAATCATTTGGGTTAAGAGAGGGCTAAAATAATAAACCAATTGTTCATTTCAATATATTAAAAATTACACAAATATATTAATGTGATCTAATGACAACACATGTTTTTTTTAGCCTATTTTGTTTTTTTCCTAGTGCCTCTCCTTCCAGCACTCATACCACGGGTTGTTCAAGAAAACCACCATTCTATAATGATTTAAGATAGATTAGGGTAAATCAGTATTTGGATAGCCCTAAATATAGTTAACAAAACTATTTGTCTCAAGGTCTGAGTTTTTGAAGTTAAAATTCCCGTTACTTATTGCCATTTAAAAATTTGACTACACATGGAAAAAAGATTGTGTCCATCAACAGATAAATTGTAGAAAACTTATGATACACACACACACACACACACACACACACACAGAGGAATATTCAGCCATTAAGAAGGAAATCCCACCATTTGTGGCAACATGGATTGGTCTTGAGGGCATTATGTTAATTGACAGAAGTCAGACAGAGAAAGCTAAATATCATATGATCTCACCATATGTGGAATCTAAAACAAACAAAAATAACAAAACCCACATAGAAAAAATGATTAGGTTTGTGGTTACCAGAGGCAAGGGCCAGGGAATGGTGATTTGGATGACTATACGAACTTGCAGTTATAAGATAAATAAATACAAAGAATGTGATGTACAACATGATGATTACAGTTAACACTGTTGTATGGTATAGTTGAAAGTTGTCAAGAGAGTAGAACCTAAGACTTCTTATCACAAGGAAAAAAGAAACTTTTTTTCTTTTCCCTTTTCTTTCTTTTTTTGTATCTACATGAGATGATGGATATTAACTAAACCTATTTTGATAATAACTTCACAATATGAATCAAAATCATTATGTTGTACATCTTAAACTTACACAGTTCTGTAAGTCATTTATATTTCAATAAGCCTGGAAAAAGTAAAAGTAAAAAAAAAGAAAGAAAGGTGTTGCTCAAGATTGTGTCTTCTATAGCTTCTGAGGCAAGAAGAGACAACTTACTCTTTGTTTTTCTAATGAAAGATTACATAGATTTATGACTTCTTGATATTGCTACTTAGGGAATTTTCAATATCAGACAGTTCCAAAATTGTTTGAACAAATAAATCTTTTTTTTTTTTTTAATCAGACTATGTTCTTTGGGGTATAATCTTTGTAAGTTTGAAATGTGGTGTAATCTCTGTGGCAATCTCCTAATTGGCATACAGTATAAAAATTGGTGGTTTGTGTGTGATTAAAAAAATCTGTTAGCAGCTTTATTGAAGCACAATTGATGTGCAATTAATTACACAAGTTTATAGTGTATAATTATGTCAAAATTTTGACATATGTATACACTTGTAAAACATCACCATAATCAAAATATTGAATGCATTTTTCACACCCAAATTTTCTCGTAATCCCAATGTAACTCCTCTATCCTTTCTTTTTGACCCACTGTCTCTCCTCTCACCCAGGCAACTGCTGATTTACTTTGGATCAGTATAGATTAATATATATAATTATGGATTGTAAAAATAAATATTAAAATATATACTTTTTGGGTCAAGATTCTTTAATTTATAATGAATTTAAGGTTCATTTATGTTGTTGCATTCATCAGCAGTTCATTCCTTTTTATAGCTGAGTAATATTCCATTGTACGGATATATCACAATGTACTTATTACTTTTACTTTTTCATTGTTATTTGGATTGTTTCCAGGTTGGTGATATTGCAAATAAAATAACTATAAATGTTTACATATGTGTCTTGATATGAATAAGTTTTAATTTGTCTTGCATGAATACCTAGAAATGGATTGGCAAGGCAATATGACTAGACATTCCCACTGGCAATTTGTGAGAATTTAAAAGTTTTACCATATCCTCACCAGTACTTAGTATGGTCAATGTTTTTATTTTAGCCATTCTAATAGTTTTGTGTACCAACACTATGGTTTTGATTTGCATTTCTCTAATGATTAATGATGCTGGGCCTTTTTGTGTCTTCACATGAAAAATAAAATATCATCTTTGGTGAAGTGTCTAAAGAACTTTGGCCCATTTTTTTATTAGGTTGTTTGCTTTCTTAATATTGAGCTGTAAGAGTACTATGTGTATTCTAAGTTTAAATCTGTAATCAGATATGTAATTTGCAGATATTTCCTCTCTGTCATGGTTTGTCTTTTCCTATCTTAGCAGTCTTGGTTAATTTTGATGAGATCAAATTAATGGATTTTTGTCTATTATGGAGTTGGCTTTGGGTATATGTGTATCTAAAAAAAAATTTGCATTACCAAAGTCAAAAAATTTTCCTCCAGAAGTTTTACAGTTTTATGAAACACATTTAAGCTTAAGATCAGTTTTGAATTAATATTTTTATATGGAGCAAGGCATGGATAGTGCATTTTGTGCACATAGAAAACCAATTGTTCTAGCAAATATGTTGAAATAAGTTCGTTTCTCCACTGAATTGCCTTTGCATCTTTGCTAAAAATCAATTTAATATATACAAGTGGGACTTTATCCAGGCTCTCTATTCCATTGATCCTTTTTCTATCTTGACATGAATATGATACAGGCATGATTACTGCAGCTTTATAATAAGTCTTAATGCTAACCAATAAGTTTTTCAACTTTGTTCTTCTTTTTTCAAAGTTGATTTTACTATTCTAGGTACTCTGCATTTATATATGAATTTTTAAATCATCTTGTAAATTTCTAACAAAGCAAAACCTGTTGAGATTTTGATAGGGATCACATAGAATTTATAGATCAATTTAGGGAGAATTGTCATCTTAGCAATATTGAACCTTCCAATACATAAAAACCATATAACTTTCCACTTATTCGGGCTCCTTAAATATCTCTTAGTGATGATTTGAGCATACAAGCCTGCAAATATTTAGTCGAATTTATCCCTAGTATTTAATATTTTTGATGATCCTGAATTTTAATTTCAATTTCTTTATTTAATTGTTTGTGCAGAGAAATACAGTTGATATTTTAATAATGAACAAGCATCCTGCAAATGTGCTGAAATACCTTATTAGTTCTGGATTTTGTTTTGTGTTTTTTTGTTTTGTTTTGTTTTGGGGGGTATTTATTTGTTTATTTTTGTATTCAACAGGGTTTTTTACTTAGATGATTCCAAATCCTAGACGCTTTGGCTTCTCCAGACTCCCATTGACACCTGCTGAGCTCAGGAAGATCACTAACTAGCTTTTGCCTTTCTTTTCCCTCTCTGTGTTGTTTCTGGAATATTTCTCCACTTAGTAAGTTGTGGCAAGAGTAAGTTTTCTTGTTTTATTTCTCCCAGAAAATACTGCCCTTTTTGCCTAATATCCAGTCATCTTGAGGATTGTTGCGTCATATATTTTGTCAGTTTCTTAGTTCTTAGTTGTTTGAAGAGGAATGATAAATCTATACCTGTTATTCCAATTTGGCCAGAAGCAGAGGTAGGTATAGTATGTTTAATCTATATGCATGTTCATCTTTGGTCCTCAATTTTCAAAAATAAAAGGAGATTCACATACCATAGCACTCACTCTTTTAAAGTCTATACTTGAATGGAATTTAGTATATTCACATCATTGTGCAACAATATCTAATTCCAGAATGTTTTCATCATATGAAAAAGAAACTCTGGCAACCACTGTCTCTATGGAATTTTTACACTGGATACTTCATATACACGGAATCATGAAATATGTGTCTTTCCTGTCTGATTTCTGTCAGTAGTGTAATATTTCAATTTGTACCAATGCTATAGGATGAATCAGTAATATATTGTTATGGTTAATAAATATTGCATTATATGGATATACCACATTTTACTTAGCCTTCAATCAACAGATGAATATTTTGGTTATTTGTACTTTTTGATTATTATAAATAATGCTGCTATTAATATTCCTGTACATAGTTTTTATAGACATACATTTTCAATGATTTTGAATAGACACCTAGAAATACAATTGCCAGATCACATTTTTAATTTTGGAAAAACTGTATAACTATTTCTAGAGTGACCTTTTGTTCCCTCTGCACTTTAGCCTGGAAACTTTTTCTACTCAGTAAACTGGCTAAATTCTGTAGCACCCATAAACATAAGGTTTATATGACTGTATACAGATGGCACACCTGAGTGAGTGGAAACGGTGAATGAAAAATAGCAGCACTAAATAAATTTCAGACTTTTGTAAAAATAAAAATGATAATCTTCTTTCATTACATAGCTGACAAACTCTAGGGTCACAGTGCTTTCCCTCAGTACTCATGTGAAACAAAACAATGTAAATACCTAGGCTGGTGAATTTAGTCTATAATAATATTCTTCTCTAGAGACAAAGAAACTAATAACATGTCTTCCTTGTAACATCTTTGTGAAGTACATGAAAGCTTATTTGGGCACAATTAAAAGTGGACTTCAAGTTAAAAGAGTACATTTTAATATTCTTGCAATAAACAGATAAGTAAGTAAGTGAATAAATAAATAAATGGTAACTATGTGAGGTGATATGTCGATTAGCTTTACTATGGTATTCATTTCAGGTGCATACATGTATCAAGGTATCACATGGGTTCTTTGACAACACATAGACTAAAATTGCAATAATACAGAGATCAATGTGGCCCCTACTCAAGAATGACATGCAAATATGTGAAAGATTCCATATTTTTTAAAAAAGAACAAAATATCATGTTGTAAATCTTAAATTTACACAATTTATTTTTATTTGTCAATTATACTTCAGAAAACCTGGACAAGAAAGATGAAACTAGAACTTCTCGTTGCAAGAAATCCAGACTTTAAAAATGCCTAGGTTAGCTTTTAAAAAGGAAATTGTATTGGCTTAATTATGATTGAAAAAATTAGTGATTACAGTTAGTGGTAAAACATTTAGTAAAGTAAAGGAATCATGCATCTTTTTTTTCTGACAATGAATAGGGAAGGTAAGAAAAAGAGTGGTTGTAAAACATAGATGACTTCCCAAATCAGTCCATCCATAGTGCTCTATATTGATCAGTCCAAGTGTTATAAGTCTTCTCTTGGAGTTAATCTAAACATAAACTATGTATTAGATTTTGGTTATACTCCAGTTGAACATCTGGAAGGACACGTTCAGAAGAAAAATATTTCTATTGTCCTACAAGAGGGAAAGAAATCCATGTTATATTGTTGAAATAGAATGTGTGAAGTCAGTGAATTCAGAGGAAGAAATCATAAGGATTTGTTCAAAGAAATCAAAAAAATAAGGATGAGAAATTTTCAGAGTTTTAACGAATGAGGTGACCTAAGAATCTAGTAAGAGTTTATTCAAGCAGAGTTAAAATTTCAATAAAGAGATAAAATAATAAAAACCGCACTTGTCCATTTCCTCTTGCCTCAGCAGTACCCATCCCCACTTTATAGTAAAGCATTATAATAAAACAACCCATGTGTAATGTAAAAAAAAAAAATGTATTAATTACAGGGGCACTAGTTCAGTTTGGATAACTCCACATTTAGGGAGAATTGAGGGAAGAAATTGGGAGGGGTTATGATATAGAAAATAAATAATGCCTTGAGGGAAATAAATTAAATTTTTATGTAAAAGTTTAACATCACCCTACTATGTTAAAGGGAATTTTTTTGTATGCTGTTTATCTAGTCACTCCAGTCTGAATCTATGTAAGTATAAATCATGTGATTGTGTGTCCACATTATAATCACTTGTTGTTGGAATTTCATCACCTTCTGAAGGCATCTTTGAATTTGGAAAAGATGGAAGCTCATGCCAACAGCACATACTATTTTGTGTTGAAAATCTCCATATATCAAATCGTAACTATTATGACATAAATTCCTTGAATACACCGTATTTTGTACAACTGCTTAATGTTGCATAAGTCTGTACACATAATAAGTGTAAAATAAAAATTATTGAAGGATAAAGAAATAAATACATTTGATTTTAGGACACTTAAGTTCTACATGCAAAAACTGAGCTTAGTAACTCAAGAAATACTATATATATATATATAGTATTTTCAAGAAATACTATATATATATATATAGTATTTTCAAAGAATGAAAATATATATATATATATATATATATATTGCATTTTACAAAAAAAACTCTTGAAAATTAAGCTGTATGACTTGAATCAAAAATACATCTTTTTCCAAGTTACATCAACTTAAACATATAGGTTGCTAATATTATATTCAAACCAGCTAAAACACCCATTTTCCATTTTTCCCCAAAACACAACATGTAGAATTTTACATATTATAAAGAAATATAGAATTGTAAAGAAATATAGAAAAGGGGAAAAAGACAATTGACAGGGGAAGTGAATGACTGACTTTCTTAACTAAATGTCTGTATAGGCAGAGAGAATTTGACACTCCTGGACAGGTGATGACATTTTAAATGATGTATCAAAGTGTTAAAACAAATGAGAAATGAATATGTGATTCAAATTTCTCTTAAATACATGCAATGAAAATGTTTTATTTTAATGCACTTCATTGCTTCTTACACTCCATGATTAATCAACTGTTCTTTTCCATTTTTTTTCTTTCTTCCTTTCTTTTTCGTATCATTACTTTCAGCTCTATATATGAAATCTTTGCCCTAACAATGCCTTAGAGATATCTCATAGATGGATAGGAAATTGCTAACAATGTAAGCCAACTTTAAAGGAAATAACAGAAATAGGTCATGACCATGATTGTCATAGCATATGTTGCCCAGGGCTTTATCCTGCCATCTCAAGAACCTTCTGCTAATAGGAGCAGAGCTGTCAAGCAAGGCCATCTTATCAATCTTATTTTACTTTAATGCTGCTGTCCCATGACTTCTGCTTTACAAAATATATTTCAGGGGTGACTCAGCTGTTTATGAGATTAGCTGAGTGAATGTAAGTGTTTGGACTGGGAATTTAGCCCTACAAATAATCCATGAAAGAGACAAGAATTAAGTTCTCAAATGATGGCAATTTTTCATAACTTTCCCTCTCATGGTATAAATGTAGTCTAAAGAATGAAAAAAAAATTGAAAAAATTAAAAAAAAAATAACCAAGGAAAAAAACATTTCCTACACTATTCTATAGGTTCATTTAGAATACAGATTCTACATAACTAAACTATAGTATGTAACTACATTTGAATATTGCTGATTACTGATACTCATACTGACTAGAATCAAGAATATTATGTTAATCATGAGAATGCCTTTTTCTCTCACTAATGGTTACTCACTCACTTACTCACTCACTTATATATTTGGTTTTGGTCTTCAGATTTGGTAAGTACTTTCTTACTGCTCATTACTTGGATTACGAATAAAACCTAATCACATAGATATTGTTCTGATTTCATAGATGGAGAATTAATAAGGTATTAATTAATGGTATTAATAAGTATTATTATAAGTATTAATTTGTAGCATCTTCCACTGGCTGGTGTTAATATTTCTTTATGGTCAGCCAATTTTTTTTTTAATTATTTCTTGTAAAAGCATTGCTCAGTTCTCAACTGAAAAAACCTTATTGGTGGTGGTTAAACTATTTTCACCATACTATATTCCTACAAGGTTTCACTTCATTTTTTCTGGTTATTATTGTCATAATCAGTCTCAGATTTTCTATCTTTTAAAGAAAATATACATATTTGCTTATCTTACTGTCAATTTCAAAACAAACAAAACAGAAGAAAAACAATTTTGTAGCAAAGAACAGTTGTTTCTTTTTCTGATAACAAAGTATTCCCAAAGAAATTTAAGTTTTACTCTAAATAAATGGAAGAGTTTATTCATGTCTAGCACATAGCAGATGCATTATGGAGATACATAAAACTATTTGTCCAAAATGTGTTTTCCTGCTTGAACTTCATCTCCTTTCCTCTTAGCTACAGTTTACCGTCACTTATTCTTTTTGCTGGTCCCTTTGAGATAGATATTTTGATAATCAGTTAAGCCTACTAGTCTTCAAAGAGTCTGCTTTCTTCATGTGGATGAGATAATGCAAGAGGATGATATACTCATCTTCAGGGCACACAAAGCATGAAGTTAATAATCTGAGGACTAATGTTTGGGAGGTCTAGTGCAATAATTTATAATCATAAACTGACACTATAGCTCAGATCAATGTACTTAATTAGTGTCTCTTAGAGTCTGAACAAATGGACCATGTGACAGATGAATTTCTATAGGGAGAGAGAAAGAAGCTCTTTGAATCACCTAGAGGCCAGCATTATTTCCTGAAAATCTGAAGTTGGGGAGATGAAGAAATCTGAATATGGAAGCCACAACATGGGAAATGATAGGCTCTGAAGACAAACTTGGCCATTTCAAAATTTGGTCTGGATCAGGTTCAATTTGTGTGGTTTAGCAAGCAATGTAAGTGTGTTTTTTGCTGATGCATTTTATTAGACATAAATGTCAAATGATGTGACTAAAGAAAAATGGAAAGGGGCAAACATCTCTAGAAACCTTCCTTTGAAATAACAACCTCCTTGCCTCTTCTCATTAATTTTAAACCATCACCAGCACAAAGGAGCTGAGGCTGCCTTTATCTAGAGTCTGGTAGCTGGTAATTGACATTTCTCTCTAGGTTCATCAGTTTTAAGCCTTCTCAGCAATAAATAAATGGCCTCTGCTTGACTCTAGTAGATAGTCTCAGAATTTGTTAATTTATTCCAATAATATCCAGTTACAAGAATAAAGTATTCTATCAACACCATCACCCCCAAAAAAGCCTTTCTGATATTCCCATTTAGCAAACTGCATCTAGTAGGTGTTAAAAACTATTGAAATAATAACTAAGTTAAAAAAAAAAAACTAATGTGGCACAAAAGAGCATTTGTTCATGTAATTTATTTTGGAAAAAAAAAAGTATCACTATTCATTTAAGAAGTCTAGATACCACTTATTTGGCCTAGAAATGCCACTACTGGATATTTGTTTTCCAGATACACTGTATATGTGTGCAAAAGCAAATGTAGTAGGATGTACAATAGAATTGTTTGTAATACCAAGAGACTAAACACAGTGTAATTGTCCTTCAGTAAAAGGCAAGTTAAAAACACATTACCTCCACAAAATGGAAACCATGCAGCCATTTACAAAGACTGTGTATTAGAGGGTGTGTGTGTGTGTGTGTGTGTGCATGATGCACATGATATATATAAAATGCATGTGACTATGCATGATGTTTATATATGTGTATACAGTGTGACTATATACCATACATATATACTTCTCATTCATATGACACACACAAATATGAAAAGATCTCCAAAATAAGTGAATTTAAAAATACAGCATACAGAGCAGTATTATGTACTATACATGCCAATCTTAGAAACCATTCAAATTTCTATCAACCAAGATACGAATAAATAAATTGTGTTCTGTTATATAATAGAACACCATACAGCAAAGAATGCTATAGGTATAGCTACGGCAAAGAAAATGAATGAGGTCTAGCTATGTATACAATACGCTTGAATTTGAAATAGTTTTGAACCAAATAAAAAAGACACCAAAGAATAACTTTAATAAAATTCAAAAATAGGTAAAACTGAACTGTAGAATTTAGTTATCATATGTTGGTGATAAAAGAAAGAAAGATAAAAGAAGGAAATGAAGTGAGCATGATAAAATTCAGCTTTGTGATAAAATTCAGCTTTGTGATAGCAATAGAAAGAAGTAGATCGTCATCTCTAGGAGTGTGTATGCCCGTGTGCATATGCGTGTATGGGCAATTTTGTATTTGCTGAATTTGATAGTGATTACATTGTAGTTCATGCTATAATAATTCATTGTCTATATTAGAATTTTATACATTTTCCATATGTGATACTTAATGATTAGCAAAATATTAATAGAAAATATAAGGTGATAACAGTATGCACATTACATCTATATGTGTGTTAAAGGGAGACTGTGGTATATTTACAAATGTCTGTGCTTATACATACATAGATGATTTTGTAAAGGACAAATAGTAAGCTGAAAGGAGTAGTTACATTGGAGAAAAAACTTGTAATAAAACAGAAATTGTGCTCATATTGTCATCAGGCAAAACATTAACTTGGTGAGTTTATTTTTTCCCTTGAAGAACTGCTTTATAATTATTTGGTAAATAGGTTAAGCTTTTGAAAATATGTTTTTCTTTTTTTATTAAATCAGCAAAATATCAGGTATTCTTGGTTATTCTCAATTGTGTAAATATATTTGAAATCTAGTCTAAAGAAGTTTTCAATTAGCTACTTTGAAATATTTGGTATTAAGTTCCACTACATAAACTTTTATAATATATTGCAGCACTGAAAACAGCAAATTGACCTAACAGCACCACAAGATGAATGAGCCAAATGAATTGAATGAGTTTATTAACTTCTAATTGTATTCAAGTTACATTTCTTAGTTTATTAGGGGAAAATGACAGCAGAACAAAAAAAAACAAAATAAATATTAAAAATAAAATACTGTTATTGTAATATACACATTCAATTACTTGTAAGCTGGACAATTTTTTTTTTTTTGTAGCCACAGAATACACTTATCTATGCAATAATAATGCATCTGTTTGCATTGGCGAGAATAACCCACTGGTCTCTTACCCGGCTATTACACTGTATTGCTTCGGTATAAGGTGAGCAGTGATTTACCTCATTCTTCATCACTGCGTTCAGACTTCAGGGAAATCTGAAGTTGTCTTCTGAAATCCGAAGTCTGTTCTAAACTTGTTTTGTGAGAGCAACACGCAATAAGTAGTGATGAATGAGTTTCTCCTTGTGGTCATGAACTTTTGCAGAAATACTCCATTAAGTTTACATTTTTTGAAAATATCATGCTTCCAAGAAGGGCTAACAGAAATGGAAAGTAATCCTGTATATCTTAAGGAGGTGCTTCTGCATTTCAATATATGGCAAGAATTTAAAAACTTTCTTTAGGATTTAACTTATACGGCTATATCATTCCTAGGACTCCAGTGTGGCCAAGAGTCCATATTAACATGGCTCACATTGCTGATTTAGATTCATAAGCAACTGAAATAAAACAAATGAGAAGTGTGGATCAAAATATGGCTTAGAAACAAATCCCAACTTTCTGGAAGTCTAGTTAATATCTTCAGTAGAATAATCAGTGATTGTTTCTTTGAGATCTCACAACTTCAGTTGTATGGTCATTTGGCTCCAGACTCCCCAGCAATGAAAAGTGGCAGAAGGATATTTGAGAATGTGGGAATGTGTATCTATGTCCACTTTCTTTTGCCTTTTCCCACTCTGAAGACCATAGTCATTGTCATTCTGCATACAAGAGAGATTGTCATTTTGTTTAATGCTCCTTTAGAACATGTAAGATGCAGGTTAGGAATTTAGGGAAACTTGGATACAAATCCTAAAAAGGAATGTGTATGCACTTTGTGAATTTGGAAACCGTTCTAATTTTTTAAAAATTTTAAAAATGTTATTTTTTTCCTTAAGATTTTACTTATTTATTTATTAGAGAGAGAGAGAGAGAGAGAGAGAGAATGCGATCCAGGAGAGGAGCATAGGGGGAGGAACGAGCAGACTCCATGCTGAGCGGGGAGCCAGATGTGGGGCTGGATCCCAGGACCCTGGATCATGACCTGATCTGAAATCAAAAGTCAGATGCTTAACTGACTGAGCCACCCAGGTGCCCCAATGTGGCTCAGTGTTTTTATCTATAAAATGAGGATGATCATACTTACAAGTTGTGTTTTTTAAATTAAAAGAGATAATTGATGCACTACAGCAGATATTCAATGTTGATTTTAAAATGTTGAAGGCAAAAAAATTTGTGCAAAGTTTGTATAGTAATGATTATGGTCAAATATTAAGAAATATCATATTTTTCAGTGGAGTATAGCAAGATATATATTAATTTTCACATTAAAAATCAATATTTTGCTTATTCAACAGAAATAAAAATGAAAAATATAATATTAAACATAATGGATCACGCTTACAAAAGCAGAATACCTATGTGTATGAGGTGCAAACTAAATAAGAAATGTGTGATCTTTTTATAAATAATACTATAAATTTATTGATGGACATAAAAAAATCTGAATAAATAGAGCCACAGGGGTGTATGAATGAGAAAATTCAGTTTTGTGAAACTGTCATTTCTACCTCCTACAGATCTACTTACAAACTTATAGGTCTATTGTAGGTCTACAGACCTACAATAGTAAAATGGAGTTCTGATGAGAACCCTTTTCTGAGTGACAAACTGCCAACTTCTCCTCTATCTTCACATTGTAGACAGCAGAGAGGAAGCAATCTCTCCCCTGACTCCTATAGGGCTCTAATCCAGTTCATGAGGGCTCCACCCCTTAAATCTCACCTAATCTAAATATCTTCTAAAGGCCCCACCTCCTAATACCATCACATTGAAGGCTGGCTTTCACTAGACAAATTTTGAGAGGACATGTTTAGTCCATAACACTAACTTACTGCTTAATATAATGGTGACCTTTTCTCATTTCCCATCTTCTTGGCTTCTATCCACATTCCAGCATGTCAAATCCATTCCTCTTTAAAACTCTTGTTTCTCGGGATGCCTGGGTGGCTCAGTTGGTTAAGCAGCTGCCTTCAGCTCAGGTCATGATCCCAGCGTCCTGGGATCGAGTCCCACATCGGGCCCCTTGCTTGGCAGGGAGCCTGCTTCTCCCTCTACCTCTGCCTGCCATTCTGTCTGCCTGTGCTCGCTCTCTCTCCCTCTCTCTCTGACAAATAAATAAAATCTTTAAAAACAACAACAAAAAAAACACTCTTGTTTCTCTCCTTCCTCCCTCTGTCTCTGTTCTCTCTCTGTCTCTCTCTGTCTCTCTTGAAGCACTGTGCCTAGTTGACTAGAATGTGTTCTCTCAGGCCAGACAGGGAATTATATAAACTAATGTTGACCAGTTTTTGGTAATTTGGGCAAGTTAATTAATTATTTCTGAGTTTCATCATGGATTTGCTAATAGTTATTTCATCATAGACTTTAAAGAAATTTGAAGGATTTAAAGAAGTAGCACATACAAATAACGATCATACTTATTAGCCCATACTAGGTGTTTGATAAATATTATTAGTTTTCACCACTAATCTTTAATCTGTTAAATTTTTTGTCAATGGTAAGTGCATTTACAAAAGTTATGGCTAACTCAATAACAGTTAATTTTAATACGTAAGTCCTGAATTTATCCCCTTCAAAAGAAATCTTAAGATAGATATTCAGGAGATGGCCTGAAATTCAGTAATATACTCAAAACTCATGCTCATTCTGCCTTTCCACTCAATCTTTTAAACATGTAGGCCTATAGTTGCCTTCCTACGTTTTCACTGGTTTCAAGATGGATACTGCATCTTCTGTATCATGTTCTCTTCTCAACTAGGAGAAGAATGAAGGATAAAAATTCTCTTATGTGAATAAATTTTCCTTTAAATTTGGGAAGTTTCATCTTATCCATGTATTTTTATCTGAATTATATTAGACAGTGAAATATCTTATGTCCACCTCTAGCAACAGGGAATGTTGGAAGGTTTAGCTTCCCAGGAATATAGGGAGGCCAGTAACAAGGTGGAACTGAGTAGCCTTTGCACAGCTATACCATGGTGACTGCCGTGGCTTCCATGACAGAATGGTATGCTGGCTTTCCTCCTTCCTCTCCAATTATAACTTCTCTGAGTATTTACTCTTATTATCACTCATCTCTAGTTCTTCTGAAATCTGATTGCACTTTACTTTTAATTGCAACTTAAACTTAGTTTATGAACTTAGTGTATAAACTTAGTTTATAAACTAATAACCATCTTATATTTTACACCATTGCCCTGCAAATGGTAAACTCACTTCATCCCTCACCACTCTTCATATAGCCTCAGGACCATAGCCTTGACATTTTTCTTGTCTTTGAAGCCAGCTTCTTCACTTTATAAATTGATAATGATAATAATAAAAGTGATAAAACCTGGTACATAGGACAGACTGAACAATCTGCCTTGGTTTTACATCAAGCAAATAATACATTGTTTCTCTAAGCAGCACTTTAGCATGTTAATTTGAAGGCAATATATGTATAATAAATTTGAACTAAGACTTAAAACCTTTATTATTTTCGTGAGGACATTAGTGATTTATCATATTCATTTTCTTAAAAAATATTATGTAATTTTAACCTATTGGAATACCGTGTCCCAAAGTTTCCAGTTTTTACATGTTTTTCCATGTTCTGCAGAAGGAAGATGTTTTATGGGCCTGAGAGGTAATAGAGAAGAAACCAAAAAAATAACAATATGTGGACTCTTCAAAAATAAACATATTTACTTCAATATGCCAACCTCAATCATAATTATTTATTCTACCCAGTACTATCACACCTGTTAAGATGCTATGTTCAATAAAAAATGATGTCTGATATGAAGACAAAAGGAAGTTGTAGGTGATGTGGCAATCTTTGGGGCAAACTAGAAAGCTAAGTGCTGTGAATTTTGAAAGAATTGTGGGAAAATGCATTGTTAGCTCATTTTCAAGCTCGTTCCCATAAACATATGCAAATATCTTGATTTCTTAAAATGCTGAAATTACAATGGATGGTTTGACACTTTTTTTCTGATAAATTGTTATTAAAAATCAGGCAATTTACTCTTTGATTGTTTAGTAATATGTAAAATATTGAAAATAAAAATATTTCATGCTTCCATGTTTTGTTTAATACTCCTCATCTGAAGTACTCCCCTGCTTTCCTTTTAACTCATTTTTTTTCCTAGAGTTAGGAAATCAATAACATGCTCCTCCACTGAGTATGGCAAGCTTCCCACTGCAAGCAGTACATCTAACTCTTTCCTGATATTTGGAGTTCTACTGACCAAATTAATACCTAGTATATGCCACCTTAGATTTTTCACTGCTGTTTCAAAAGTGTTAATCTTGTCTCTTTTCATCTCAGACTCTGCACACCTTTCTGCTAAACTTATTTCCTCAAATGATCAATGTTCTCTCTTACCATCTAGAATTTGTTTACATGGTCCCTTCTCTCTGGAATGGACTTTTCCCTCCTCTTGGCATGACTGACACCAGCAGTCTTTAGGCTGCAGTCCAAAGTTTACAACTTCCAGAAGTTATTCTCTGACCTTCTATACTACTTAGATCTCCTGAAATATGTGTCCCTAAAGCTGTCTGTATTTCCTCTATCATCACACTAATCAAAATGGTTATAAGTTTAAATTTAAGCATCTGTCTTTTCCAGGAGCTCTTGGAGGCAGAGACTGGATCTGTGTTACTCTGTCAAATCTGCCACCTAGTACTGTGTCTGGCAGAAAGATGATACTTAATAAATACTTACTGAACTAAAAAAAAAAAAAAGGATTTTTAACAGCAGAGATTGCAGGCTCTGCTTCCTCTCTACCCTCTATATGGCATTGCACAAAATTCTGGAGTATTGCAATCTTACAGTAAGTTGCAGAAGCAAAGAACAAAAGACCAAAAAGCTGGTTGGTTTAATAGTCCACATTTGAGACCCAGATCTTCTAATCCTTTAATAAGGATTTTGGCATTTGAGTGGATCTAATTTCAGAGCTAAAATGTATTGTGTAGCCACCAAAAGGTTACTGTGATGATCATAACCAAACATCATTTGCAAGTTCTTATTTCCTTAGGGTCAGGAATAAAGGTTCATATTGGATACAAAATTATAATAGAAACTTTGGTAGAGGATTGTTAGGTTTTAGAAGTTTGTGAAGATTTTCTAGTCTGACACCATTGGTATAAGCAAAACAACTTTCAAAAATGTAGTTTCTTGTTTCTATCCTACTCCACCTAAACACGTGTGCACACATGTACACATGTACAAAAACATTCTTCTACTATTTGACTGTCCTTCAATTTAGAAACAAAAAGTAATACAGTAAAATCTGGACAATTTTTGAGTGCATATATGTTTTTGAGTGCATATAGTAATGGTCAATTTCCTGTAATGATAAATTATTTCCTTGGCTTTTAGTTAAATATTATGAATCATTAATTTATCCTTTGAGGGAACTAAAGGATCTACAAAGTACTCTGTAACAGGGGTACCTGGGTGGCTCAGTTGTTAAGCATCTGCCTTTGGCTCAGGTCATGATCCTGGGGTCCTGAGATGGAGCCCCGCATCAGGCTCCCTGCTTTATGGAGAGCCTGCTTCTCCCTCTCCCACTTCCCCTGCTTGTGTTCCCTCTCTCGCTGTGTCTCTTTCTGCCAAACAAATAAATAAAATCTTTAAAAAAAAAAAAGAAAAAAAAGGAACTCTGTAACAGTCACCAGTCATCTATAAAAGTTATCTGAAAGGGTTAAAGTTTCCCTAAATGACTTACATACCAAATTGTTTAATTGGGTCCATCACATAAGGGAAAAAAGATATTCATCATATACACTTTCTTTTTTCTTTAAGAATGAAACCACAGAACTTGACAAGACATTTTCTATGTTAATTAAAATTTTGAATATTTTTCCTAACTTAAAATGCTGAACTCTTTTGTAGAAGCATGGTGCAATTTCACACATCCATTTCTTACTTTATGCCTGACAAACGATATATATATATATATATATATATATATATATATATATATATATGCTAAGGATAAAACAAGTCCTTTGCTCTTTTTGCTACACTAAAAGTTGCCTGTATCTGTTAATGGGTTTTTCTCATGTTTCCAAAACCACAACTGTGGTCCTACTAAGTAGTATCTACCTTTCTGCTTTGAAATTAGTTCTCTGGAATACCTGATGTGACAAACCTAGTTATGGTTTATTGGTAAACAAATAAATATTATCATAAAATATATGTCAACTTAAAACCTGAAGAGTTGTCACAAGTGGAAGCAGTGCTAGATTTCTTCCTTCCATTAGTGAGGAAATAACTCAGCTTCCACAATATCATTCTTCAGATAGCAAAGCAAGTTGACAAAATGTGATTTTTGTATAATTAATAATTTTATCAGAAATTACAATTTGATGGGTTTAGAGCCAAAAAGTCTAATGGGCTGTTTTTACACCAAATAGCTCATGGAGATTGAAAAAATATTGGTAGATACCTGATTTTGACATTTTATGCTGATCACATTTCGAATAGTAGATCTAAATGTAACATGAATTTCTAATTGTGTGTTTACATATCTGCGTTTGTGCATGTGTTAAAGAACTAATAATTCTCTCCTTCCAAAACCCCAAACATCTCCATCATGAATGCATCATATTGAAGGAAGAGAGACGAGACTTGCTACAGGAGAAAAATTGCATATTGTTTGTATAAATGTGTAGAGAAATTTTTAATCCTTTACTCTCATTTAATAAACTTGTGATGGTAAGGTAGGTATAATTAGAGTTGTCAATATTGAATTCCAAATGTGCACTGCACTATGAATTTAATTTAAATTTCTCTATTCCTACTTTTCCCGTCCCATCACCGCTGGGAGAAATTGAAGCACTTGACCGCTGCTGTGGCAAATTGGATCCTAATAAGTATGATGCTTTACTGCTTCTTGTTTTTGCTAAGATACAACTGCACTATTTCAGAAGAACTCACCTGGGCATTAATTCAACAAGAATTGTTGGTAGGAGCTTTATATTTTCCACGTTTTGATATCTCAGTGAATGACTTGCATATAAAAAGGTTGGGCAGCTGGTTTTTATCATTCAACCTCAGGTTTGGGTGACTCACCTCTGGGGACTTAGAAATTGTATTCTCTCACTGTTTCAAATTATTTGAGATTACAATTTTTCAATCTAATGGTAAAGCATAATGTAACTGCTTAATATGCTTCGATATGAAGGAGTTGATTTAAGAAACTGCTTTAAGGGGTGCGTAGGTGGCTCAGTGAGTTAAGCCTCTGCCTTTGGCTCGGGTCATGATCCTGGGGTCCTGGGATCGAGCCCTGCATCGGGCTCTCTGCTCAGCAGAGAGCCTGTTCCCACCCCCCAGCCTCTCTGTCTACTTGTGATCTCTGTCAAATAAATAAATAAATAAATAAATAAATAAATAAATGAATAAATAAAAAGAAGCTGTCTTAAAAGTATCAACATCACAGTTCATATGATAGCCCTTGTTTAAAATTATGATCATGTCCTGAGAAATCAACATCTGTGGTACAAACAATTAAAAGAAGATAACAATATTTTTTAAAGTTGAACATAAAAGGTTTCATGAGACAAAGTCTTGTTAAATATTTTATGAATGGAAATATTCAAGAGTGATATGAAACACATGGAGTGCTGGTGAGAACCAGAGCAACTACAATTCTTGCACTCTTTGGGTAAGCATATTACTGGGGACAACTGCTTAGGAAGACTTTGGTCATGTCTATGAAATCTGAGTGTGTCTGTGACTGTGCAACAGAAATACATATGGATATGGTCCTCATGTGTGCACACATACAATAAATTCATAGCAGCTCTATTCATATAATAAGCCAAACTGGAAAGAATACAAATTTCCATCAACAGCAGAATGGATAAATAAATTGTAAAATAAACACAGAATGCAACATCATTCAGCAATGAGAATGATCAAACAGCTACCACATGGATTAATATTAATTAAGCTCACAAATGCAATTTTAAATGCAATAATCAACCAGGGTAAAAAGAATCCATTCTGGTCAATTACATTATATTGAGTTCAGAAAGAGTGAAATCTAATCTAAGGTAATAGAAGTCACCTTAGCGGTTACCTTTGAGGGAGCCTCTGGAGTGCTGATGGTTTCTATTTCTGGAGGTGGGTGGTAGTTATATTTGAGATTTCATTTTGTCAAAACTCCCTGAGCTGCATCTTTATCATTTTATCATTTTTCTGTATATATGTCATATTTCAATTTAAAACGTTTATTTTAAAAAAGAGGATATGAAAGGCAACAAAAAATGAGAAATTCCCATGTAAAACTAGATCCTTATTTTTTCCTTTCTTTGTTCTCCATGGTCCTTTGTATATATTTTTATTTTAGTACATAAACCACTTTCATTATATTTTATTTTTATTTAGCTATATTGTAAATTAAGTCTGAGACTATGAATTATTATTCTTGTATACATAGGATCTACATCACAGTGTCCTTCACATGTTAGGTTTATTAACAATAATTTCTTAAAAAAAAATAACATTTGTTAAGTGTCGTATTGTCTTGTTGTAATTTATGTGTGCTACTTAAGTTTTACCACAATTGTGTGATTTAGTTAATATTGTCTCCATTTTCCAGATGAGAAACCCGAAGAACTTGATGGTCCAATAATTTGTTCAAGAATGTACAGCTTGCAAGTGGTAAAAACAGGATCAAATCCAGATTCTAGAACTTAATTTCTAAACTCCTAGGACATAAAGGGCAGGAAATTAAGTAGGTCATAACACAGGCTTGTCACACAATGTGTTCTCAACAAATGTGAGCCATGAAAACAATACACAACTCATAGATTCATGTAACACAGTGATTATTCTTCCTGTGGAAGAATATATTTATACACCACACACCGTGGTAGGCACTGAAGAGCCAATGGGTTAAAACATCACATGAAGGATATAAGCCCAAACTTTCAAGAACTGAAGTTTAGTGGGAGAGACAGGAATTAACATCAACACATTTGTTATAAATGTTGTTAAGGACATCTATTGGATACATAAACACAACCAACAGGGTGCCAAATGCCCCAAAGACACACAGAAAGACTGGGATGGTTGCTTTGAGAGGAAGGCAGGGCAGTACAGGGCAGTGATTATAAAGATTTAGGGGATGAGGGTGCTATGTATAAAGGTCAACCAAGCGAGATCATCTTAAACAGATGAAATTCTTAAAATATATATATATATATATATATATATATATATACACACACACACATATTTATTTCTTTATTTCACAGAAAGAGAGAGAGCATATGTGTGAGCAGAAGGGGCAGAAGGAGAGGGAGAGAGAATCTCAAGCATACTGTGTGCTGAACATAGAGCGTGATGTGGGGATTAATCCCAGGACTCTGAGATCATGATCTGAGCTGAAACCAAGAGTTGGATACTTAATGAACTGGGCCACAGAGGTGCCCCATTGAGCAAATGAAGTCCTATATTTTTAAGAAAATGTTACCAAAGTTATTTTAATAAAAAATATTATCCGTTGATTATCAAGGTCACAAGAGATGGGATGAAGTGAAAAATACAGGCAAAGTCACCAAGGTTAAACCTCTCATTCTGTTTGAGTTTCTTCACTATTTGAAGCATATCAAGTAGTTCGTTTTAGCAACTGCAAGTACAGCAAAGTAAACAATCTTGCATTTTTTTCTAAACACAAAGCACATGATGATTCTGAGTAAGAGCTATTCTCTTGCTGTCTTTCAGAAAATCCTAGAAGCACAAGTTTTAGATGAGTCTGTTATTCCCACTGTCCAAGTCAAAAGTTGGTAGGTAGTGGCTAACTAGGAACAGAACTGGTGCTGCTGGGATTCTGAAAGCATCTCTCCTGAACCAGATGGAACAATGACATTGCCTTTGTAACATTTTGACATTCATCACTTTCTGTCATATCTCTAAAATAAAATCCCTGCTGCTTGGGGATCTGACACATCAACATCCAATCATCACTGCAGGACTTGCCAACCACCTTAGTGAATCTGGGGTGACATTCTGTGGCTAAATATCACTATGCTGAATATTAAGGTGACAAGCAAAGTTTTGATATGAAGTTTGGTTTTTAAAAATTTTGTTATCTTACATAGTAATTCAAAACTGAGTTTATGTTTATAAACATGAATTTGTGAAACAATGCAAATATATTTCAAATTAACCTTCTCTGTATCTGCTTTTTATAGAGCCAGAACAAGAAAAAAGACTCGTAACTATGACAGGCAGGCAGATTTTAAGAAAAAATTTTTGGAAGCTAGAGTTAGAATGGAATGCACAGTCTTCTGAAATAGTGGACATCATTGTCCCAAGGTGTTCTAGCAGAGACTGGGAATATATGGGAGGAGGAGGATGCCAGCAAGGGAAGTTGTAAAGAGATATACTTTAGCTAAGAGTCTATGATTACTCTATGATTGTTCGTTAAAAGCCACACTTGTAAGGCTTTCAAATAATAATTGTTAACAGTCAATACTTAATGTATGCTCGCATAATTCTAAGCAATGGAAAATATGACCTTGTTCAGTCATCAGGACAAACATGATATAATTATTATTACTCCCATGTTACAAAGAACCTAAGGTCTAAAGTGGTCTAATCACTCAATGTCAGCTTATAAGTGGAAATGCTGGGACTGAAAACAAATGTCTTTGCCCTTTTATCTGGTGACACAAATTAGAAGTTTATGGCAATTATTGTGAAGTAATTAATTGAATAATTTGGATTGAGGAGAAACATTTGTTCAAATCTTTACTCAGTCTCTCTGGAGTTAATCATTCTCGAAGTATAGCTGTGTTGTATTTGAATATATTATATTGCTTCCCCTCATGTGGTTCATTTTGGTTCTTTAGATTTTAAGGTTGTTGTGTTTAAATTCCAGAAAATTCAAGTCAGTAAAAACAGTACCCCCTAAAATATCCAAAAGTAACATTTAAAACATTTAATCAATAATGATAAGAATGAACCTCAGTAAATATGGGATTTCCTTTCTGTAATCTTACCATGGAATAAATGTAAAAATATCTCATATCTTATTTCTAAATACTGAGCAAACAAAACAAAACAAAAACAAAAATGAAAGGAAAAAGAAAAGAATTAATGCACACTATCCTAGAAAAAAAAAACTTATTTTGTGATTTTTGTGTTTTTTATCTTACTGTAATTCTTATAAAGAAAGCATTTGCAGAAAAATAGACTGACTCCAAATTAGAAGGTTTTAAAAATTATATTAACATGGTGTTCCACTATTTTGTCTATTAATAAAATTTGCATTGCCTGTCTGATTTGGCCCATGCAAAACTGCATCTAGCAAGCTATCTATATATCTATCATTTTCATCTATCTATAAATATTCTTTGAGAAATTCAGTATTTTGAAAAGGCAGAGTGGGTCAAACATGAGCAGTGATCAAGATGATCTTAACGTTGATCACAGCTTGACCAAATTACAGTCTTCCTACGGACTTAAGTCACCTCACCTCTTGTTACTTAGAACATTTAATTTTGAAAACTTGAAAATTCTTTCCCTGCCCTTTTGATATATAAGTACTTTTGAGAGCCTCTTGCCAATTTTACAATCCAGCAATGCCTTTCTCAAGGATCTGAGAGGGATCCATTGGAAATGTACTCAACAAGGAGGATAATGTCCCTGTCTCCCAGTCTCTGTGGGAGTATAGAAATGCAACTTCTGAGGGTGGCTTGGTCCAAACTGTTAAACTACTTCTTATCATGAAGCTATGAAAAGTTTATATTTTCTTTGAATAAAGCCAATAAGGCAAATACAAATGAACTACAATTCCCACAGCCCATCTTTTTGAACTCTCCAGCCCTTTGGTTTAGTGAAGTTGGGTTCAATCTCCTACTAAATTTCAAATGTCTTAAATAAAGTCTTCATTTGCTCTTTAACTTTGTCTGGTACATTTTTTGTTTTGAACATCATCCATAGCATCTCTAAGAAGAGGGTTAGGGTGTTCCTAATGAATCACAATGCTTCATTAAAAAACTGCAAAGATAATCAAGCAGACTCACTCCTGCTCTGTAATAGAGAATGTGGACCAAAAGAGGCTTTGCCGTATAGGAGACTACAGTATAATATATGGGACTTTGGCATTAAGAGATCTAGAATTCTAATCACACCATTAAATGACCAGTCATTATGTGGTATAGGTCAGGACTTACGTTTATAGCTGTGACCTTTCTCCCCACATGTATGCTGTGGACATTCAGCAGAGGATGAGCAAGAATATGATTGATGAAAATGTACAATTGGGAGCCTGGGTGGCTCACTTAGTTAAATGACTGCCTTTGGCTCGGGTTGTGATCCCAGGGTTCTGGGATCGAACCCACCATCGGGCTCCCTCTTTGGTGGGGAGCCTGCTTCTCCCTCTCCCTCTGCTACTCTGCCTGCTTGTGCTCTCTCGCTCTCTTCTCAAATAAATAAATAAACAAAATCTTAAAAATATATACACAATTAACTCACTTGGCAAACTGTATATGAATAATAGAAAGAATATCTACAAATACCTACATAATATAATTATTTCACTTATAAATGATATTTGATAGCCATATATTGCAGAATCCTCTTAGTAACTCTTTAGTAGCTCATGATTATAGGTCCCACAGATGGTAATCATAAAGCCAAGGCAAGTTTTTTATTCTTTGTGGTTATATTTTCATCATCTTAGACTGTATGTTCCTTAAAGTCTCTTTTCACTTTATAATCTAGTATTATTAAACTTAGATGAATGTTATTCATATCCAATTAGTAAACAAAATATTTATATTGAATCTATTGAATCTTTAGGGAGTTTTTTGGTGTCAAAACAGTTGTAGGTTAATACAATAAAGATAGTATGATGTGTTTGATTTCACTTGCTGTGTAACATATTGCCACAAACTAAACAATTAAAGATGACACATTTATTTTCTCACAGTTTCTTTGGGCTTAAAGTCTGGGTGGGCTCAAGTGGGTAATCTGTTCCAGGTATTACAAGATGGAAATCAGTATGATTGAATGAGGCCTTCAGATAGGCCCTGGAAAGGCCATTTCTAAGTTTATTCAGGTTGTTGGTCGAATTTAGTTTCCTTGCAGTTGTAGGACCTCAGTACAGTAGGACAAGTTTGTTTGCTGGTAGTCAGCTAACATCTGCTTTCTGCTCCTAGACCATGCTCACTTTTCTTCATACACAGCTTTTTTCATCTTCAAAGTGCAAGGGCACACTGAGTTCTATTCACACTTCAATTTTTTCTGACTTCTTCTGATATTAGCCAGAGGAAGCTCTCTGCTTTTGAACATTCTTGTGATTACATTTGGCCTGCCCAGATAATCCAAAATAATTGCTTTATCTTAATGTCAGCTAAGCCACATAACATAACATGATCACAGGAGTGATAACTCCTATATTTACAAATTTTGAAGATAATGTCTGTACAACTTTGAGTGGTTATTTTGAAAAGTCTGCCTACCACATATGGCTGTAAAGCATTTTATTTATATTGAAAAACTAGTTTCAATTAAAACTGTATTACAAACAAATTCTATTTAAAAGATGGACACAAAGTAATGATTAAAATAATGCCTTATAATTGCTAAAAGATTGCTATGGATTTGCTACTCTACATAGTGCTTGAGGTGAATGATTTCATCTATTTCTCACAAAGAGAAAACACTATAGTGAACAGCCATGATTCTCAATTTTATAAATAATAAAAACAAAGAAAAAAGATGTTAAGAGTGTGAAGCTAGACTCAGGGAGGAATAATTTAAGCTTTCCACAATAAATAAATAAATAAATAAATAAATAAATAAATAAATAAATAAAATTCATCTAGTTATCAATAGATCTACTAAATGTCCCGGGAGCTCAGTAATCACTCAGCATCTCTCTAGTTTCTACACCATCTTATCTAGGTGATCCCAATTTGAGTCTATACTTGGTCAAAATTCTGTTTGGAAGGGTAGGAAGCTGAACTCTAAAGTTAATTTAAGTTTTCCAGAAAGATTGTGACAGCCCAAATAATTGTATGTACAATGGTGTGTCCAACATTCCTAAATTCTCCAGGAATTATACATGAATGATTATATCTTACCTTCTGTGGATTCAATCTTGTTGAAATAAGTTTCCTTATGTTACATAATAATTATCCTTTCTATCAGTTATACCCAGTGGGTTTAACCAACCAAAATAAGATGAGGTTTTAAAAAGCAAAGGAAATAAAATCAGTGCATAGATCTGTGGCTCATTTGCTTAGGATATAATAAATTATTGACTCTTCTTCTGTGATGGTTTTCTTATTGGTGAAATAATGATTATGAACCACTTAAAATGAAGTCATGAGTGAAAAAAAATTAATAAAGGATTGAAAACTACTTCAAAGACATCAAGTGTTCTAACAATTAATAATGATAGTAATAATAATCTCTTTCTGCCAACTTGGGAATTGTATTTCTCATTACTCTAGCTACTCATTTTTAAGGTCATACTCTTTTAGATATTGAATTTTTGCAATCTTTTGGCATCCCAGGCTATATTTAATAACTTGATTCAAGTGATTCTTATATTGTTAATCTTATTGCTTCCTTAAAAATTACTAAATTCCCTTGGAATTGTAAAAGCTTCTCGTGAAATAGGAAAACAAGAGTTCTTATTCCAGGAACATCCTTTAAAACATGCATTAATTTAAAACATTAAAAAAATAGAAGCAGTAACCTTGAGCAAATGCTATGGATAATTACTTCATTACTTTGCTCTTACTCTGATTCAGATTGCAACTTTGTCTTCTACATGTAAAATATTTAGAAGAATTATAGAATCAGCAGAGCAGAAGGGAAAATATCAGATTCAGATGCTATTTGTCGAAAGAAAAAAAAACAAATGAATAAATGTATGTATTCATGCAAGGATATATTCCAACTTTCATCCTAACATAAGAATCTTATTCGCTCTGCATGTAGTTGAACCCTTTGTTGGCAGAGAACTCAGTACTTTGTTTTGCCCACATTTATTAGTAGTCCTTGCATCAAACTAAAACTTGTTCCTCTCTATTTTTCATCCATTTATGTAAGATCTCCTTTCATTTATTTAAATTTACTTTCTCTTCTTGAGATGTAAAATTATTTCTTAGATTTATTAAGACCACATTCAGATGTCCCCCTCTAAAACATTTCTAAAACTTTTCTTTTGTTCTGTTTTTCCTCATATTGCAAAATGTTATCTCCTAGGTCACCCTCTTCCGGACACAGATTATCAATATTTCTTTAAAAATATAATGCTAATATAGAAAAAAAAAATTTCAGGATGCTCCATTTTTCCTAGAACATAGAGAAAAGTCCTGAGAGCATTCATCACATATCTGGATGGATCTTTTAGTCTCAGAGGTCCACATTATGCCAAAATTTGGTCCTAAAAGCAATAAAGCATTGAAATAATTATAATCATATGGTTGGGAGTGATAGTTTTCTCAACTACACCATTTTTGTCATGGAATTTAAATGGATGTGAATACGAGTCATTTAAACTGATATTTTTGGAAGCTAGAATTGCTTTTGTGAATTTCTCAGTACTTCTTGCCAAGTTGACCTTAAAAACATACAAACAATGTTTCCTTGTTTTTGTTTTTGTTTTGTTTTTTTTTGTTTCAATCATTATGGCTCAAGGTATATAAAACAGTGGAATGTTATTCACTTAATCCTGTTTTTTAAGTCTAATTTTCCTGACAGTGTGTGCAATTTAGCTCAATATAACTTCTTTTTCATTACTATGTCACTTTCCTTCCATTCTCTTTTTAATCTTTATTTACTTTTATTATATACTCCATATTTTCACCTTAATGTCCATATCTGCCTTGTGAATATGTAATAGTTTCAAAAAATAGACTTTAGATTCTAATAGAGCTATTTCAAAATACATAACCAATTCATTATAAAAAGACTTCCCAGTTTCATTTACATCATGTTTACAATATTTAGATATTGAATTTTATGCCCAAATTATTTCCCAAAACATAAATATATCTAGGAAATTTCAAAATTGAAGCATTCTTTCATTATACTTTGGTAAGTTTTATTGCCCTTTAATGCATTTCTGAGTTAGGCAGTCCAAAACAGAATTAAATAAACTGTCATGCATCAGGGTTATGTGTTCTTCCTCTGAATTTCTTACCACCCAAAATTTTTCGATTATTTTTCTTCACTAAGTTTTCTTCTCAACCTTTGTAGCTATGTGACTTTGCCTTTTTATGAACATTATTCAGTACTTCATAGAACCAGTCCCTAGGGAGCCATCTGTAAATAGGAGACTTGCTGAAGATCTGAAGAAATATTTGATATCTTGCCATATATCTGAGTAACATAGCTGATCTGACATTAAGTTTTAGACCTATGAAACAATCTCCTAAGGCAAATAGTTCTTTTGAAACAAAGAAACTTTCATTTGGAAAAATGTTAATTTTATAACACTAGATTTCATGCGCCATGACAGTTTTGGCAGGAGATTAAAACAACTAAGTTACTTATATCTTAAAAACATCAAATTTCAGAAGAAGAAAATGTGACTTGTATTTCTTTACAGTACCGTTTTGTAAGAATAAAAATATAAGATTGAAAATGTCTTTAAAATTTTAAATGTGAAATTCAAATGCTCAGATGACTGAAGAATTTTTGAAAATGTGAAATCTCAGTTAAAAAAATCATAGTAAAAATTAACTCAAGCAGTTTGATCATTTTTTAAATAATTGAGATGCCCAAAATCATAAGAAATAAACACTAGCCAAAACATTTTACTAAGGATTTTATTTATTTATTTATTTATTTATTTATTTATGTAGCACAAGTGGTGGGGGGGGGCAGAGGGAGAGGGAGAGAGAAAATCCCAAAGAGAATCCATGCTGAGCATGGAGCCTGATGTGGGACATGATCTCTCAATCCTGGAATTGTGACCTGAGCCAAAACCAAGAGTCAGACACTCAACCAACTGTGCCATCCAGGCACCCCTCACCAAAGCATTTTAATTGATATATAGACAACATGATAATGATGCTGTTGATGATGATACTAGCAGCAACCATAATTGGGGCCATTTATCTAGTGATTGGTAAGTGCCAGATATTTTTTTAAGATATCTAATAGAAAAATACACAAATGAATGGATAGATAGAGAATACATACACATAAATGTGTATGTGTTTGTGTTTGTTCTCATTTAATCTATATGATAGTTACTAGTAATAGTTCCAGTTAGCGGATGAGGAAATTGAGATACAGAGAGATCACTAACTTTTCAAGGTTATATGACAGGTGATGTTAGAAATGTATTTTGCTTAAAATCATAGCCCAAATAAGATATAAAAACTCCATACAAAACAAAATCTTTTGTGAGAAAAAATTGAAGTAAAAATTCAAAGATGTTTTCTAAGAGATGTTTCTATGAAAAAGCTTTAGATAAATAATGAAGCAAAAACTAAAATCTTCCCATGTTCTTGACACTCAAATGTATGACTAAATACAAGTATCATTAAAACAAATATTTTGTAACATTTCTATAACTTATGATAAAATTGAACATTTATAGATCTATGAAATCAATATTTTGAGCTAAAAGTATACACAGAAGAAAATTAATAAACTTAAAAAAATGAAATATGTCATCTTTCCTCAAATATTTTTTAAATGAAATGAATTATGGCAAATATCAAACTCTAAAGGTTGAAAAAGAATTGTAATTTGTACCAGAAGAGTCCGAGAGAAAGAACTCTATAAAGATAAAAGTATAATTTAGTTAGTTGATGAAAAAAATCACTAGAACAAAATAACACAAAATAACAAAAAGCTTGTTTCTTTAAAAATAATTAAAAATACTTAATTTTTAAATTTGATTAGCATAATCAAGAAACAAAACATAAGATACATAGGAAAAAGTATATAATAATATGCTTACATTATATAACCTTATATAAATAAAAAGTTAAAACACAAGGAAATATTAATTTCAAGAAAAATAAATTTTACCAGAACTTTTCTAATTTCCATGAAAGATATAAAAAAAAAGGTACAAGAACCCCACAACCAATGCCATAGGCTCAGAAGTTTCATAAAAGAATTAAGCAAAACCATTAACAAATAATTTATTTAATGTTTACTGTCTCTACAGCATATAAAAGAAAAAAAATTCATAAATAACATTCGGGAAACAAGAGAAACACTGGAAAGAAAGAATAATGAAACATCTGTAGAGAAAATGAAATAAACTGATACTTCTTTGTAAATATCAATGTCATGATCTGAACTAAAACATGAGTAGACAATATAGAAGCATATTCAAGAATAGTGCCAAAGCTCATTCTGAATATTTATAGCAAGAATTATGTTGAAGGACAGTTAGCATGAAACATACACAAGCACACTTACATATTTATTCAGAGCTCAAAGTTCCTTAACTCGATGAGGATACAATGGATGCATTCCCACTCAAACCAGTTAAAATAGAAAGATGTCCACTACCTCTGGTATTTTAACAGTGTCCTGGCAATATCTGACATGTATTGGACAAGAGAAAAAACATCCCAGATTTAGAAAGGAAGAGTTGAAACTAATACTACTTGGCAATTGCTATGATTAGATACTGAAAATTTTGTACAATGAAAATGACAACACAGCTGAATAAGATTCGAGAAAGCAATAGCTTTCATGAAAACAAATAGCAACTGATTAGAAGAGACAATGGCGAGAAGAACCAGTTTTCAAGAGCAACCAAAGAGTTAAAACATGTAGGAAAAAAAACCATAATAAAACATATATAATTATATGATGAAAATTCTAAAACACTTTTGAGGGACAAAAAAGAAGGCTTGAACAAATACATATGCATTTGGTGTTCTAGGAATGGAAAATTCAACATCATAAATACACCATCTTTATAATTTATAACTTACATGTGATTTCAATAAAAATGTCAATAACCTTTTTCTATAGCTACATGAGGCAGTTGGAAATTCATATGGATAGCATAAAGAGCCAAGAATATCTAGGAAAACTGAGGAGAAAAGGCCATAAACCTATTAAAACCAACCACAAAGCTTTTTTAATTAAAGCAGTATAATCCTGGTACATGTTAAAAAAAAAAAAATAAAATCATCCAAGAGAACAGAAAAACCCAAAACAGATCCAAATATACATAATACCTTAGGATGTTATAAAGTGACAACTCAGAACTATAGACTAATGTACTCTTTATTGTGGTGTTGGAAAACTGGAGTCTTAATGAAAAATTATAAAATTAGATTAATACTTCACATAGTATACCAAAGATAACTTCCAAATATATCAGTTTCAAATTTAAAAACACAGTTACTAGAATAAAATACTAGAGTGTTCTATTATAAACTAGGAAGATTTTTAAATTCCGACTACAAATCTAGACCCAATAAAAAATTGATAAAGTTGATTACATAAAAGTATTTTAGATGTGAAGGCAAACTATACACTGGTGCAAATGTCTGCATCTCAAATCATAGACAAATGGACAATCTACTTGATATGAGAGAACTTTTAACAAATTAAAAGGAAGAAGCAAAAATGTAATAAAAAACAAAGGACATGAATCCATAGATCACTGAAAAAACAATACAAGTCACTTCCAAGACTTACGTGAAGTTTCTTGTCTTCAGTCAAAATAAGGGAAATGCAAATTAAAACTTTGTTGATAAAGCATTTCTTACCCCTCAAATTCCTGCATTCAAAAGTCTGTCACTCCCTTGGCTGGAGATACAAACATTCTCACATTGTTAATGAGGATATAAAGTGATAAACAGGGAGAGCAATTTGGCAGTATCTATCAAAATTAGAAACCATCAGTTCTTGACCCAGCAACTTTACTTCAGAAAAAATACTCTAGAGGAACACCTATATTTTCATACAAAATGAGGTATGGTTTTATTTATTTCAGCATGATTAGTAATACTAGATACTGAAAAAAAAAATACATGTATAAGGTACCGGTTAAATAACCCATACAATGACATACAGTGTTATTATTTATCTAATAAAAATACAATTGAAATTAAAAATGGACTTACCATTCAATCCCATAATTCTGCCACTAAGCATTTACTCAAAGTAAACAAAAACACTAATTCAAAAAGATACATTCAGACTTAAGAATGGTAAATATTTGTGCCCCTAACATGGGAGCACCTGATTATATAAGCCAATTAATTAAATAAAATCAAAGAAACACATCAACAATAATACAATAATAGTAGAGGGGTTAACACCCCCCTCACTGAAATTAACAGATCATCTAAGCAAAAGATCAATAAGGAAATAAAGGCTTTAAATGACACAGTGGACCAGATGAACTTCACAGATATATTCAGGACACTCCATCCCAAAGCAACAAAATAGAAATTCTTCTCCAGGGCACATGGAACATTCTCCAGGATAGGTCACATCCTGAGTCACAAATCATGTCTCAATAGGTACACAAAGATTGTGATCATTCCCTGCATATTTTTGGATCACACTGCTTTGAACTAGAACTCAATCACAAGAGGAAAGTTGGAAAGAACTCAAATACACAGAGGTTAAAGTGCATCCTACTGAAGAATGAATGAGTCAATTGGGAAATTAAAGAAGAATTTTTAAAAAAATAATGTAAACAAATGAAAATGAAAACACAACTGTTCAAAATCTTTGGGATGCAGCAAGGTGGACCTAAGAGAAAAGTATAGAGCAATACAAGCCTTTCTCAAAAACAAGAAAGGTCTCAAATACAAAACCTAACCCTACACTTAAAAGAGCTGGAGAAAGAACAGCAAATGAAGCTTAAACCCAGCAGGAGAAGAGAAATAATAAGGATCAGAGCAAAAATCAATGAAATGGAAACCAAAAGAACAGTAGAACAGATCAACAAAACTAGGAGTTGGTCTTTTGAAAGATTAGTAAGTTTGATAAATCCCTGGCCAGACTTATCAAAAGGACACAAATTAATAAAATCATGAATGAAAGAGTAGAGATCACAACCAACTCCAAAGAAATACAAATAATCATAAGAACATATTATAAGCAACTATATGCCAGCAAATTAGACTGGAAGAAATGGATGCATTCCTAGAGACATATAAACTGCCACAACTGAACCAGGAAGAAATAGAAATCCTGAATAGACCCATAACCAGTGAGGAAATTGTAGTAATCAAAAATCTCCCAACAAACAAGATCCCAGGGCCAGATGGCTTCCCAGGGGAGTTCTACCATTAATTTAAAAAGAATTAATACCTATTCTCCCAAAACTGTTCCAAAAAATAGAAATGGAAGGAAAATTTCTGAACTCATTTTATGAGGCCAGCATTACCTTGATCCCATAACCAAAGACCTCATCAAAAAGGAGAATTACAAACCAATATCCCTGATGAACATGGATGCAAAAATTCTCACCAAAATACTAGCCAGTAGGATCCAACAGTACATTAAAAGAACTATTCACCATGACCAAAGGGGATTTATTCCTGGGCTGCAGGGTTGGTTCAACATCCACAAATCAATCAACTTGATATAATACATTAATAAAAGAAAGAACAAGAACCATATGATACTCTTAATAGATGCAGAAAAGGCATTTGACAAACTACAGCATCCTTCCTTGATCAAAAATCTTCAGTGTAGGGATGAAGGCTACATACCTCAACATTATCAAAGTCATCTATGAAAACCCACAGTGAATATCATTCTTAATAGGGAAAAACTGAGAGCTTATCCCGTAAGGTCAGGAACACAGCAGGGATGCCCACTATCACTATTGCTATTCAACATACTACTAGAAGTCCTAGTACTTCAGCAATCAGGCAACAAAAGGAAATAATGGCATTAGAATCAGCAAAGAAGTCAAACGCTCACTCTTTGCAGATGATATGATACTTTATGTGGAAAACCCAAAAGACTCCACCCCAAAACTGCCAAAACTCATACAGGAATTCAGTAAAGTGTCAGGATATAAACTCAATGTATTGAAATCAGTTGAATTTCTATACACCAACAACAAGGCAAAAGAAAAAAATTAAGGAGTTGATCCCATTTACAATTATACCCAAAACCGTAAGATATTTAGGAATAAATCTAACCAAAGAATCTGTATCAGAAAACTGTAGAATACTCATGAAAGAAATTGAGGAAGACATAAAGAAATGGAAAACATCCCATGCTCATGGATAAGAAGAATAAATATTGTGAAAATGTCTATGCTACTAGAGCAATATACATATGTAATGCAATCCACATCAAAATACCAACTTTTTTCAAATAAATGGAAAAAATAATCCTAAAATTTGTATGGAACCAGAAAAGAAACCAAATACTCAGAGGAATGTTGAAAAAGAAAAGCAAAGCTGGTGGCATTACAATTCTGGACTTTAAGCTCTATTAAAAAGCTGCAAGTATCGGGGTGCCTGGGTGGATCAGTGAATTAAGCCACTGCCTTCCGCTCGTGTCATGATCTCAGGGTCCTGGGATCGAGCCCCACATCGGGCTCTCTGCTCAGCAGGGAGCCTGCTTCCCTCTCTCTCTGCCTACTTGTGATCTCTCTCTCTGTCAAATAAATAAATAAAATCTTAAAAAAAAAAAAAAAGCTGCAAGTATCAAGACAGTAAGGTACTGGCACGAAAACAGACACAGATCAATGGAACAGAATAGAGAGCCCAGAAATAGACTCTCAACTCATTGGTCAACTCATCTTCAACAAAGCAGGAAAGAATGTCCAGTGGAAAAAAGATAGTCTCTTCAACAAATGGTGTTGGGAAATTGGACAACCACATGCAGAAGAATGAAACTGGTCCATTTCCTTACACTGCACACAAAAATAGACACAAAATGGATGAAAGACCTCAATGTGAGACAGGAATCCATCAAAATCCTTAAGGAGAACACAGGCAGCAACTTTTTCAGCCTTAGCCACAGGAACTTCTTCCTAGACATATCACCAAAGGCAAGGGAAGCAAGGACAAAAACAAGCTATAGGGACTTCATCAAGATCAAAAGCTTTTGCACAGCAAAGGAAACAGGCAATCAAACCAAAAGACAACTGACAGAAGGAGAGAGGATTTTTGCAAATGTCATATCAGATAAAGGGTTAGCATCCAAAATCTATAAAGAACTTATCAAACTCAACACCCAAAGAACAAATAATCCAATCAAGAAATAGGCAGAAGACATGAGCAGACATTTCTGCAAAGAAGACATTGGATGGCCAACAGACACATGAAAAAGTGCTCTACATCACTTGGAATCAGGGAAATACAAACCAAAACCTCAATGGGATACCACCTAACACCAATCAGAATGGCTAAAATTAACAAGTCAGGAAATGACAGATGTTGGCAAGGATGCAGAGAAAGAGGAACCCTCCTACACTATTGGTAGGAATGCAAGCTGGTGCAGCCACTCTGGAAAACAGCATGGATGTTCCTGGAAAAGTTGAAAATAGAGCTACCCTACGACCCAGCAATTGCACTACTGGGTATTTACCCTAAAAATACAAATGTAGTGATCCGAAGGGGCACGTGCACCCCAATGTTTATAGAAGCAATGTCAACAATAGCCAAACTATGGAAAGAGTCAAGATGTCCATCAACAGATGAATGGATAAAGAAAATGTGATACACACACACACACACACACACCACACACACACACAATGGAATATTATGCAGCCACTAAAAAAATGAAATCTTGCCATTTGCAATGACATGGTTAGAACTAGAGGTTATTATCCCAAGCAAAATAAGTCAAACAGAGAAAGAAAATTACCATATGATCTCATCGAAATGTGAAATTTGAGAAATAAGGCAGAGGATCATAGGGGAAGGGAGGAAAAAATGAAACAAGATGAAACCAAATAGGGAGACAAACCATAAGAGACTTTTAATCTCAGGAAACAAACTTAGGGGTTGCGGAAAAGAAGGGGGGTTGGGAGGCATGGGGTGGCTTGGTGATGGACATTGAGAAGGGTACATGCTATGATGAGCACTGTGAATTGTGTGAGACTGATGAATCACAGACCTGTACCTCTGAAACAAATAATACATTATATGATAATAAAAAAAGAAAAAGATATATGCATCCCAATGTTTATTGAAGCATTATTTACAATAGCCAAATTATGGATACAACCCAAGTGTCCGTCCATAGATGAATGGATAAAGAAAATGTAGTGTACACACACACACACACACACACACACACACACACACACTAGAATATTACTCTGCCATAAAAAACAATGAGATCTTAACCTTTGTAGCAGTATGGGTGGATCTAGAGAGCAGAAGGCTAAATAAAATTAGTCAGAGAAGACAAATACCATATAACTTCATATATGGAATTTGAGAAAAAGAATAAGCTAACAAACAAAATATAAAAGAGATAAACAACAAAAAATAGTCTCTCAAATACAGAGAATAGACTGGTAGTCATTAGAGGGAAAGTGTGTGAGGCAATGGTGGAAACAGATAAAGGGAATTAAGTGTACTTTTATTGTGTAAATGTGTAATGTATAGAATAATGTATATATTGTTCACCTGAAACTAATATATGTTAATCATACTTCAATAAAAAGAATCAGAAAGTCTTATATATACCTACATGGAGAGATATTCAGAAATTATTAAGTAATTATTTAATAGTATATATAGTATCATTTCATTTGTGTAAGAAAATAAGGAAAACAAGGATATATAGTTATTTTTGCACATACTGGTAGAAACACCAAATTATTCCCATAAGACTAATAAAAATGATAATCTGTGCAAAGATAAGTGGATAGGCATGGCTACATAGGGAGGAAAATTATTGATATATGTGTTCTATATCATTTTGATTTCTGAACCAATTATAAAAATAAAATAATAACTAGATAGCCATATAAAACATACATAAAAATATAAAAATAGCTATAATATTTACAATATATTCAAGTTATTTTCATCTATGCATTTTACCTGAATACTCCCCATTATTTTCTCTGCATTTACTCTAATTCAGGTTTCATTACATTTTTCATGGAACAGTTAAATAAATTGAATAACTTCATAAACCTTTATGTTCCAGCTGGAAACCACCTTACACGCTTGTCACATTTTAATTCCTAAACACATTCCAAATATTTTTAACTTCCAAATATTGCTCCAGTATATTTTTCCAACCTCATGTCAAGTTATTCCTCCAATCTTCAATATGATCTAGTTCTTATGTTCCCACAAAATTCTCACTCTTAACCTCTCCCCTCCTTCCTGCTATTAATTGCACTCCTCATGGTTAAATCCTGTACATCATTTAAGGCAGCTTTCAATCACAACCACTGGCCTCTTTCCTGACATTCTTAATTTAACATGATTGCATTATACTTTGAACTCTGGGTGTATTTACTTTATTCTTAACAGCCATCATATTCCAAAATTTAATAATACATGTATTGTCTCACTTCATCCCTCCTTACTTTTAAATACCTTCAGAACATACTCCTTTCTCTTTCATCTTTGTCACATGAAACAGCTTGCAAGTTCAAAAATATACAACCAAACTGAAGTGAGGGAGAACTGTAAAAACACTGAACAGAGAATTAGATGGTATGGACTCAAATCTTGTTATTTCTTGACTCTGTGACCTTACTCTCTGTTCCTCAGTTTCCTCCTCTGTAAGTGAGGGGATTTAATAAAATTCATATGAAGTTACTGTTAATAATTAAATATGTTGACTACAAATTAGAAAATCTAGATAAAATGAACATGGTGGCTGGCTACTGGAGAGCGAATTTCAAAATGATGCTGTCAACAAAGTTTAAGATAGAACAATAAATTTGACAATGCATTAAATATTTATTTTTCATGGCATCTATAATCATTATTAATATTATACGAGTCATCATTTGACTTGTCCCTAATCTGGAATAATGACATTAAGATACTTTTTGTGTTTTGTACTGGCTTCTGTCTGCATATGTAGGAGTTTAAATATTTATTGTTTTGCTCTACATAATGCTACCACAATTATAGTTAATGGTTGTCTATACCTATATGATGAATGTACACAATCTGAAGGAATTCCAGTGCTCCACAATGGTCATAACACATAACTGATCAATTAAAGGTAAGATGAGACTACTTTCCTTTAATGATGGTTAAAGATTTTATTAAATAGTGAGATTTGTTTTGTTTCATTTTGTTTTGTTTTTGGCCAGGGGTTATCTGTGTGACTAAATTGACCTTCTCAGTCTCAGATTTCAGGTTTCCACACATGATTTATGTCAACATGTTACTATTGTACTCACAAACTAGGGCCAATTTCAGATCAACTAGCTAGCGTAAATTCTAAAAATGGAGACTCCCCTCCAAAATCTAAATACAACTTAAATGTTGCTCAAATTGGGGAAATCATTTAGTTTGCTATAAAGAGTCAACTCCTGGGGCACCTGGGTGTCTCAGTGGGTTAAAGCCTCTGCCTTCTGCTCAGGTCATGATCCCAGGGTCCTGGAATGGAGCCTGGAATTGGGCTCTCTGCTCAGCAGGGAGCCTGCTTCCTTTCCTCTCTCTCTCTGCCTGCCTCTCTACCTACTTGTGATCTCTGTCTGTCAAATAAATAAATAAAATCTTTAAAAAAAATTAAAAAAAAATAAAGAACCGACTCCTTATAAATGACATACAAGAACCTTTACTTAATTATTTCAAAGCATTTGTTACTGGATTTTTAATAGTTGGCAGTCACAACATTATAAAGGTAAATTTCATTGTTTTTTATTTATTTGATTGCTATCAACAAATATTTATAAGCCCCAGTTTAATGCTAGACACTGTACCACGCACGGAGGACTCAACAGAGAGGTCTTTTAACCCATAAGGTCATTATCACAGCAGGCTCATTTCCTACATAACTCTGAACTCATCCCCTCATCTGGAAATTCTCCATCTTCTTCCTTCCATGCAAATTTCTTGAAATTCTTTCTCTGTAATTTGAAAATACAAATATTTGAAAATATTTAGCTTCTTGTTTAAATAATTCCCTTACTTCCCTGAAATAAAACCTGACTGTAATGGGTGAAATTGCTGCCCCTGCAGCCCTCTCAGGGGAAGGACTCATATTCTTCTTAAGCCTCACATGTGCCAGGAAAAAGAGGTTTAGCATTCTCCTCCCAGCTCCCTTTTGAGACTTGCAAAGCATTTATTCTCATTTTTTAAAAAAAAATTCCCATTAGCCCTATGATATCTGGTTTCTTCCTTACTTTATTGGCTGACTTCTATTTACTCTTCCATTTCTTAAATATTTTAACCCGTGATTCTCCTCCTTCATCTCTATTCCTTCCAACATTCTTATTGTTGCTCCACTAGCTGATTGCTGACTAATAGCATAGTGTCTTGGCTCATCTGACAAACTTGTCCTCCTTTTCAACTTCAGATACCTAACCTCACAGTTACATGTTAAATAACATGCAAAATATGACTGAATATGGACAGCTTTCCCCAATTATATAAAAGAAAAATGTACCAACTGGTTGGTGTATTTTAGAAAATTGAATGATAGAAAGTTGATATCAATTGCTTGCAAATTATTCCTATAACTTAGAAACACAAATACATAAACATATTATCTTACCCAAAGACTCTCATTTGAAAGATTGAGAACTATGTTGCTGAATACATACACACAACACTATAACAATATCCTTACTTCTAAATGTTTTAGTCTTATAAAAAAATGAGGTCATGGCAAATAATTTGAATTAATGATCACTATGCAATGTAGGTCCTAGGGATCTGAGATATTAAGTCAGCCATAGGAAAAGACACAGATTACTATAAAGACCTTCTTACATTGCTTTTTTCTCCTAACATCAACTTTTAGGATAAAGACATGAAAAGTTAAGAAAAAAAAAAAGATAAGAAAAGCTTATTTGTATTTTTACCAAAATATTTTCCAATAAAATTAGTCAGAAAAAAATTTTCAAATTAACATTTTTAAATAGCAGGCCATGTTTACATAATTTAGAACATAGAGTACAAGCTCAAAATAATTTCTTTTGCAGATGCAATCAACTTAAAAGCAAAGCAGATTCAGACTTAAGCTCAAGTTTTAGCTTTGTTTTCTTTTTTACTATTCATACATTTTTTTCTCAATGGTTTTTATTGAAATAAAATAATATGAAACGTATTTGGCAATTACATATATTAGATAAAATGTATGCAAGACAGCAACATGGTCAAGAGAATTTCGGCTTTGAAATTACTACCATTGTTAAAAATGTAATAGGAAAATAGTATTTATATACTATAAGTGTAGTATATAAATATACATATAGCATAAATAGTATTTATATACTATTTGAAATACTCTTTCAAAATTTTAAGTTATATATATGGTATAATATATTATATATATCATATATAATATATATTTATATAACATATAATATATATTAATCATTCATTTAAAATGTGCACTTCACTAAGAAAAGAAACAGTATCTCAATGATGTTTACAACATGTTTCAGAGCAAAAAATGTCATTCAAAAAAGACATATTTAACTAATTCTGTTCTGTGCTGTTTGTAGATAAGATGAATTATGGTAATAGATTTACTTTGAATACATGCCATTATAACAAAACTAGAAGACATTTGTCATGGATAAATTAATCTCTCAATGTTATTTATACATACCTATTTTAGATATTCTTTGCTTCCTTTGAAAGAATATATTTTTGCAAGAAAGACAACACTGTGTTTCCAACCATATACCCATCTCCTCTAATGGCTTTGCATTGTCTTGCTCTCCCTGGGTTCTGACAAGTTCTCAAAAATGTCTTCATCCTTCCCCCTTCATCATTGAAATTCATCTGTATAATACCTAATTCCTTCCAAACCTCACTGCTTCCACTTAGAATGATGATTTATTAATGTAGTGCCTAATTTAAAAGAGGGTAGCAAGAAAAAGCATAAGTGAATAAGCCTCAGATTTGGCATTAACATGAGTATCTTTCTAGTAACAGAGTCCCTACCATGGTAGACCAACTTCCACCTAGGAAGTTAGTAAGATCAATATTAAGATGCATTGTTGCATAAAGCTATATAAGAAAATGCTTATGATAACATTATTTAGAATCATCTAAGCCAGGTGGAGATTGTAAATATAGTCATCCAATATTAATAAATATATAAAATATAAGCCAGAATGCTGAACTTCCTTGACTTTAATTTCCTTCCATAGTACTTGACTGGCAAAATACTAATCTTGGATTGCTTTTCCACAATGTATCACTTTAACTCCTGTTCTCTAAACTGCTACATTCTAGGGAAACCCTGAATAGATATGGAACACTGTGAACTCATGATCAGCACCAGCAACTGATAATTCTAACACATTTCTTTTGCCATCCTTGCTACCTCTTGGAATCACTATTTCAAACCAACTCTGAGTTCTGGACCCTTCTTCCCTTGCTTATCTCACTCAGAAGTGGTGTCTATTTCACAGAGAAAATAAAAGCTATAAGATAGAACTTACATCAGCATCTAAACACTGAATTGAGAAACTTGTCTATCTTTGGACATATGTTTTTTTCATCTTCCCTCTTTCAATACTTACTCTCCCATGACTTATCTTTTTACTTTTCCATACAACCAGTTGTTTCTAAGAGTTCTTCTATTTTGTGGTCTTTATATGCTCAACATCCATCCATTCTTCAATACACAGAAATCAGAATTATCTCTCTGCCTGACTGCACAAAATTTTCTCGAGATAGAATATTGAGTCATGTCTACTAAACACAATGGACTCTTCTCAGTCCTTTTTATCACATTAGCATTAAGCATACTTGTTAGAAGCCCACCTCATTTAACTTCTTCACCCACACACTATATTATTCTTTTCCTCTTATCTCATGGGCATCCCTTTTCTGTCCCACAGTTGTCACTTTTTGCTCTTCTCATTATCAATGCATCAAACAATGTAGAACATGGCAGTAAAGTACAGGTGACTATGAAGTCTAGGATGGACCAAAATGCCACAGGCCATTCAGATTTTAGTAAAAGTATAGAAGGGCTCAATGGATTTAATGACAAAAACATCATTGTGAACTTGAGAGTTTTGGTGGAATATTAAGGTCAGAAGCAAGATATTTCTGCACTGAGAAAAGACATGTTGGTTATTAAACTCTACTAATTACTTATTGGACATTTGCCAGGATTCTTAAAACCTTAACTTTTATTACTCTTTTGTGAAATAATGTTAAAATCATTCATCACTATGGGTCCTCATAGACTTAAAGGTACTAGAATAAATCTGTGACCATCAGGGAAAAAAAAAAAAAAGTTTTACAAACCAAGATGCTTTTTAGAGTGAAAAACAACACCTTTAAATAATTATGCTAAGAAAACAAGTATAAACCAGAATTGACATGGATAATTTAAGATTGAATTAATAGTCACCAAATTTACTGGCCTTGTATAGTCTCCTTCTTTCCTGCCTTAATTTTATGTTACTCTTTCTCAAACTTTTTCTAAATTCTAATCTCACTAGCTCTCTAAAGTTTCATAACCTTAATAAGGCCTTCAGACATGATCCTCCTTCTGATTTAACTGCTTTTTTTTCTTTCCTCTCTTTCATTTTGAAAATTTGTTATTATTTACGAGAAGTCCATGTTCTGAAAGTTAGAATTTACAGAAAAAATGTTGAAAAGTTGCCTCCAGATTAGCATCTAGAAGAGAGTTTGGATTCTTAATCATGAGAATAGAGAAATACTTTTGTTTAAAGAGAATAATTGGGCAAATGAGAATGAATGATTCTCTGATCTCTGAGAGGCATTTAGAGATGATACTTCTTCAATTATTTGTATTATTCTGGGGTTCTCATAATTGCCAGGGAAATGAGAAGGGGATGAAATCTTATCACCACAAAATATCAACTAAACACAAAGGAAGGCGCTAAGAGAGGAAAAGAAAAGAGCTATAAAACATACAGAAGACAACAAAATGACAGTAACTTCTTCCCTATCAGTAGTTACCTTAAACATAAATGGATTAAATTCTCCAATAAAGGCATAGAATGTCTAACTGAATAAAACAACAGGATCTAACTATAAGAAATCTTGCCTACAAGGGATTCACTTGAGATTTAAGGACACACATAGGCTAAAAATGAAAGGATTAAAAAAAAATCCATGAAAGTGGGAACCAAAAGAGAGCAGAAGTGGCTATACTAACTAATATCAGTCCAAAATAGACTTTAACTTAAAAACTTTCAAGAGTCAAAAAAGCACATCATATAATGATAAAAGTGTCAATTCACCAAAAAATATAACAATTACAAATATCTATACACCAAATATCAGAGTTACTAAATATATGAAACAAACTTTAATAGAATGAAGGGGAGAAATAGACAGCAACAAGATAATATTAGGATATTTCAATACTCCACTTTGAATAATAAATAGAACAACCAGAAAGAACATCAGTAAGGAAATAAGACGTGACCAAGACTATAGACCAATTGGAACTAATAGACTTATACAGAACTCTCCACCAAATAACAGCAGAATATACATGCTTCTCAAGTGCACATGGAACATTCCCCAGAATAGATACAATTTTATGTCACAAAGCAATTCTTGACAAATTCAGAAAGACTGGAAGCACCCAAAATATTTTACTGATTACAGGAATGAAACTAGAAATGAATACCACAAGGAAAACTGGAAATCCATAAATATGTGAAAATTAAACAACATGCTATTTACAACCAGTGGGTGGAAGAAATCACAATAAGTCAAATGCATAGAATACAGATTACAGAAATAAACCCACATATATATGGTCAAAGGATCTTTGACAACATACCAAGACCACAGAATGGGGAAAAGACAAAAGACAAATATAATTCAACAAATTATGTTAGGAAAAGTGGATATTCACATGCAAAAGAACAAAGTTGGATTCTTATTTTGCATCATATATAAAAACTCAAAATAGACTGAAGATCTGAATGTAGACCCAAAACTATAAAATCCTTAGAAGAAAACATGGAAGAAAAGATTCATGACATTGCAGTTGGCAATTTATTTTTTTGAAAGATATCAAAAGAACAGACACAAAACCAAAAATAGACAAGTGGGACCACATCAAACTTAAAAATTTTGTGTACCAAAGTATGAAATCAACAGAGTGAAATGGCAACATATGGAATGGGATAAAATATTTGCAAATCATATATCTGTTTGTTAATATCTGGAATATATAAAAAGACTTCCATAACAACATTAAAATCAAATAACCAAATTAGAAAATAGGCAAAGACTTGAGTAGATATTTCTCCAAAGACAATATAAAAATGCCAACAAGGATATGAAAAGATGCTCAACATCATTATTCATCTGACAAATGCAAATCAAAACTACAAGACATCACTGAATACCCATTAGGATGGCTATAACACAGAAAGAGACAGAAAGAAAATATGAAGAAGTAAGAATATGGAGGAGTGAAATGTTTATGTACAATTGGCACAATTATAGTAATGGTGAAACCACTATGAAAACAATATGGAAATTTCTCAAAATATTAAAAATAGAACTAGCATATGGTCCAGCATATGCTGGTTCTGAGTGTATATCCAGAAGAATTGAAATTAGGATCTCAAAGACATATTTTCACACTCATCCTCATAGCAACACTATTTAAAATAGCCTCAGTTACAAACAACACAAATGTCCACCAGTGGATAAATGTGTAAATAATATGATATAGATATACAATGACCTATGACTCAGCCTTTAAAAGGAAGAAAATTGAGGCACATGCTATATCATGGATAAACCTTGAGGACATTATGTAAGTGAAATAAGTCACAAAAAGACAAATATTGTATGATCCTACTTACATGAGGTACTGTAAGTAGTCACAATCGTAGAGATGATAAACAGAATTATGAGAAAGGTGGAAAAAGGAAATTGTTTAATGGCTACAGAATTTCAGGCTTTCAAGATGAAAAAGTTATAAAGATTGTTTCACAACTATGTATATACTTAACACTACATTGAAAAATGGTTAAGATGGCAAATTCTGTCATTTTTTTTACAACAATAATAATCATAATACAACAGGAATGATGTTGGAGATCCAGACATTGCATGAACTACTATTTCTCTTCAGAAGGCCCAGTCAATGCACTGGGCCTCGAACATTACCCTGCATGGAAAGCAGGCACTGAGCAGCTGCTTGGCCCTAGATTCTTTCTTATTAGGAGAAAACTTTCCCTTTTTCTGAGTACACGGTGAAATTCCTTTTATTTTTTTTAAATGTGAACATCCTAATATGGCACTTGGCAACTATACCATCCTATTTTCCTTCTTTCCTCTACTACCCTCTTGGTCCAAGGGATGTGGAAAAGAAACCATCTGGTACTTGAGACCCTGCTGATGGTGAATCAGCATCCTCAGTAAAATGCTACAATTTTATCAGAGCAAAAATGTGATATGGGAGCCCAGAAAATAGTTTAAAGATATAATATATTTTAATAGGGACTGGCCATGTTTTCCAGAATATGCAGTGGTTTTAAAGAGTCAGGAAGGGGTAAATTTTTTGAATCAAGAAGGGATAAATAAAAGTTGTTTAGGGGAGAGACTACGTGAAAGCATGGGAAATAATATGAATTTTCCTCTGTGCTTTACAACAAACTGAGAATTATAAAGAACACACTTTATAGAATGTGGCACAGAAAAAATAAACTGAAAGAGTACAAGTGCTGATTCTTCCAAATGCTACTGAAAATTTTGATAAGTATGAGATACTGATAAAATGAACAATTGACTGTCACGTCAGTGACTATAATTTGTATCTCTAGACCATGATTAAAAAAAAAAAAAATCAGAGGGGAAAAAAAGTGATGGAAGGATGAGATGAGTTTCCTGAAGAAGGAGAATAATTTTTCCTGGAACCATGGTTGTCTGAATAAGAAGCAGTGTTAGTTAGACCAAATGTAGATGAAGGTACTAAAAATCTACATATGTTCCAATACCTGGCATTAAGGCAGACAGAAAATATCATTTGGGAAAAAGAGTAGAATATTGAGGGGGTCCAATACTTCACATGAGAGAAAACTGGAGGCTAAAATAAATGATACTTGCCAACTCAGGTTATGACCAGTAAATCAGTTCACCTAATATTAATAATGCAGGCAGATAAATATAACCTTCTAAATTATATAATGAACTCAGGCTTCAACTGTGCCAATGATATGGTAATTTCCTATTCCAAAACATCAGCCCTGAGAGAGAGAGAGTCTGTGTGTGTGTGTGTGTGTGTGTGTGTGTGTGTGTGTGTGTGTGTGTTATAAACTGAATGACAGTGTGGATCAAGAAAAAAATATGTATATGCATTTTAAAGAAATAGAAGTGGTCTCATGAGAGCATTTAGAAAAGAATAAGTGAGAGTGGAGAAAAGCATCATTGTTGAAGAATATAAAAACTTAACTAGCTTGCCTAGTTGTAGCAAATACATAAATTGATGCAGTGTAATGGAGATAAATTCTGAAACAGTGCTGAATAAAGATATAATATCAAAGGGGTGATATCCAGCAAGAATGTTACCTAATTAATGAGGCCCTCCAAATGCCAAGATTTTTTGCAATCCTTATTTATTATTTGCTATTCATTCTTTGTCATTTTTCCTTTAAGTCAATCCCAAATTGTTCTTAATCAGTTTCCCCTATTACCATATTATTTGAATAAAATATATTTTGCTTGAGTAACTAAAAAAATAGTGGTCATCAAATACCAATCTTGTTCAAATCTAAACTTACCTAGAGTGCAGCAATACTAGCTTTCATTCTGGGAGGAAAAAAAAAAAAGATTACTTTATTAACTTCAAATATAGACTTTCCTAATTTAACTTTACTTTAGACTTTACTTGGACATTATCCTGTTGGTTAACCCTCCTTGCATTATTTCCCTCTCCCCTGGCTCCATAAATAGCATGCATAGATAGAATTTGGATTACCTTCTATCATCCCATTGTATTTCCTTATGCATTGTATCTTTTGTAAAGTAGTAAACTTGCTCTCTCCACTCCCACAATTTTTACTCACTTGTAAACTATGATTTGTTACCCTACCATGTTACTGAAAATGTTCATGCTGAAATCACCAAGGTCCTCATGTTTAAATCCACAATGCAATTTCAGTTGACATTCTATATGACATTTGCACAATATTCGAGACTGCAAATAATCCCTATAGCTTAAAATGGTCTCCTTTATTATATGTCTTTCTATACTTTCTTCCATAATAATTTTTGCTTTTCTGGCTCGCTCGTTCGTTCTTTCTTTCTTTCTTTCTTTCTTTCTTTCTTTCCTTCTTCCTTCCTTCCTTCCTTCCTTCCTTTCTTTCTTTCTTTTTTTCTTTCTTTCTTTCTTTCTTTCTTTCTTTCTTTCTTTCTTTCTTTTTATTCCAATGCCCCTTAAAAGTTTATTTCCTCAGGTTATATGATTTATTTTGTTTTCTCCTTAAGATACTCCCAGGTCTACCTTTGGTTATTTGTTTCCTTCTCTCTTCCTAGTTGAACATCTATTATTTTCCAGGAACCAACGGACTCTATTAACCTAAATGTATTGCATGTATATTAAACATATTATTCCAAACAAAATTTATTTTCTTCCTTTTTTCCTCTCTCTTCTCAATTTTTGTGCTCATTGATATCAGTTTCAATTAAGTTTAATTAGTCATCCACTTTTTTTCTTTCTCCTCTTGACATCCAATTGACCACTAAATCATGTCAGTTGTATACCAGAAGTGTCTCTAAAATCCATTCCCTTCTTTTTACATTTATTTACACTTTATTTTGGATCCAATAGTATTCCACCTAAATCATTTCAGAAATCACCTGTTTTGTGTTTGATCTTTAACAACTTTCCCACACTATAACCAAGGTACTTTTTCAAAGAAGCAAAATCGATTGTGTCACTTTCCAGATTAAAAAAATATATTTTTTTAATTTACATTTTCCTCAGGTCACATTCTAAACTATGAAGTAGTTATATACTTCATAGTCTGCCCTCTACCTTGTTTCACATCACTATCTTCTACTGATATACTACATATATTCTTATCTCAAAGGACATGTCAATACCTCCAATCATAGCTGGACTTTGATTACTCTCAACCCTTGTACATGTGATTCTTCCTAGAATTTCCTACTTTTCTTTTCTTTTGAAAATCCTTACTCATTCTTCTTGAACTAGTTCCAATAAATAATAATAAAATATTTCTACCAAACTCTCCAGACATTACTAAATTACCTGTACAGTTTTCTCAAATCAATTTAGCAAAATCCCTTTTAACAAAAATTATCATGCTAAATTTAACTGTTTATATGAGTATAAGCTTATTTATGTTATATTTGTGTGTGTGTACATGTGTGTGTGTGTGTGTATACATTGATCAGCATGTCTCTCTCTCTCTCTCTCTCTCTCTCTATATATATATATATATACTGCAGTAGGCTTCGGATTGAAGAAATCTGGAAAACCTTTGCTAAAAAATTTCTCAGGGTTCAACAAATAAAACTCCCATTAAATCCCTATTTTATTTTCTGCCATAACTAATTTTCAGCTAAAGAGGATGTGAACTTGCTATTGGGGAAAAAGTAAGGGTAAGTAAAATGTTTAAGAGTATAACTGTATATTAATTCAATTTGTCTAGTCCATATATCTATCACAGTATAAAATGATACATTTTATAAAGATTATTGAACCACTGCAGAGACCTTTGAGGTATTGGGAGGAAAGTTAATCATGGTAGATTATTAGAAATGTATCAGTGTAGCAAATTTCAGGATGGAACCCAAATCATTACTCATTTATTGGGTACTTTCTATGTTCTAGTCTGTGCACTAATAATTTATAGAGTTGAAATGAATAAATGTAATAATGATTTTAACCTAAATATTAATGCATTATGTATATGTATATATATACAAACTATATGTTACAAAGGGAAAACATCATATTTATTGAGATAATTAAACAGAGATACTTTTGCCTGGGCATTTAGTAATGTTTTTTGAAAAAAGTTATATTTAATCTAAATATCACATTTGATATAAAGGTATAGTCTCACATTTCATCCTATTTCTGGACATAATTGTAGAATGAATGATTCAAGTGAGAGCTTATAAATAACTAGATGAGGATACATTGATTATTAAATTATAAAATATTTACCTTATTATATATAAAGATGACTTAATTTCTACTTAATAATGGTATTTTTATCTCAAAGAAATATGATAGATTTTAAGAATCTGGAGCTCAAAAGAAATCATATAACATGTTGCTTCATGTCAGTGAAATACTATGATCTAAATATCAAAATAATCAAGTGGATTAGTAATTTGATTAACTATTATGTTTGAAGAATTTTCATCGATGGCTCAGTATCAGCTTAGAGCCACAGATGGCAATCCTTAATAGGATTATGAAAGTGTTGATAGAGATGGTATATTTCTTCTATATATATATTCCTTCTCTATGTATTTCTTCACTATATATTTCTTTTATGACACCTTCATAGTGGGAATATACTTCTCTCCATGATGTTAGACTTAGTCACAGGGTAACTAAATTTTAGGCTCAACCATGTGACTTTTGGTTAATGGTTAACAGATATAAAACAAGCAGAATCATGAAACATGTTTCATGCAATTGTGCTTGCCTTTCATGTTTCTGACATTGCTTTGAGAAGTATATGCCTAAATCATTCCACTTTTCCAACCTAGCATATATTTTTGTTTCTTTTTTTCCTTTGTCATAAGTAGAACATGTCTACTTTAGCTCACTGATCTGAAAAGAGTCAGTGACATGTGGAGCAGACTAGACCCAATATAAACTTTGAAGTTAAGCCCAGCTAAATGCAAGCTAAATCAACAGAATCCTACATAATCCATGGATATATGAGCAGGAATAAGTGATATTTGAGGGTGTTTTGTCATACAGAGCTGGCTAACAAATAGTGTGAACAAAAGCCAGTAATTTACATAATTTACATAAAGCCAGTAAATTACATAATTTACATAAATGCAATAGAATAAAACAAAATATCTTCTCCCCATTTTTTGACTTGATTATTTGTTTTTTAGGTTTTGAGTTTGAGAAGTTCTTTATAGATCTTGAATACTAGCTCTTTATCTGTAATGTCATTTGCAAATATCTTCTCCCAGTCCATGGGTTGCCTTTTTGTTTTGTTGACTGTTTTCTTTGTTTTGACGAAGCTTTTTATCTTGATGAAGCCCCAGAAGTTCATTTTCACTTTTGTTTCCCTTGCTTTTGGAAACCTGTTTTTGAAAGAAGTTGCTGTGGCCATTTGGAAAAAGGTTATTGACTATGTTCTCTTCTAGGATTTTGATGGATTCTTGTCTCTCATTGAGGTCTATAATCCATTTTATCTTTGTGTATGGTGTAAGAGAATGGTCACCTTTCATTCTTCCACATGTGGTTGTCCAATTTTCCTAGCACCATCTATTGAAGAGAATTTTTTCCACTGGATATTTTTCCTGCTTTTTGAAAGATTAGTTGACCATAGAGTTGTGGGTACGTATCTGGGCTCTCTACTCTGTTCCATTGGTCTATGTGTCTGTTTTTGTACCAGTACCATACTGTCTTGGTGATCACAGCTTTGTAATATAGCTTGAAATCAGGCAACGTGATCACAGCTTTGTAATATAGCTTGAAATCAGGCAACGTGAAATCAGCTTGAAAAAACAAACCAGCTTTGTTTTTCTTTTTCAACATTTCCTTGGCAATTCCAGGTCTTTTCTGGTTCCATACAAATTTAGGATTGTTTGGTCCAGCACTTTGAGAAATGCCATTGGTATTTTGATCAGGATGGCATTGAAAGAAAATATTTCTCTGGGAAGCAGAGACAATTTAACAATGTTTGGTCTTTTGATCCATGAGCATGGGATGTTTTTCCATCTTTTTGTGTCTTCTTTAGTTTCCTTCATAAGTGTTCTATAGTTTCTAGGGTATAGATCTTTAACCTCTTTGGTTTGGTTTATTCCAAGGTATCTTACAGTTTTGGATGCTATAGTAAATGGAATTAATTCCCTAATTTCTTTTTCTACAGTTATACTGTTAGTGCTTAGGAAAGCAACTGATTTCTGTGCATTGATTTTTGTATCCTGTCACATTATTGAATTGCTGTATGAGTTCTAGTAATTTGGGGGTAGAGTCTTTTGAGTTTTCCACATAAAGTAACATGTCAAGTCAAAAAATGGGCAGAAGACATGAACAGACACTTCTCCAAAGAAGACGTACAAATGGCTAACAGACACATGAAAAAATGTTCAACATTATTACCCATTAGGGAAATTCAAATCAAAACCATATTGAGATACAATCTTATATCAGTTAGAATGGCAAAAGTTGACAAGACAAGAAACGACAAATGTTGAGCAGGTTGTGGAGAAAGGGGAACCCTCCTACACTGTTGGTGAGAATGGAAGTTGGTACAGCCACTTTGGAAAAGAGTGTGGAGGTTCCTCAAAAAGTTAAAAATAGAGCTACCTTATGACTCATGAATTGCACTACTGGGTATTTACCTCAAAGGTATAGATGTAGTGAAAAGAAGGACCATATGCATCCCAACATTCATAGTAGCAAAGTTCACAATAGCCAAACCATGGAAGGAGCCAAGATGCCCTTCAACAGAAGAATGGGTAAAGATTATGTGGTCCATATATACAATGGAATATTATTCACCCATCAGAAAGGATGAATACCTAACCTTTGCATCAACATGATGGATCTGGAGGAGATTATGCTAAGTGAAATAAGTCAAACAGAGAAAGATAATTATCATATGGTTTCACTTATTTGTGGAACATAAGGAATAGCACAGAAGGCATTAGGAGAAGGAAGGGAAAATTGAAGGGGATGAATCAGAGGGGGAGATGAACCATGAAAGACTGTGGACTCTGGGAATCAAACTGAGGGTTTTGGATGGAAGGGGGTTGAGGGAATGGATGAGCCCAGAGATGGGTATTAAGAAAGGCATGTATTACATGGAGCACTGAGTATTATATGCAAACAAAGAATCATGGTAAATTACATAAAAAACTAATGATGTATGGTATGGTGACTAGCATAACATAATGAAAAAATATTATTTTGGGGCACCTGGGTGGCTCAGTGGGTTAAGCCACTGCCTTTGGCTCAGGTCATGATCTCAGGGTCCTGGGATCGAGTCCCGCATCGGGCTCTCTGCTCAGCAGGGAGCCTGCTTCCCTCTCTCTCTGCCTGCCTCTCTGTCTACTTGTGATCTCTCTCTGTCAAATAAATAAATAAAATCTTTAAAAAAATAGATTACTTTTTTTAAAAACACTGCAGTGCAATTTAAAAAAAATAAAACAAAATAGAACAGAAAATATTATAGTGGCTAATTCATAATAAAGACACATTTAATTATTAAACTTAATTGAATTTAGGTATTCATAAATGTTTCAGTATTCCCATGTATTCTGGGTCATAATACAAAATGCAGTTTTCATTGTGTTTCATGATTTTTTTTTAAAAGAAAATTGCTGGCCCAAATGAGAGTCTTAAAGTGTGTCACAGTACTCAGTTATCAACCCTGTATATTCAACATTTTAGAAACTCAAGTAAAATATAAAGTAAATGTTCATGATGTTTGTAAATCACTGAAACCTAGGTGGGAGGAATAATAAACAGTTTAAATAAAATATTCAGAATTCCAAAAAAGTCTTTTTAGATCCCCAAGTAAAAAAGATTTAGTTAATGGTAAACTAAATATAGGTCAATAATGCAGTATGACCAATAAAATATCCTAAAGTGTCACACAATGAATCATTAGAAATATATATCAGAGATGAAGAACAGAATAGTTTAATTTAATAGTTTAATTCTGTTCTTTTTGAAGGTGAACTACAGTTCACATACTGTGTTCAAGAACATGTGAAGTTTAGGACACCAAAATGTCTGTATTGCTTTGCAAATCTCTGCCTAACCCTAAATGAGAATTTAGTTGCATGTATCATTAGTGAACTGTCTTTAAGTCAGATGATATGAAAAATGTCATGAATAACTAGAAAATTTTTGCTTATAGGAGAAGCTCACTAAAGATAAAGACAGTTTTTATGTGTAAGGTGAATAAGACTTCTTTTATATGGCAAAAGGGTAACATGATATAGCTTGCTTAAGACAGAGTTTAACTATGTGGAATGATAAGAGATAAGTTTAACGGGGTGTTAAATCAAAAGAAAAACATATTAGTGGGGAATCATCACCATTTATTCATTTTGATAGAGAAACCTTTTTCGGGTGATGCGAGTTAAGAAGATATTTTAATTATAGATCCAAGAGAAATGCAAAACTGTAGGAAAGGTGGAATAAGGAAAACAAAAAGGAAAGTGTGGTAAAGACAGTGTTGACTTAAAGAGAAATAACTGTAAATGAACTAGAAGATGAAGAAGCAAAGGCTTTGGGAAGTAAAGATAAATATCCCCAGAGAAGGTTGGTGAAGAGACCAAAAGTCTTGAACTGGAAGACATGGTAAGATACTCTATGGAGAGGCCGGAATAATATCCACATTGAATAATGAATGGACTCAGGCAGAACTAGGTGCATGGTAACTGATAAAAAGTTTGTAACAGTTCAGAACACCAAAGCCTTAAAAAAATTCAGAATATTTGTTTACTTAATTTTTCAAATACTCGTGAACATATACACTCCTGAATGTGAATTCAATATTTAGAAATGTCTTAAGGGTTAATGTTTATGATGTTTGCTATTTTAGGACATTTGCCAGTGACTTTGTATGACTACTTAATGAAGAGATTATAAGTTTAAAATGACAAAAGATACATTTTGTTAAGTTTTTTGTCCATTTATCTTAAACAAGGACTATTTGCTTTCCTGAAAACTTTTGAGGGATATGAGATACATTCCTTGTAACAGTTCCCCTCAGTGCTCATCTACATTCCTGGCTACTAAATATCCTGGAGTTAGAGTGGGCCTTGGAGATCATTTAGTGTAACTATTTTCCAAAGTCAGAACGCTACTCATACTCATTCGTGTTCATCCATCCTGTGCTTGAATACTGTCATTGACTCAGTTGAAATTAGTACCAACTGTCACATAATTATATTGATGCAAATGATCCCTTCATTTTATAAATAACTATCATTTAAAACCAACTCACATAGTTCTTTACTAAACCAATCTGCCAATTCTCTAAAATGTATCCCAAGAGGGGGAAAAAAAAAGGAGTATATTCTACTAATAATTGAAACTTTCAATTTAGAATTTTTTTACTTGCATTCTGAATGTATTTTGCTTCCAGAGGGTTTCTCCATTCTGTTTCCTGGTAACAGGACTCACTCTCTCAGACCGGTGGTCCTTAATCTTTTTAATGTTTTGGAACCATTATAAAATTAATTACATAACTTGAAAAATATTGAAAGCTAGGTGCCTTTATCTCAGAAAAATGGTCATAAGATTGAGATTTTCATGTACTAGCAGTAGGATGGCAAGATAACTGAATCCATTAGACAATGTGGCGTTAAGAATTCCTTCTTTGGACATACATGGAGTGAAAATCTTCACATTGGATCAGATTTGAGAGAAAAATTGATCTCCTAATTTAATAGACCATTTCCAATTTCTCACTTTAGGTCATCCCTTGGTTCCTATGAATTTACATTTTCAAGATAGTTATGGTTTTTATCAGTATGAATATTTGAGAGAGTACAATATTACTATGTGTTCCTGGTAATTTTGTCATAAACTTATTCATGTAAGAAAGTTTTATTCTCTTGTTCCTAATGTGGAAATTTGAAAATTCAAGGTGGGGCAGACATGAGGCAGAAGGGAAATATTGACCAGATATAAATATAGAAATTATCTTGGTTTCTGATAAAAAATTACAAAACTAATCATAGAGTTAAGTAAAAGTTTTTGCTGTTTAAAGAAAAAAGTAAAGTAAGAACAAAGAGTGAAATTTTGATAATGGAAAAATACACTTATATTTTTTAAAAACAACTAACTATTGGGGCACCTGGGTGTCTCAGTCATTTAAGCATCTGCCTTCAGCTCATTATCTCAGGGTTCTGGGATTGAACCCCAAGTCAGGCTCCCTGCTCAGCAGGGAGTCTGCTTTTCTCTTTCCCTCTGCCCCTTCCCCACCTCCTGCTTGTGCTCCCTAGCTCGCTCTCACTCTCTTTCACTTTACTCAAGTAAATAAATAGAATCTTTGAAAAAAATAAAATAAAAAAATAACTAACTATAATCCTGAGTCTTTTTTTTAATATGTTAATGGTTGGGACTGTGTGTTTACTTATTTTTATTATGTTCAATTATACGTGTCTTTTACAGGGATAGTCATCAACCAGCTCTATTGTCTTCTCTTTCCCTAGCAAAAATTGTGGGGAAAGAGTCAGAACTGGAGCATGTCTTCCATTGCTGAGGGAACACACAATAAGCTGTTATTTTATTTTGATTTGTTTTGCTTTTAATATGCAAATAGAATCCTAAATATGGAAAATTGGTGGTGAAAGAGTTGATTTTTTTTTCTGCTCAAGATGAGAATGTTTTATTTTAATTTTCATTATTTTGTTTTGTTTTTGGAATTCTAGCAGGTAGAGATTAAAAAAAAAGAGGAAGAGAGGCAAAAAGGGAAGAGAAAATGGAGTAACATAGAACACAAGAAAAATTAAATGGCTTATTGGCCGCTAATTTATGATATAAATAGCACTTTATAAAACCAAGGGCCAAATGATGGAGTAATCTATCTGAATTAACAGAATGTACAGAGAAAGTAACAATTACAGGGACTGTGATTAGGCTGAGGACACCGATTGGAAATTGGAGACCAAAACGACCATGAGAAAGTCAGCACTGGGAAGCATACAGAAACCTTAGAAATAACAGGAATAGAGTATCGGTGCTAACAACTCAGTTATATTCATGAAAATGTCTATATTATATTAATTAATGCATCATAACTGTCCCATGTTCTAAAATCATTCAAATAAATTGTTATAGTTTTCCAAAATAATTAAAAAATTCAGCATCCTTACTAAAATATTAATCTACCTGTCATGAAAGTTTGTCTACAAAAATAAGGCAGCAATTATAGAAATAGGTTATTCTTTAAACTCTACCAAGAAACAAAGAAACATCACTCAGATAAATATTTTATTCAGTTCACAGCATCAAAGGTAATAACTGACATTCTGATTTATACCCAAAGAGGAAAAAAATACATGAAATTTCCTATTATCCATCTATTATCTATCTATCATCTGTCTATATAATCTAAATATTTTTTAGTATTTTATTTATTTATTTGAGAGAGAGAAAGGGAGCATGAATTGAAACTTTCAATTGAGATGGGGGAAAAGATAGACGTGGACTCCCTTCTGAGCAGGGAGCCCAATGCAGGCCTCCATCCAGGGACTCTGGGGTCATGACCTGAGCAAAAGGCAGATGCTTAACCAATTGAGACACGCAGGTGTCCCTAAATATGTATCTTAAAATACGTTAGATCAATCCTTCTAGTCTTAGGAATTTTCTGGAAAGGTCTCATATGTAACAAACTTCTTATCTGGGATTGAAAAAAATAAAGACACTTGAATGGATATCTTTACATTTTAAAAATATTTTGTTTTTCAGATACACTATATGTTCCTCTTATAAAGATCATTATTTCTAATCATTCTAGCACAGCCATAATTACATTTAGATTTTTTTTCTGAAGCAAATAATATTTTTGGTTGAATTTCCTTTTTAGTGAATAAAATTAGTGACAGAAAAATGAACATGGATATAGAGCAAAATGTCTTTTTTGGCAAGAACTAATTTGGGGGAAGTTCTGGACGTAAAAAGATTAGGAGACACAAAATGGGCATTCTAGTGTAGATAATTGCATTTACAAAGGTTTTGAGAAGTCATGAAGCAAGATGGATAGTTCTAAAGGGTCATTTAGGACCTTGTAGGACAAAGTAAGGCATTTGTTTATATTTTTAACTACATTGTAAAGATATTAGACACTTTAAAATAGAAAGACATAATGCATTTGAAAAAATAATTTTCTGAAGGAAGACAAGAATGCAAAGATTAAGACAAGTCATATTACAATGTTCTTATTTTATATTATATAACTTCTGTTACATATCTTCTATTATATATCTTTAGTATATATCTTCTGTTCTTATTTTTTATTATAATGTGATGTATAATACATTAATATTAAATATTAATATCCGACAGTCAGTACATGGATGACTGGATATTGACACACTGCTGAATGAATTTGGACTTCTAACATGCACAAGAATTAACTCTAAACGAATCATATAACTAAATGTGCAAGTGCTAAAACTATAAAACTTGTACAAGAAAATACGCGAATAAAGCTTCATGACCTTGGATTACTTAAGACACCAAAAGCAAAAGTGAAGAAAACAAAGGAAGAGAGAGGGAGAGAGAGAACCAATCAGATTTAAAGTCTTAAAAAGTCATTTTTGGCTCCCAGAATATCAACAAAACAATAAAAAGTCTATCCAAAGAATAAGGGAAAATGTTTGCAAATCATCTATATGGTAAGGGGTTTACAACCATTATACAAAAAGAATTCTTACAATTCAACAATAAAAAGACAAATAACTCTATTTAGAAAATAGCCAATGGATATAAATAGACATTTCTTCAAAGAAGGTATACAAATGATCAATAAGCATATGGAAGTATGATCAATATTATTAGTTATTAGAAAAATGCAAAGCAATGCCCAAGTGAAATACCACTATGCACCCAGAATCATGACTAAAACTGATTATAACAAGTGTTGGAGAGACTGTGGAAAAACTGGAATCCTTATACATTGCTGATGAATTCATAAAGTAGTGCAACTGCTTTGCCAAAAAATTTGGTAGTTCTTCAAAATATTAAATACACAATTATCATACAATCTAGCAATTTCACTCCTAAGTATATATCCAAGACACATAAAAATATACGACTACATCAATGTTCACTGTAAGAATTAAACATCAAATATTAAAAGCAAGGTGAACTCCTACAATCAACCAACATCAAACATTTCATGACCACTGATTCCATCCATAAACATTACTGTGTTTACATATATCATGCCACATGCTCACCATCAAATAAAACATTTATATTCATAACCTAACTAATAATAAATACAAGAAAGTGAAAACATTTGTGATAATGAAGAGATGAAAAACCTAAGAGATGGATATTTCTAGAGATACTTTCACCATTCTTCAGAATTTGGCCTTGATAGCTGTATAAACATTATTTTCTTTGAAGTGCAAAGTTAATCCATGTAAACCTCAAAGAGTTCAGCATAAGACTGGCTTGTACTTCGGAACAAGTTTTTAAGTGTGTAGACCTCTGGGGATGTGTATGCATGCATGCTGATCTAATTGTGCATGTTAGCTATGTACTCTACAAGATAGTTAAAATTTATACAGTGTGTGCTCAGAATGGCATTTGCAAATGGTTAGAACTTTAATAAAAATACGTATATTTTAACTCAGGCATATTGTCTTCAACAAAATATAACTTAAGTATTATAATTGTTGTTCTTCTGTTCTTATTTTTTATGAGTATTTTAATAGTAGGAATTGCAATATTTTCTTTCAATCTGTTTCTCCATCTGTGTTTAAGTGGCCTTCTTTGTACATTATGTACAGATCTTGGCAGAGAAAAGAATGAACAACAAGAATACTTCTTTATTAGTTTACCTACCACAAAGCCTTAAAGGGACTTGAAATAATGGTTGGATGAGGTTGACAGTCAGGAGAGCAAGAAGGAATTTGTATCTATTTCTAAATAACATACTTTGGATATACTTCCATTAAAAGTATATCAGAAGAATCCATTAAGAGAAGAAGATAGGAGACAGATACTCTCATCAGTACTAGATAGACTTTTGAAGGGGTAATTACATATGTATGGAGGTTTTTTTTCTTCTTTTTTCTGTCATAAATATAAAGTTTATTTGAGGTTTCATGCAGTTTTAAAAGGCTGTTAGGAACACAATCACTATCCTTTTACCCCTTTTGCCCAAGTGATAGAGGCAATATTTGGAATCAGTCTCCACTTTGACAGACCATAGGCCTACTTTCTGAAATGAAGTAACCTTAAAAGGGTAAGACATGAAATATCTCCCAAAGTTTCCATAATCAAACAGTAGGAACTGTTTTTTTCAAGATATGTCAATTGTAGGTCCCATACACACCTACGAAAATACATAACAATTTCCACTTCAAGATTTCTTGTACCATGAAAGCTACAGTATAAATAAGACTTCAAATATAAAATATGGCCATATATAATATAGTATTCTCAATTTTTTGTATTTCTTTATTTTAGCTTTGGCATTATCAACAGTATTTTGTTTCAAGATGATAATATTCTCCTTCATCCTCAAAGCCATGCACATACATCTACCTGCATACAGACATACAGAATTATATACATCTCCACATATATACAAGCACAAACACATACAAACACACATCTAGAAACACACACATACACAGGCACCCTCAGGCATTCATATCTTGGATTTTAAATGGAGACTAGCATAAAGTCAAGAGAATGATTTATTCTTACAGGACCTTGACTTTTGAGTAGCTGTTCCTTGGTTTCAAGACCGGCATTTGTTCTCTTACTAGCCTATTTCCACAAATGGAGGCTCCACATACCTTAGCTTTTTCTAGCTTCGAGAGTAATAAAATAAATAAATATTTGTCTAATATGATCTTGTGCTTATGCCTTGATTATACCACTACTCCTCTGTGTCTAGTCAAATCCTATCCACGATTCAGAACAAGCTCAAGTGTGACTCTCCTGAATCCTGCCCTCATGTCCACATCTGGGATGTTGCCAATGGATCACATGACACAGTCTGTTATAGCTCACGATAATATGAGTTTCTAAGAATTTCATGTTTATTAAATTTTTCTTCAAAAAATAATTGATCACAGCTTCCAATTTATCCATTGCCCTGGCACAGACCTTGGTATGCACTAGGACATAATACAGACAAACAGAATCCATTATTTCAGAAGTCAAGCTTCCAAATTTGCTGATATGAAGTTTATTTATTTATTTATTTATTTATAAAATATTTTTTTTAATTTAATTGACAGAGAGACAGTGAGAGAAGGAACACAAGCAGGGAGAATGGCAGAGGAAGAAGCAGGCTTCCAGTTAAGCAGGGAGCCTAATGCAGGATTACATCCCAGGACCCTGGGATGACGACCTGAGCCAAAGGCAGACAGTTAATGATCGAGCCACCCAAGCGCCTCTGATATGAAGTTTAATATAGATATCAAAAGTTAGCAGAATCTAATAACTTAAATATTATAAATTTGTAAAGGATGACTTTACAACTATTTGTATATGGGTATATTTACAGTTACATATGCATGTAGAGAGAGTTACTGATACATATACATATGTATGTAGAGACAGTTACTGATACCTTCAAAAATATTGAAGAACTCTTTAATCATCAAATGCCTGTATGGTTGGTCAAAACAAACAATTTCACAAGTAATTTTTTAAATTTTTTTTAAAAATTAAATTTTAATTTTTTTAATTAAATTTTTAATTTTTTTTGCAAAGGATTATGTTGTTTACTTCAATTAATTGATGCTTCCTTGCTTTTAAAAAGGTAAGGAATAGAAAAGCTGTCACCACAGTATTTATCTCAGTAAACTTAAGGATTTAAATTCTGATGTTAGATGTATCATTTGGTTTAGTACCTACTTCACTGTTAAAGGTTGACAATTTTTAGATATTTTGCTGAATTTGTTGGATTCTAAAGTAAAGCTTTCAAATATTTTGCTTTTATTTCATTAAGTGCATTTTTGGTTTTGAAAATAAAACATAATATAAAGCCAAATGTTCCATCTCTTTTTAATTATTAAGCTAATGTGGATACTGTATTCAGTGCTTTCAAATTCCAATAAATTACCTAACATTTAGGGGAAAATGAATTAACAGTGAAATTATTTGTTTTTATGTAGAGCAAAATAAATTTTTTGTAAAGTTTTGATGAATGGTGTATTTATTACTAAAGACAAGCTTTCCTAGATATTACCATAAAGTAGTGAACTGTTGCTTTTACCTTTTTCCATCATTGAAAGCAAAATAAAACATAATACAGTGGTTTTACTTCAGAAGTTTTTAGTATACTTGTTCATATATTGTAAAACTTTTCTATGGATATAGCAAGTCTTTCATTCATTTTTATTATTTGATTTATTTCATTTTTATCTTAAAAGTTCAGAATCTTTATGAAAATATTTTATAAAAATCAGAAATGGAAACCCATATATTATATTGAAAATATAGGTGCTGGTTCATTATTAAGAACTTAATATAGGCTTAAATACATAATAGGTATAATTTTTCCAATTATGTCACTATTGAAGACGATGCACAAAACCATATTTCTCTGTAATTTCCTTATCTGTGTGTCTAGGTAAGCCATCATTCTCTCTCTCTCTCTCTCTCTCTCTTTTTTTAAAGATTTATTTTACTTATTTGATAGAGAGAGAGCATGAACAAAAGGGGCAGAGGAAGAGGGAGAGACAATCTCAAGCAGATTTTGTGATGAGCATGGAACCCCAAAACGGCTCTCAGAAACCAAGAGTTGGACCCTTAACCAACTGTTCTGCCAAAGCATCCCTCATCATTCACTTTCAAAAATGAAAACAAAAAACAAACCCTGAATCACATAGATAGTATTTTGTTATCTTTTATGTTCCTTATTACTGATGACACATTAGAATTTGGAAATCTAAGAAATAAAGTGCTAATTTCCCCTGAGCTATGATGGTATGCTTTATTAGAGTTATATTTTAATTATTTACCCTATTAGAGAACATGGTAGAACATAGGAAATATGTTTTGACAATTTTGTTCTTGGAAGAAAATAGTAACAGAGTATCTCCTCAGAACACACCTTAGCTATTAAATCTTGGCTATAGAAATAAGTCAGGGAATTAAAAGTCATAGGTTAGTACAATTTTACCAGTTCACTTTGACTTTGTTTTCACTTAAACATTTTTCATGAGATTTATGGATATAGTCTAACAAGAAGTCAGAAATCTGGAGATTGTTATGGCATATAAAAGAGCTGGATTTCCAGTATAAATCATTCTGTCACAGAGAATTCTAGATCCTAGAGCCCTGCTTTCTTTTCTAACTATACTCTTTTCCTGAGTGATCTTATCTAGAGTCTTAAATTTATTAACTTTAGGCTCATTATACACTCAGGCATATACACACGAACATACACGTTTTTCAGCCTCAGGATCTGGACTTCTATATCTCATTCTCTACCATACCTGTTTATTTTAATGTTGTAGTGGATATGTTCTTATTTTCTCCCTGGCAAGAATTCCTTCCCCCTGACTTCTAATAAAAGTATTTTTTTACTTTTGGTCACCCCCTAAGTAAACAGAATAACTCACATTTACCACCACAAAGAAAAGAAGATGATCTTAGCAAGGTTAGGATGGTTAGTCACAGTTTCTTCTTTAATATCTTCTTGAATATCTTTAATATCTTCTTTAATATTCTTCTTCAATAATTTCTTGTCTTTAATATTGGTACTGTCTTAGGTTTTTGTTTTGTTTTGTTTTGTTTTGTTTTGTTTTTAAATCAATCAGTTGTATCTTGCCAATTATTCCAGTATTACACCAAGGAGTGGTTACAAACAGTGGTTATGTTAGGTTAAAATAATTACAAAATGAGTCAGTAGTATTTTCTCAGCATTCTCAACAAAATCAGCCCTTGCCAGGATTCTTAATGTTGCCATGCATTGCAGTATATATCAAGGGCCAAGCTACAGTCTATTGTAGAGTCCAGATCTCTACAAGATGTATCCATATGCTTTGTTTCACAGTGCAAAACTGTAAATGCCAGTATTCTCATTGTGTTTCATCTTTAAGAAATGCCCATCTTTTCCCCAACAGCAAAATCCTGGTAAGTTAAATAGCTTTCTAACCCCAACTTACTGCAGTACTTGATGTATCTGTGTTTAACAGTGGACTTTGGCAGTTAGAGAGCACCTGTACAAATTACACATTTCGTTTAGAAATTCCCATAGAGGGCTTGGGTGGCTCAGTCATTAAGTGTTTGCTTTCAGCTCAGGTCACGATCCCAGGGCTCTGGAATCAATCCCCATGTTGGGCTCCCTGCTCAGTGGAGAGTCTGCTTCTCCTTCTCCCTCTACCTGCTGCTCCTCCTGTTCCTGTTTGCTCTCCCTCTGTCAGATAAATAAATAAAATTTTTAAAAAAGAAGGAAAAGAAAAGAAGAAAAGAAAAAAGAAATTCCCATAGACTTCATGAGGGGGACTGTAATTCTCCCATTAGCTTATTCCTTGTGGTTCACAAAGACCTTATACCATTGTCCTTGAACTGCTTTAGTTCTCTTCTAGAGATACCATACTTACCAGCCCCTCCCAGGTCAGTGCACATTCTCTGTTCCCTCTTTTCTCTTCAGATGGCTGTTTAACTATTTATTGTCTGCCTAGCCATTATTTTAAACTATATCTTAAACCAAAGTATCTTCCAGGATCATTCTGTCTCTTTCTCCTGAAAGACTTTTCTAAGTATCCATTATCAGCCAGTAAGTCTTTTTTTCTCGCAATGTCTCCATTCATTAAAGGCAAATGTGGTTTTTATGGGACATCTAGACTAGGGTCAATTTTATCCAAACCGTTATTAGAGCATTTTGACCAATATTGGTTTATTCAATAAATATGCTGCTGTCAAGGAATGCTTATTGAGTATATTTTGAGCATAAATTTTGGACTACAAAAGTGCCATTTAAAATTCAAACTTCCCTTAGAGGGACTCTGTACTAGCTTGCCTGCATTGTTTAGGGAAGTACAGATTGATGGCTCCTCCTGGTTTATCTGGTTACACAGCTGGCTTGTGTTACATGATCAGTTGGATATAAGAGACTCCTCAGTAAATTTGTGCCAGGGTGCCTGCTCGCCTGAAACTGAGATATGTCTCACTGATGTAGGTGGTTCAAAATCCAAAAACAAGGAGCATCCAGTGTGACTGAGAACTCTCGTGAGTAGTGGTTTTCAGTTTGTTGGTCTCTGTGATTGCCTGCTCTCTCTTTCTTCTATTGTGCTATATATTATCCTTTACAAGTATTAAAGGCTTGCATATGTAACATGTGCGTCCTTTCAATTACCATACACTGAGTAAATGATGGAAAATTCTGAGGAGTAACTGGTTTTAGGCATAGCTCAAACCAAGAATTTAATTGTCTCTCTTGATTTTTCAAGTTTTGAGGCAATCTCAGATTTTTTTTTTTTTCAATCTCCTCATCCTAATTCTGTCCAGAAAAGATTAGGATGATTCTGAGTTCCTAGGATAGTGATATATGGTAGTAGACATCTACATCTACATATACACTTGAGCTTGAAAATGTCAGAGAGCTTCCCACTGGTACCCTCAGTAATCACTATGACTTTGTCTGGATCATCTTTTCTCTCCAATAGATATAATAATATAATAATATGTATTATTATATTCACTGTCCCAGTATTCTTGAGGACAATCCCAAAGTAAAAGAAAATATTTATTCCAGAAATAAGGGGGAAGATATGCTTGGCAGGAAGAATGGGGAAAAAATGCATTTCTGCTACAACATTCAAATAAAAAGATCAGGTAGAGAATGAGATATAAAAGTTTAGAATTATCAGGGGTAAATATATAAGCCGGTCATGTCATACATAAACTGATATTGACTTCCATTTGCTGATTGTTCTTTCCCTTTATTTATTTATTTATTTTTACTTTTTATTTAAATCCAGTTAGTTAATATACAGTGTTACATTAGTTTCAGGTGAAAAGTAGAGTGTTTAAGACTTCAATACAACACCTGGTGCTCATCACAACAAATACACTCCTTTATCCCCACCATCTATTTAGCCCACCTCCCCCACCTCCCCTCTGGTAACCATCAGTTAGTTCTCTATAGTTAAGAGTCTGTTTCTTCTTTTTTCTCTCTCTCTCTCTGCCCCTTTGTTTGTTTGATTTGTTTCTTAAATTCCACTTTTATCCATACCTTGAATCCATAATAGCATGGTCTATAGGAGTTAGGACATAGGACATCAGAGGTCAAGAATCATGGACTCTTCTTGGAATTCTGCCTACCAAAATTATTATATCCATATTATGGTCCTGAATATGGTCCTGAATAAGGTTTACTTTTTTCTCTTTTTTCCATATATGCCTCCTTTATATTTACCTAATCTTAGACTTCTTTCGGACAAGGCTGGATGTGGGTGAAATTTCATTAGCAACCAATGTCAGATTTAAAACAAGAATGTGCCTAAAGTTTAGTAAGTGTGTTAGGGGGAAAAAATGCAAAGATTGTAAATAAATCAGCAAATTCTACTTAAATACTTCAATGTTCCTTAAGGTTATAATAATGCTTACTAGCCTCAACTTTGGTCTTAAGTCTTATTGAAGAATGTTATCAGGACCAGCAAGTACAACATTTTCAAGATTACTTTTATATCAGACAGATTAAAGATAGGGAGAGAGACAAGTTCCAATCTTCTTATTCCCTACTTCTATTTCTGGGAAACCCATTTCTACTTCTGAACATTCTCCCTTAAGGAATACTGTGTCATATGTAAAAGACAATGACAATGACCTTGGATTTCAGCTCTTCTGGATCCCTCAGCTCCTTTGTAACATATGTGTGGAGAATACGGACTTGGAGAAGAATGCTCAGAGAAGTGGGGGTCTCTTGCATCTTCTGTGCAGAATGAATATAACTCTAACTGGCGCTTTTTAAAAAAGCTACCCTGTCTCCCCTTGTGTGTCAGAGCAAGGCCAGTTTTCCATTTGTATATGTCACCACATGTTACATCAGAAGTTGGAATTTATCCTATATATATATACTGATGTTTATATATTTATATTATATATTGTATTATATTATTGTTTTGCATATTATAAACACATCCTACATAAACATAGAAATAAATTACTTATTATTTATATTACATATATTGTACTATATCATGGTATATACTATATGTATTGTTTATATATCTTTGAGCTCAGTGAAAGATTCCAGTTGAAATTGATTGTTGTTTTCTATTTACAATTTAGTTACTATTCAGACTAAAGAATTTATATGGTAGTATGATTTTTTTTGATTTTTCTATTTAATTTAACGACTCATGATTTTAAATAGATCTTCCATATTTTTCTTTATTATACCCTCTACTCCTTCTTACACATTGTTTAATTCTTTATGACTTCAATCATTCCTTTTTTTTTCATCTTTCTTATTACAGTGTTTCCTTTAACTTATTGCCTTTTATTACCAACATCCTATCTGATGAATATACCTTTTTCCCTCTGGTTTAGACTTTTAGTGGAGAAGATGTTCATTAGGAAATGCCTCTTAAGACAAAGATATACTTTGAATGAGAAGAATGCAAGTTCTTTTCAAGCATTTTTATAAGACTCACCCACATTTCTATGGATCTAAGTCAAAGGTAGACCTCACACATATATCATAAAAGTTCATGATCCAAATCTTATCATTGGAATCAGTATTTATCAAATATACACTTTGTGCCTAGCACCAAAATTTTAAGCTTAAGACACTTGAAAAACAAAACAAAAAGGAATAAGAGAATTTCTCTATTTTCATGAAATTTCTCATTTCATTTGAGAGAAATTAGGAAAGCTAGTCTTATAGAAAAACAATCTGAGATTCGTTTAGGTGTTTAGCTAGGTGATTGCTGTAGAGATTATAGGTCACAAAAAATGTTTATAAAAAGATAAAATAGCTGCATCTCATAAAATGGAAATATCACAACCAGAAGCAAATAAATAAATGCCCTAGTGCAACTAAAAAAATGGGAAAAGAAAAGCATCAAACAAAACATGTAGTGACATTGCTTACTAGAAGCATGGGAATAAGCTGAAAATAAACATTTGAGGATTTTTCAGAAATTTGGTTTTATAAAAGCTTTTTGATTTATTCCAAATCTTGACATCATTTCCCTTGATTCAATTTATTTTCAAAAAGAATCCAGATACTGAAGAATAAAGGAAGACAAAGAAATCAGAAATCCTTGTCTGTGCCAAAGAGACAGGTGGACATTTTGTAAGTACCTGGGGGATCTATTAATATCAAAAAGGACACCAGATGTAGCATGGTATTCCTCCTGAGAGTGCTGCAAGAAAAGACTGCCCAAAACCTTTAATAAAAATATGGAAATACACACACACACACACACACACACCCCACACACATCTTTATCATTACCTATACACACACACACACACAGAGTTATCACTATCTACACATCGCACACATATAGACAATGATACACTAAAACCTACACTAGACACCAAGCATCACACACATGCTCCTACATTCCAAAGAGTTCAAACAACTAAGTTTAAAATATACATTTCCTCCTAGTTTTAAGTGGATCTGTAACTGAAGTATCTGGATCAATAAAAAAAGGACACTTTAAAATAAATGGCACAGACAAGTATTCAAACAGAAGAAGTCTTATTAAAAAGATAAATATTATATATACCGTGTTCTCATGGTTGAAGCATTTAAAAAGCTGTTAGGTCAAGAGGGAATTTACAAGCCATAACTCTGACATAGAAAGTTATTTCTTCACTGTGTCTTAAAAGCCAGAAGAGTTTGTGGAAGTCCCAGGGAGTTGCTTAAGCACTGAAAGAAATTCAGGTCAAGAATCCCTAGGTGCCAGGCAAAGGGCGACTCTTTTAGTCTCTCTAACAGTGGTTTCCTAGTTATGGCAACCTTACCAGGAGACTGACTTAATTCTCATAGGCCACTTAGGTTAACTGAATGCAACTGAGGATCTAATATCAACAAATAGGATCTAAATTCCCAGGCTTCCACAAGCTAATCTGGGCGTAAGAATCATCTTAAACATTTCAAACATGTTAAAGCCTAAGAGTCTCTGATTCATTAGATCTGGCTTGATCCTAGAAATCTTTATTTATAACAAGTCCCCAAGGTAATTCTTAAAACTGGGCAAGTGTGATCACACATGAAATAGCTGCTATCTTGTGTTTAACAAGAGGATTATGAAATTAGTGCCTTCACCTAAAATTTCAGCCCTGATTCTTTCCTTCTTTCCTCCTTGCTCATTTCTGCTTTAGTCAGCACTCACTCTTTTTTTTTTCCACTCTCAATCTTGGTCTGACTTGATCTGATAGATTGTCAACAGCCTCTCAGACTCACAAAGTTATTATCAATCTACCCTTAAGAAAACCAACAAATGTTTGATAATGCTGCCTTACAAATCCAGTACTCCCACCAGATTGTTACAAAGATGTAAGGAAAAAGTGATGTTGTTAAGACTACTGGAGATTGGAAGATGTAGGATATTTGTCATTTTTTTTTTTTTTTTTGGTCTGTCTAGCCTCTGAATCCCCATCCCATATTTCAGAAATCTCTCACCTTTTCAGGTAGAGCCTGGCTTCCAACAGAGATGCAGAGAGCTACTTTCTAGACAATTTATAATGAGGACTCTCCAGTCAGGTCCACCACTGCAGTACAGACGGTGGTGGGCACAGAGGTGACAGCTACATCCAGCTTCCAGAAGTATCAGGGCCCTGGAAACAACATCCGTGTGGTATGTGTGCTGGTTTTCACTTCCGGCCTCTAAGGAAGTTCTTGCTAGGTACTAATGGAAACAAATGTACTGCTCAAAATTCAGGAGCAAAGACGTAGATTAGTATTTTACTCTCAACTTAATTTTTTTCTTTCTCCTAGAACCCATACTTTTCTGAGATGTGGAATTTTTGTCTTTTGCCTTCTGATAACTCTCTAAATTGATATTAGTTGCCCAGTGTCAGCTGGCCTCAAATCACAGTATACAACAAATCATAAAGATAAATAAGTTCTCAGTCTAAAATGAAAATATGAACGATGTTTATTCTTCCAATCCATGAGCATGGGATGTTTTTCCATCTCTTTGTGTCTTCCTCAATTTCTTTCATAAGTGTCCTATAGTTTACAGAATATAGATCCTTTACCTCATTGGTTACGTTTATTCCAAGGTATCTTATGGTTTGAGGAGCTATTGTAAAAGGAATTGATTCTTTAATTTCTCTTTCTTCAGTTACATTGTTAATGTATAAAATGCAACTGATTTTTGTACGTTGATTTTATATCCTGCCACTTTGCTTTTGGGTTTTCCACATAAAGTATCAGGTCATCTGCAAAGAGAGAGAGTTTGACTTCTTCTTTGCGGATTTGAATGCCTTTTATTCTTTTTGTTGTGGGCTGATTGCTGAGGCCAAGACTTCTAGTACTATTGAACAATAATGTTGAGAGGGCGCATCCTCATCGTGTTCCTGACCTTAAGGGAAAAGTTTTCAGTTTTTTCCCATTGAGAATGATATTCACTGTAATATGTGTGTATATATATATATGCTGCCCAGAGCAATTTACACTTTTAATGCAATCCTTATCAAAATACCATTGACATTTTTCACAGAGCTGAAACAAACAATCCTAAAATTTGTATGGAACCAGAAAGGACCCCAAATTGTCATGGAAATATTGAAAAAAGAAAACCAAAGCTGGGGGCATCACAATGCCTGACTTCAAGCCACATTAAAGGCTATAGTCATCAAGGAAGTATGGTATTGGCACAAAAACAGACACATAGATCAGTGGAACAGAATAGAGACCCCAGAAATGGACCCTTAACTTTATGGTCAACTAATAAATTCCACAAAGCAGGAAAGAACAGTCAAGGGAAAAAGATCTTTTCTTTAATAATTGGTGCTGGGGAAACTGGACAATCACATGCAGAAGAATGAAACCAGACCATTCTCTTACACCACACACAAAGATAACCTCAAAATGGATGAAAGACATCAACTTGAAACAGGAATCCATCAAAATCCTAGAAGAGAACATAGGCATAACCTCTTTGACACTGGCTACAGCAACTTCTTGCTAGAAACATCTCCAAAAGCAAGGGAAACAAAAGGACACATATTGTAATGAGCACTGGGTATTGTGAGTACACTGAGTATTGTGATATGCAGCTAACGAATCCTTGAACACTACATCAAAAACATATGATGTACTATATGCTGGCTAACTGAACATAATAAAAAAAAGCAAAGAAAATAAATTCAAAAAAATAAATAAAATGAAAATTTCATATTTTCAAATAAAACACTGATAAGACAATAGGCAATCAGAGAGGATTAACTACTGATTTTCTTTATTTTATTTTTTTAAATTTTCAGCATAACAGTATTCCTTGTTTTTGCAACAAACCCAGTGCTCCATGCAATCCATGCCCTCTCTAATACCACCACCAGGTTCCCCCAACCTCCCACCCCCCCACCACTTCAAACCCCTCAGATTGTTTTTCAGAGTCCATAGTCCTTCATGGTTCACCTCCCCTTCCAATTTCCCCCAACTCCCTTCTCCTCTCTAACTCCTCTTGTCTTCCATGCTATTTGTTATGCTCCACAAATAAGTGAAACCATATGATAATTGACTTTCTCTGCTTGACTTATTTCACTCAGCATAATCTCTTCCAGTCCCGTCCATATTGCTACAAAGGTTGGGTATTCATCCTTTCTGATGGAGGCATAATACTCTATAGTGTATATGGACCACATCTTCCTTATCCATTCATCCATTAAAGGGCATCTTGGTTCTTTCCACAGTTTGGCGACCGTGGCCATTGCTGCTATAAACTTTGGGGTACAAATGGCCCTTCTTTTCACTACATCTGTATCTTTGGGGTAAATACCCAGTAGTGCAATGGCAGGGTCATAGGGAAGCTCTATTTTTCATTTCTTGAGGAATCTCCACAGTGTTCTCCAAAGTGACTGCACCAACTTGCATTCCTACCAACAGTGTAAGAGGGTTCCCCTTTCTGTTTTTTACTGTCAATAACATTTTAAAATTTTTCTAAGTATTATTTATGTACTTTCATCAAATTTATTGTTTACAGTATTTGAGTTCATTTAAACGTTATCAAGATCATTGTCTATGCATTTTTTTTTTTTAAAGCAGATCATAGTAAGTTCCTGGAAGCTTTAAAGAATATGGAGTTATTTTTTAATTCTCTTTGCCACATGCTTTCAATTTAAATTAAAAAAAAATCCAACTTGACGAAACCTAAAGTTGTACTTAGAAGAAATATTAGAAAAGAAAACAATTTAAGAAAGAAGAAATATTCAGTAACAACAAATTGGTTATGCTGATCCTAGTTCCTAAAGTTACAAATGCAGCAGTTATAGAAAGAAGTTTTTGACATTCACTATTTGGCTTGAAGGATTAAAAAAAAAAAACAAGTATCATTGGCATATTTGAAGATTTCCATGTTCTGTCCACCCAGCAGATAGCTCTGCAGCTCTGCATGTTGAGGCAGTGGTCCAGGCCTTAATAGTGAGGGCTCCTGGCCCAGAGTCTATTGTGTAGGTTTGATAGAAATGAACAAACTAATGGTGTTAAACCATTCATTTGAATGTGTCACACTCTTTTCTAGGTGATGGTGGTGGTTGATATTAGTATTTCTTTGGATACTAATCTTTTTTTTTTTTTTTTAAAGTAACCTACTTGTAGGACAAGGTGATCTGGACAAATGCACAAAGGAGAATATGAGATGAAATTATGTTCTAATGTAGAAAGACTGCAATATATAGTGATGAATATTACAGGAACCTTCTCTTACTAAGTAGAGCTCTGTTAACTTGAGAAAGTACAAAGAAGTTTAAGTGACTGAAAAAAAGTACTGCATTCATAAAATAATTTACAGAAATTTCTCTCAGTGGTTGCTTTATAAAAACTCTTTAAATGGTTGCATTTTATTATTACCAATAACATTTTGATTATTATCAATAAGGGAAAAGAAACACATATCTTCATATAAAAAATATTGTTTTGTTTATAAGTCAGATTTCTTCTACATGGTTTCCAGTATCACCTTTAGTTGTTACTGTGGTAGGCTTAATTGTTCTTATAGTTGTCCTGGTAGTAACAGATGATTGTCCTATTTAGCAATGTTTTTTCTTCCTTTTTAAAATTTTCTTTCTTCTTTACCTCATGGCTACACTATTAATAGGTCAGATTCTGAACAGCAAACAAAGATTGGACCCAATTTCTACTTAGTCAGTGGCTTGGTAACTCTTGGGCACTGTGTTTTCCTGGGTGATAGAATTTAGATTATGTAAGTCTAAGTGATTAATGGGTTAGTCAAGCTGTGTAATATTTTCTTTTGTCTCCCAGTTCATGTACAAGGGACTGTCTTGAATGTTCCCATCTCAGAGGGCTGAGGGAAATTCTTGCTCATCTGCCATAAGGGTTTACATATTTATGAACATATATAATTTGTAAACTGCCATTAGGGGAGCATGATGCATCAAACCTGAGATGATTTATATATTTTAATAAGAAAATATGAATTTATATGATATAATCTTTAGTTTGTATAACTTGGACCTATCTAAGAGAATGTTTGCATGCTTATTGCTTTGTGATATATTCATTAAAGAATATAGAAAATTTCTGAGTGAAATGAAGAAGGAAACGTTGGGTGTTACCAATGCCAAATAATCATGAGCACAGAGTAGAATTCACAGAAGGCGGCAAAGTGGTGACCAAGTCTTATTTGTGGAGCTCAGCAGAACAGATACCCCTGTTGGGACAAAAGACAGGAGTGTTTTCCTACACTTCTTAGAAATTTGGAGCCATTTGAGTAGAGAAAACTACCATTGAGCCTTGAAAAACTATTATAAATTACTATCTGATTTTTATTTGACTAAACTTGAATTTAAAAATGAGATTTTACTGAAAATTCCTTTCAATTATTGCTTGTATTCTGGAGTTTTAAAACTTCCATCCACTACTTTTGATTAAGTTAGTGCCTGGCTAGAAAAATAGTGGTCTATCTTGATCTTTGGCCCCAAATATACCTACGTTTGCTTTTTGTTTCTGAATACCTAGGGATTTCCTGAAAGTAGGAAATATTAAGAAGGGGGGAAAAGATATTTTAATTTTTTGGAAGAAAGAAAGGAAGATACTTTATGACAGAATATTTGAATAGTTTAATCCTATGATATAACTGGAGAGGTCTCCATTATTGTGTTCTTTTAACATACCTTATTCACCCCATTATGTCTCTTACTTCTTTCTCACTAGATATAAAATTTCTTCCTGCATGTTGTGGTTCCAAAAAGTTCTGTGTCATAGTATATAAATATAAATGTCAGATATGTTCATGAGTTCATGAAAAATATTGACACTCTTCCTAGGAAAATTTACATAAACAAAAATGTGTATATATGTGTGTGTGTATATATATATATATATATATATATATATATACACATGATCACATATATTTTAAATGCGTTCAGAAACAAAAATGAAATTTAAATTAAGACCTATAGAAATTGTGAAGAATCAACATGTCACCTAGCCGTTTAACTTAGAAGTGTACCTGCAGTTGAAAGTTAAGCTAAAACAGTATAAAATGAACATACTTGGAAACATGTAATCCTGAAGAAATAGAAAATTTCCTAGGCTGGAATATAACTTAATGAAACGTTTACAGTTGTAGGAAAAGAATATGTCATTTGAAAGGTAATTGGTCAAATAGGCCAAGTATTAGCATATGCATGTATCCACTGCCCAAGAGAGAGCCCAAGACCTTGGACTGAGGAATTCCATCTGCTAGATACTGATGTAGAAATTGATGTGAGCAGAAGCTATAGACTGGACTTTGTAACTAAACATTACTCATAAAACAACTTCATTCTGTAAAAACAAAAACAAAAAAAAAAAACAACTTTGTTGCTAAAAAATTTAACCAATCTTTTTGTAGTCATCAGTTTTCTAAATATTAATTTTTTAAACCTATAGAAGCTGAGGATCATTCCTACTAAGAATTCACATGTTTAGGAAGCCAAAGATAGCCAGGTACTCTAGACAAAGACCAGGCATTTGGGGAGTTCATTTCAACCTGCAAGGCTCTCCTGGAGAATAAGCTCTTTAAATTAATTTCACATGATTTAGCCAAAATCACTTGCTCATGGAAATTATTCACTTAGATATACAAGAAGTATTTTTTAAGCATCTATCACTATGAATGGTGTTGGGGATACAGAAATAAAATGTATATGGCCCAGGGACATGGCACTTAGAGTTTTTCCTTATCCATTTCTTACTGTCCAGTTAAAGGAAAAAAGATATGATCATTGTTAAATGGTGTGCTTTTGTTATTTTTAATCTAAAATGGGCAAAGAAATAATTACATCCATTTTGTTTATATTGAATAGTATCTACTCAAATACAATTTTATCAAAGAAACTAAAATAATACTTCTAATTACTAATTTTTATGGGCTTTCTAAGATGTAAGAGTCATTTATCACTGTACAGAATAAACAACTGGCAAAGTACAGAAACCCTAAAATGCAGTTTTGGAGATATGTTATGAAATCCTTCTTCCATACAAATAGTTCCTAAACTACTGGATTGAAAAGTGAAACAAGTATGAGCACTAATTGGTCAAAGTGAGTTCAGTTAACAAAAAACGTAATTATATATTTCAGTTGTTTAATACATGATAAGTACTATTTAGCTAGATAATTTTTATATTTATAAAATTATTCTTTATAACCTTTGAATCTAAAGTTCAAAGACATAGATGGCTATTGAAAGAGTGAATAATAACACTAATGTTTTTCCCTTGAATATTCTACTTCTTGGTTATTAAGATCATTATTGTTTTAAATAGCTTCTATAATTTACTCATTGAACTGTTAGATATATAAGATAACAACATTACTGATTGGATTCCACTGAAGAATTATTCTGCAGTAATATAAATATTTACAGCAGCACTTATGATTTATCTTCCTCTCTATATAACATATCAGTTTACCAATATAAGACTTACCACGATTAACTTAGATTCTATTCTACCCTTTCTACTGGACTTCTCTAGCAAATAATTTTAAATATTTGTATCTCATGATATTTTAAGGTTATTTTACATTTTATTTGCCATTTTTATCTTAACAATGACTCAACTTTAATTATGTGGTGTAATATATCAAATGTACCCTTTGGATATCCCTAGCATTTCCATTGAGTTCATTCTGGAGAAGATATGTGTATATTATTGTACAAATACCCAGTTAGCCTAGTATAAGTCACTGAAAGTCATGATTTTCAAAATTTAAGTCTATGAACATTCTCTCTCTGCATTCTCACTAAACTCTTTAAAATTCTCTATTTCTTTCTAAAGGATTATTGACAAAAAGAAATTATCAGGCAAAAGTTTGTATTATGCATTCATTGTTCTTTCTGCACAGCTCCTTGATTACCAGATAAATATTGGTTCCTGTCTTCTTTGAGCACCTTTCATCCTCCGCAGTATAATTTTATGTTAAGTTTTAGAGACACCACAATTGAATAGCATAAATCTACTCATTATATCATTTAAGCTTTGACTTTCTATTGTAGCCTGTGGGAAAGAAGGCCTTTCCCTATTCTGCAGTCTAAATTTAAAATCTAGAAATATGACCAGATGTTCTCATTAAGGATTAAATGAATACCATACATGTATATCATTTCTTTCTTATGCATAATATGCCGTGCAATTTTAGTTTTAATTAAATATGGATTTTGTTACCTAGCTCATTCTCCAGATAGCTACACTAACTATAATAATATTCTTAGTATTCTCCAATGCCACTGAATTTTTATAGAGTCACTGTCTTGCTGTGAAACCTTGGCAAGAAATGTACAACATTTATGATCTCTTCATGCAATGTGAGAGCTCCTAAAATAAAACATTCCCTGCTAAATGAAACCCTTTAAGTATTAGTAGCATGGGAAAAATTCATAAGATTTATAAAATGTATATATTATGATTGAGACAAAAGAGAATATTTGTCCATCTTCTCACAGGTATTCTCTGAAAAGCAATTTGAGGGTTTTGAAGGGGCAGGGGGTGGGAAGTTAGGTGAGCCTGGTGGTGGGTAGTATGGAGGGCACATATTGCATGGAGCACTGGGTGTGGTGCATAAACAATGAATTCTGGTACACTGAAAAGAAATTGAAAAAATAAAAAAATTAAAAAATATATATTCTAGGATGCACATAATGACATAAAACTTGCTCAACCTTCAGTGTAAAGTCCAGAATGAAGTCTCAGGTTCACTGAGATATCTCTAGTCACTTATTATTTTTTATAAAGTTATTACAGAGCATCAATCATGTGCCTGGCATTGTGTTGAGGCATGGGTTATAAAATTAGAGGACATATGTATTGCTCTCTAGTGTGCAAACAGGCAAAACAAATAAGCAAAGGATATTATCATTATTAAAGTAGATGCATGTACAAAATACTAACAAAGTTTCACAGAGGAGTATTAACTGAGCTGGTATTAAAAAAGACTTGGCCTTTTGCCACATGGATGAGCCAATAGGGAGGAAAACATATTTACCCAGAGAAAAGAGACATTCTAGCAGCTGGTTAATGTTTAGAAGCAGGAACTTTGAGATCACATTTTCTAGGTTCAAATACAACTTCACAACTTACTGAAAACTTGGCAAAAGTTATGTAAATTCTCTATGCCCCAGTTTCTTCATTTGTTAAATAGAAACTACATCATAGAGTTATTAGAGGGGACACCATGAGTCAATACATGCAAAGTGCTTAGGATCGTTCCTTTTTAAATGTGTGCTAGGTAAAGTTAGAAAACCTAGTTTTCACAGGGTGCCTGGCTGGCTCAATCAATAGAGCATGCAAGCCTTGATCTTGGGGTTGTAATTTCAAGCCCCATGTTGGGTGTAGAAATTACTTAAAAATAAAATCTTTTAAAAAAAGAAGGAAAACTTCAAGTTTTCTGAAATATAAAACTTAATAAATGAATTGATGAGACAGAGTGGCCAGATTGTAATCATTTAAATGCCTTTAAAAAGATATATAGAAAAGACATTTTGAGCAGAGGAGTAATGTGATAGATTAAAGATGGTTCAAATTCTTTGCTACTTCTCCCATTTGAGAAGTGAAGTCCACTTATTCTACTCCTTTCATAACTAGGTTAGTCTCAGTAACAACATTGATGAAAAGAATAAAGCAGAAGTGATTGTCAGTTGCTGGTCCCATGCACTAAGAGACGACCAGAATCCACTTCAAATTCCTCGAAACATTTTCTCTCAAAGTCCTGAGCTTCCCTGCATGAAGTCTGACTATGCACGAGGCCCCTCATAGATATTCTGCCTTTCTGAACTGGGCCCTGTCTTTCAATTATCCCTATTGAGACACCAGATGGATGAGTGAGGTTGCCTTCGATCCCACAGACCAGAACATCTGTCCCTGAAGTCCTCACAATGAACTCCATCAATGTTACATGTAAAAGAGGAATCATTCATCTCATCACTGCCTGGAATTCTGGACCAATAAAATCATAAGATATTATAAAAATGGCTGTTTTAGGTCACTGGGCTTTGGAGTAGTTTGTTACTCATCAATAAATAATCTATCAGGAACAAGTGAGAAGGTCAGATTTTTATATTTTAAAGATCCCTTGGCCTTTGTGATGTAGGGAGGGTATGATAACTAGGATTGAGTCCAGAAACTATAGAATGGTAAGGAGATTTTCAGAAGAATCCAAAACAGAGATTGCAAGGGCTAAACTAGATCAGTGTTACAGATATGAAAAGAAAGGGGGATCACTAAACTAAAAATTAAAGTTTTTCTTTTCTGCATTTTTTTCCTTGTCTTTAGGCTTTCCTCTTACGAGTAGATATGATTTAGAAAAAGTAATTTGAGTGGCTGAAATGGAATTCAAGACAGTAAGCTAGACAGTCAAAGTTCATTTCTTGTGCTCTAAGATAATTCTTTTTTTTAATATTTTATTTATTTATTTGACAGACAGAGATCACAAGTAGGCAGAGAGGTAGGCAGAGAGAGAGGAGAAAGCAGGCTCCCTGCTGAGCAGAGAGCCCGATGCGGGGCTCGATCCCAGGACCCTGGGATCATGACCTGAGCTGAAGGCGGAGGCTTTAACCCACTGAGCCACCCAGGCACCCCTGCTCTAAGATAATTCTTAAAGAGAAACATTATTTGGTACTTGTTGATTTGTTGATTTTATAGAGATATGGACATAGATGATATAGATGCAGATATAGATATAAAGATAGAGATAAAAATGTGGATGTAAATATGGACATGCCAAGGATCCTGGAAGATTCAGACTATAATATTTACATCACAAACCACTGAGCGGGAAGGATGCAAAATGATTTAAGTTCTTATTGTGGCAATGGACTTCTCGTTGAGAGGGGAGAGGATAAACCAATGAGAGTAATATGGGAGAAAAATGTTGTCTTTTGAGTATTCTTGGGTGAGTCCAACAATATGCCTGTTACTAGAATTAAACTTGAAAGTAGGAAGTGCTCTGTTTCATCTTTTTTCCCCAAAATTCTTTTGGCCAAGACCAATAGTTATAATTCATTTAATATTTTAACCTAATACAAAGACATACACACTCAAACTGAAACATTCATTTCAAAAAACACTTCAATAGATTGATGTCCCCAGCCACAACTTTCAGGTTGAAAAGTACTGCCATCAGGAAAAAAACAAAAACAAAAACAAAAACAAAACAAAAAAAAAATCAAATATATTTAAGAGATCCAAAAAGAAACAGCATTTCCATGAATATAGCCCAGGAAGGGAGAGTGAAAGCCTCTTGAATGTCTGCATACAGCCTAGCATCAGGGCCATTGAATATTTGTTTCTAAAATATGTGCCAAGGTCAATGGGAGTACTTCCCAGCTTATAATGGCAGGAGTGCCGCAACTTCCTAGAACCCCCTCTGAAAGGGATGTAAACATATTACAGAATGAGTAAAGAGATGTAACTGCCTGAGCCCTGGATGAGCAGGATATAGACTGCCAATGTGGGCTATGACCAAACATTGTGTCAGGACCTAGTGATTCATGTGAGTGCTGGGAAATCATGCTCACGGACCAGGAACAACTCAGCAGAGGGCAAATAGGAGAGGAACAGTGACATACCCTTTCTCCATAATGCCAGATTGATTAAAAAAAAAAAAAAAAATCCTCACTCCCTGTTCTAAAACTTTGATTAGTTTGTGAGTATGGGGATCTTACATATAAATCTTTCTTATTCAGCAAGATTTGGAATCATTTATGAGATAGACAAAGGAGTCCTAATCAGAGATAAAAATATCATTTTTGTCATGGATAAAGCAATAGGAAAATATTATTTTAGGTCTGTTGTACAAATGTACTTTGCTTATCAATTAGTCTTATCCATCCAATTGTAGTCAGTATTATAAAACCAATGGGGGACTTCTAAGGGGGTGCTACATGGAGAAAGAGAGGATCCATGCTTCTTGAAGGCAGGTTGTGTGTGTGCATGTGCATGTGTGTGTATGTGTGTATGAGAGAGAGAGAGGGAAAGAGAGTGAGCACACAAGCATGAGCAGATAATAGATAATTCTTTCACAGAACACATCAAACAAGTAAGTCATTCCTCCTCTTACAAATGAACATAGAAAGAGACACAAACAGTTTTTCTATACATGAAAATATCAGGGATGTGGAAATAGTGTTCTCCCTACAAATAGTCAGAGTTAACATTTATTGAGTTCTTACCATAAATGAAACACTGTTCTAGAATATGCTTAAGTATCTTGGGCTTTTAAATACTCTACTATGATTCTGTATTCCTTTGTGTATTTTAATCATAAGCAAACTGCTATAAAGAGTAATCTGTCATCAATTTGTTCACTTTGACATATTCTACCTCTGCAACCTGGTACACTCACAGAATGGCTCTCACTAAAGTCACCAATGACCTCCTCATTGCCAAATATAATGGGCAATATTATATTTTTTGTTCTTTTATTTTCCTTCACTTCATTTTTGGGTTCTCTGTAGAATGTATCATTATTAACTCTTCTTGAATACTTCATCCTTGGTTTTCATGATGTCAACATTTTTGCCCCCTTTCCATGTACTGGGACATCAATGTTCTTTATGGAGTGCACTCTTCTAGAATGTTGGAAGAACCCTGTAATTCATTGTCAGACTTAATGTAGGGCTATTACCTATATGCTGATGATGATTCTCTAGTCTGTATATCTAAGTCAGATCTCTCACATAATCTTTAATCCAAATACATAAAAACTATGTAATATCACTACTTGTTCACAGAGGCACCTCAAAAACAAAATATCAGCAATAACCCATTATTATACTTTGAAATCTGCTTCCCCTGCCCCTAGTTTATACACCTATCTTAGAGAATGGAAACCCCATCCAAGCATTTGCCCAAGCAAGATTTATGAAGAAGAGCACAAATTCCTGATTTCTCTTACCAAACATCTGCTGTATGTCTTGTTGATGTCTGGCCCCTCTGTGTTCACATAAGGCATTGCTAACACTATGCCACCTTTACCTTAAAGCCCTTCTAGAAAATTCTTCAAAGAAAGGCAAAAGTTGAATATTGGTAAGTGTGTGAAAATATGTTGTTGCTTTCTAGACAATCTCTACCCAAAAGACATCATTTAGTGGAAGTAATTTTGAAAGGGAATTTGCATCAAGCTAAATGTAAGAGACTACATTAGTGTGTATGTACATGGAGACATGGAACAAAGTGTGATGTTGACTTCTTTTTTGAAATAAACACACAAAAAATAAAATGTCTCTGAAATTATTGGGAAATTGCCAGAATACTAGTATTGAGGAAAGACCTGAGTTTATAGTAAATGAAGCAAATATCCAAGAAAAATTTTTAAGAAGTTAAAAATAAGTCTTTCCTTGACACTGAAACTAGGTTTTCAAATCAAGAAATAAAGTAATGTAAAAAGCTTAAGACTTATTAAGGAAAGATCTACGTATCATAGGATTAATCTTTAAAAAGTTGTTTTTAAAATCACCTTTGAGTGTACTTATTGAAATTTAATATGAACTGTTTCTAAAAGATATATAATGCTTTAGGTATAAAGTTGCATTCTCTTAATATCTAATACCTTAGGATTTACTTACTGCCATCTAGTGTCACTGTAATCAAATTGCAATGACAACTCCTTGGACTAACACATTTTACCTCTTAAGAGTTGAAATTGCTGAAACAGATATGCAAAGAGACAAGTTTGACATTAAACATTCTACCACACTCAAAAGTATTATGAGTTGAAGCAAAGACAGACAATTAAATTATTTTCTTGTAGTGCTTTACAATGAGGCACCAGCTCAATGAAGTAACATGTATGTTACTGAAAGGTGGTAGCACAGTAAATCCTACTTCATTGCCAATAAACTGAAGATCAAAACAATCAACCAAGCTCCACTGGTAATAAATTGAAATTCAGTGGAGCACAAAATGTATTACTGTTAGAATTAATTTTGGCACCAAATGGGTTGTTGAGCTTTCCCCTTTTCTTAAGGCAAATCAACCCTAAGCAAACAGTTAATAGACTGTTGAAAGGTAAATTCAATGTGCTTGTAGTATTCTGATGAAATTTGAATTTTATATTTGATTTTTTTTAAAGATTTTATTTATTTATTTGACAGACAGAGATCACAAGTAGGCAGAGAGGCAGGCAGAGAGAGAGGGAGGAAGCAGGCTCCCTGCTGAGCAGAGAGCTCAATGCGGGGCTCGATCCCAGGACCCTGGGATCTTGACCTGAGCCGAAGGCAGAGGCTTAACCCACTGAGCCACCCAGGTGCCCCTTATATTTGATTTTTAAGAACAGTCATTTGGATTCTATTTTATATGTATTTTGGAGAAATTTTTACAATGGTTTCATGATTAAAATGCATCTTAAAATGTCTATTAGATGACAAATAGAATTTGTTCACACATTTACCAAAAAGCTCTTAAGGACAAGCAGTCAATCCAATCATTGATTATAATAAGCTGGACTGATATTTCACGGACTTCCATGATTTAAAACTTACTAACAAAATTGGAGTATGTCATTGGAAGTTGTTTAGATACTGAGAGAATTTGAAGCATACAATATGGTGCCAAATGAAGGAAGCTGACATGTTTTAAGGGTATTCTGAAATGTGTAGGAATACGAGAGCTACACCCATACATGGTGCTGAACATAAAGATTCTGGATGGGAATTGTAGAGGTGAGACAAGTTCATGACTTCCCTGCTGCAGGTTATCACCAGAAATAATTTCTATAGTTTGTTACCAGACTAGGAAAAGATTTCTATTTAATACTTCCACTCTGAATGAGGTAACTAACTTGTTCAAGATCATCTGTTGGCAGAATCAGAATTTTGCCTCAAATTTCCTAACTCATACAAAGGTTTCTTTTAACTACAAAGCATTTTTTGTGTAGACCTTCAACCTGATAATATCTTAAGCCTTTAGTAGTACTTGGTTTTTCATAGTAAAGATTCATAATAGATATAATTTAACTTCAAATTCATTCTTTTCATCATCTAGAGCTGAATCTCTTCCTTGTGAATCTTCAGAAAGCACAGGAGAGATTACTATTAGTATTGCATAAGTCCATTTGAAAACATTTATGGTTTTATTCCTTCTATTTGCCAAGTTAAAGCTTCTCTTTAATCCATGTGGGCGTTGACTTCCATAGTTACATAAGGAGGCAATTTCATAACAAAATAATTATCCTTCTTAGTTCTAGAAAACAAGGTTTATTCACCTGCTGATAATGGATACACAATTAGTCATCAATAACCCTTACCAAGATTATTCTATAAAGAAAATAGTATTCCTCCTTTTCCTCAGAATCTGAATGCTATGGTGTAATAAAATATACAAAATACATTCTATGCCTGCAAGGCAGAAATCATTACTCTGGGGCTTTTTGAGTTGGTAAAATTACTTTTTAAGAATGAATCCATACTCTTGTGTTGGTAATGATGATGATGACAATAATACAACCATGAAAAGCTGACTTTATCCTGCTAACATATAGATGAGTTTCTCTATGTTCAGTTTGATATAATTTTCAAGCAATCAGTTTAAGCAATCAATAAGCAAATTCCAGAAATCATATAAAATATTCTTACTAATGGATAAATACTGACAAATATTGGTAGGTGAATTGTTCATAAGAACTGTAGGCATTTTGCATATTTTTGAATCATCTATTTTGAAGAATAAGAAATATTAAATTGTATGTAAAATGGTATACTTTTTAGTATTTAATGCTTTTTTGCCTTCTTAACCTTTATTTATATAAATCAACTGTAAATCTTTTAAGGGGAGTGAAAATGGTTAAAATGAACATGAGAATTCTGAGAAATCATACAATGCCAACAGGACATTAAAAAGCAAATTGACTACTATTGAAATGAAAGCCTAGAATGAATGAAATTGAACAAAGAAAATGAAAAATGAGTAAGGAGATTAGAAATGAGATAAAGAACAAAATGTAAAAAAGTTAATCAAATGAAATACTTGATTGGAATAACCAAGAAGATGTAATCAATGTAAAAGGGCATAACTTAGGAAAACAATGTTATAACTGTGGATATGGCAATAAACTGATAGCTTGTTCTCATAACACATCTATCTGGTGTTTCCATCTGACAAAAAAAAAAAAATGTGTATTATATTCTAGAGGCCATCAACAAATCACTTTGGCCCACTTTGCTTGCCATTCCTGGGCCTGCATTTGATCACTTTGCTCTCTTAGAAGTGTGAACATTATATTCTAAGTGTTATGCTTGAACAACAAATTGATGTGCTTGCATAGAAAATCTAAATAATTAGGTCCTTAAAATTTTGTATGTAGGCATTCAAATCTGTTGGCTTGACATTTGTTATCCTGGGCATAGTTTATTATACATATCTTATATTAATTATGAGTATAAACATATAGAATTATAAACACCTCTCTTTGGCATTCTGATTACACATTTCAATTCCTCCCCACCTAAGATAGGATATGATAGCTTACCTTAACAAAAATAGTTATGGAAAAATCCTCCATTCCCCAAAATGCCTTTCTCCCAGGTTTGGTATAGCCTGTTTATTACATTTTTACTACAGAATAGGTCAAAGAATGAAATGTGTCTTTAATTTAATGCCATGATTTGTGGAGTGCTTGGGTGGCTCAGTTGGTTAAGCATCCAACTCTTGATTTCGGCTGAAGTCATGATCTCAGTATCCTGGGATCAAGTACATCAGGTTTTGTGAACAATGGGAAATCTGCTTGAAAATTCTCCCTTTGTCTCCCTCTGTCCCTCCCTCTCTTTCTCTCTTTCAAATAGATAAATAAATCTTTAAATAAAATAATCTCATTATTTTCAAGAGCCATTTAGTCATGTCATTTGCCATTGCTGTGTACGCAACAAGTTAGATTTAGGTAAGAAACATGTTTTCTTGAGGTGCCTGGGTGGTTCAGTGGGTTAAAGCCTCTGCCTTTGGCTCAGGTCATGATCCCAGGGTCCTGGGATCTAGCGCTGCATTGGGCTCTCTGCTCAGCGGGGAGCCTGCTTCCTCCTCTCTGCCTGCTTCTTTGCCTACTTGTGATCTCTGTCTGTCAAATAAATAAATAAAATCTTTTTTAAAAAAAGAAAAGAAACATGTTTTCTCTTATAAATTTCTTCTAAGTTTTGTTCACATCCAATGAGTGGCAAAAATGTTGACTTTATTAACCACTAAGGCATTAATTACTTCTCTCTTTCCATAATATTTTAAGAGTTTATGTCTATGTGTTATTTCTGTGCTATTGTCAAATACCAAAGATTGGAATGTAAGACCCGACATACAGATAATAGGTGTTTTTGAAGAAGGAAACCAAAGCAAGGAAATGGAGTTAATACTAAAACTTATACTTCAGAAGAATTTTTGAAAAAGATATTGAAATTACATATTGAAAGTTACAATATGTACCTGAAAATACTGAACCAGAACAACCATTATGAGGAAATATGCTAATAAGATTACTAGATTTTAAAGAAATATTTTATAAAATAATTTGTGCATCTAGGAAAAAAGTGTATAACTTATAACGCAAAGAGAATATTTTGTCATTAGGCTTTGTGAACACAATTTAATACTAAAAGAAAGTTAATTAGCATATTTAAAGTATAAGGGATTAAAAATATAAGTCCAAGAGTTTACATCCAGTAAAACTGACTTACAGTGATAAAGGCCAAGACATATTGCTATTAACAGTTGACCTAGAGAATACTGCTCCCATAAGCTCCTCTTAAGAATTTCACTAGAGTGAAATTTAGATGACATAACTTTATGATGAGCATTAAACCTATAGTTATTTGTAGAATTAAGACTAAAAATCATAATGACAATATGTTCTGATAATGTAGATATAGTACAACTATGAAAAATAAGTGGGGACATAAAGAGCATATGAAAATAATATTTTAACTCTTCTCAGTAATTCTACTGGGGAAAGTAATGTTAACTTTTATAATTCTAAAACTTGTGTGTGATGTGAGATAAAACAAATTAGTAATTATAGAACTTTCTAGTTACGCCATCCTTTCTGTCCCCTGAATCAGAATTCTCAGTATAATATAATGATGAAATAGACGGAATACTAAGGTGTTTACATAAAAACGCTACAGTCCTGACTGTGAAGGGAGGTTGCCAACTGAACTAAGGAGATATATGTATAAAATACATATAGATACAAAGATATATCTTATATGTATATTAATTTATCTATAGATCTATGTGTTGTTTCATAATATATAAGATATATTATAGATCATAACTCTCTTTAAGTAAGGCTATAATTGGAATGGACCACATGGGGGGGGGGTTCTAGAATTGCCAACAAATTCTTCTTTATCTAGTTACAAGGATGTTTGCCTTATAGTAACCCATAAAACTGTACACTTCTTTTGACTGTTTTAGTGTTTTATTATACCTGTTATTTTTTAATAGAAGAGCTAAAATGACTAAGGTATTTCTACTATAAAAAATTAGTCATAGGGGCACTGGGTGGCTCAATCAGTTAAGCCTCTGCTTTCAGCTCAGGTCCTGGGATGGAGCCCTCAGTCTCCCTGTTCAATGAGTGGAGAGTCTGCTCAGTGGGGAGTCTGCTTCTCCCTCTCCCTCTGCTCCTCCCCCAGCTTGTGATCTCTTCCTCTATCTCAAATAAATAAAATTCCTTAAAAAATAATTAGTCATAATAATTATAACCTTCCAATATTTTGGTTATCCTATTATCCATTCTGGCCCCATGGTGAACATAATTCATAAGATCGAATGCTGAGACACATATTACAACATATTCTGGTGTCATCTACTTGAAAGGAATCCTCTTGATAGGATTGTTAGCTATTACAGCAAAATGTCACACCGAAACTAACTAGTGACAAGCCAAAAGAACACCAAAATTTCCAAGCATAAATTTCTTCATATATTGGGAAATAAGAAATATTTATCTTTTTAAATAATAACTGAGTACCTATGTTAATTTTGGCTATTAATTCTTTTTCCGTGAATGCTAAGAAAGTTAAAATACCATTGTTTTCTCTTTCTTTTAGTACTCTAATATTCACTGAATGTTATATTCGCCAACAAATAAATTAAAAAACTAGGAAATTGCCCAAACTCAAAAAAAAAAAAAAAAAAAGTAAAATCAAAGAAAAAATTTACTGTGCCTAACAACTCCCAAGTCTCTACTGAGCCCCCATGATGAAAACTAATTTTGGTTACAAGCCCATTTAAATAGATGCTATAGTACATGTAATTGTGTACCAAAACTCCTTTTATATTTATTTTTGCTTTAAGTGTAATGGGCTTTACTACAAACTATGCAAGCCAATGAGCCCAAAATGAGAGCACTATTTTACAGTGGTATGTACCTATAATAATATTCAGTATAAAATGCATAAGGTATTCAAAACTGTGATTTATGTGGATAATGGTAAACACTCTTTTATAGTAATAAAATGCAGGTCTATAGTGAACAATTTCAGTTATTTGCATTCTAGATTTACAGATCCTGGAAAACATTCCCTGCTGTAATAAGTCTTGCAAATATTGTGTGTGTGTGTGTGTGTGTGAGAGAGAGAGAAAGACAGAGACAGAGAGACAAAGACAGAGAGAAATGCCTCTTGATTCAGAATAAAAATTGTCTTAAGTTCTTACATTAGAACCAATAGTATAATATATCAAATTCATAAAATATCTCTAAGTAAATATCACAATAGACTGAATTATGGAAAACAAATTAATTGTGGAGAACAAATAATAAATATACTTCAAATTACAACACCAAAATGTGTATTTCTTGCCCCAAACTATTTTATTCTAAACTAGTAACTCATTAGAAAGAGAAGAAAAGAGCTGTGTTTTGTAGCTGCCATGTCCTTAAGGGATTAAATTCAGTGCTAAAAAGCTGGTTCGGTAAAATTTCTATTTTAACATTTGGACAACTGTATAGTTGTTCGATAACTTTGCCTTTTACTATTTCTATCTGCATTGTTAATCACAATTCTGGGATACCTAACAGTTTAACATGCCAATTTCTATCAGTTTGTGAAGTAATTGAGGATGGCAGCAAGAAGATGTTCTTAGTACTTAGTGATGAATTGGAATTTTCTAAAATCTCATCAAACTTAACATGTATCTCTGCTGAAATATATGTATATATACAGAAGATGTAGACTATATGATATTTAGATTTTATAACATAATAACATGAAAAGCACTATTTTAATATATTCACTCATAAATCAATCAACAGCAACTATAAAGTGTCTCTGTAGGAATAATAAACAACGTAAATCCTCAATTTTGGCACCTTTGTGTTTTCTAAGTACCAAAACACCTTTATATATTTTCAAAGAAAGGTAAAACATTTATTTGTGGTTTTTATCTATACATAGTCATCTTTGAACATATGCTAAAACTGAATATATCTTTATACTGAATTTTATGATTCCATCATTCCTTGGTAGAATTTAGTTACCACTTTATAATAAAAGTTCATGTTTAGGGGTCCATCATCTAATGTTCTGATCCAGCATTCAAAGACAACATCTACAAGCTGTGAAATACATTAGAAAAATTGAGCAACACATTGAAGTGGGAATTGGAGAAGCAGATTTCTCTAGAAGGTATCCATACTTCAAAATATAAAATCCCAGTGGATGGGAGCAACAGTAAGCACTGTAAAGCAGTTAGGAAAATGATGAGTTAAAGAAAAGTTTGAATGGAGAAATGTACATAAATTATTGTTTTTCCCAGTGTCAAGGATTCTTTCAACCTTTGACTCTTAAAAACACCAGTATTACAACAGATTTTGGAAACATGTTTTGCATTTTGGAAAAAAAAAAAACACATCAGTTTGGCAAATAAAGGAGACAATAAACTAAAAAATTCATATCTAAATGCCCTGAAGTCTTGCTATAACATGACCTACTATAAGACGAATTTCTGTCTGAGGTATTTCTATCTCCTACTTCTTCCAAGGGAATTCATTAGAGTAAGAAGAAAAAGAACCTAGTGGTAACATTTTTTAACCTATAACAGAATAATGTGGTGTTGACCATGTTGTAAACTCCAGCATCCTTTTTTTAAAAAGAGAATAAGATCAGGTGACTTTTTTTTTTAACATTATAGTAAAAAATATTATTTATAAGATCACCACGTGAGATTTATTTGTTCCTTATATATTATCACACCATACATTTTAGTCACTACAGGGGATTTACAAAACATAAAAAATAAAATTCTAATAAAGTCATCTTTATTAACAAGGAAAATAAAAAATGAAGAAAATGGTCTACTTTTTATGAGCCTAATATTCTCAATTATGCTCAAATCTTCAATGAATGAGATGAATTCAGCATGTGTAGGTGGGCTGTTATCCTAGCGATATGCAGAATGAACAAAAATCTTTCCTTAAAGAAAAATCCCAATACTGAATACTTAATACTGGAAATAGTTACAAGAAAGGAACTCAGGAAGAAAGTATCAACATCATATAGCATCAGGCTTTCTCCTCTGTGAAGAAAAATAAGTAAATATCTATTTATGTTGTTAAATAACAAAAAGTAAAAGGCACATGCAGATTATGTAGGTGACTAGCCTAAATAAACAAGTACACTAAGTAATTTAGTAGGAAAAATGTTATTTTTCCATTGTCTTATAATGTAACCAAAGTCCAAGATCACGAGTTCTTTCTTGATGACTATTTCTTAGATTCGTCACAATTCTGGCCCAGTGGTGCCCTCCTCTCTTTTACTACACTCTCCTTACATGTGTAACTCGTTCAGGTTATCCCTGTATCGGAAACTGTGTGATTATTTTCGAATTTCTCACTTTGTGAAAGAAGTCATTTTTCTGTAGCTGTTCCCTAGTTTTTATATTTTTTCCATTTTTCTACAAAAATCAAGTGAAATGTTACCTACTTCCTTTATTTGCAAGAGGCTCCATTACTGAAAAAATGTCATATTGTGGTTTGTATAATTATGCTTTCAGGATGAAATGCATAAATTGGGAGATTTTTTTTTTTCTATGTATTTCCTACCTGAGACAATACCAGATGGTACTATGCTAGTCTCAGGTTGATCATTATGTGAGAGACCTGGGCTCACAGCCAGACCAACACGCCATTGACTAAGAGAAAACAATGTAACGCTGAACTGTACATAAAAATCACAAGTGGTGCTTTTGTAATTTAAACAGACATCTGCTTTCACATGTCATGTTTATCTGAAATATATACACATTTCTGATCTGATCTAGTTATTAAACTGAACTTAAGAGGGTAATTAATAATATATGTACTTGAGACACGGATACATCAGATATAGGTGTATACACCTGTAGGGTACAGATATCTGCCAATGCAGGTAACAGCTATTCCTATGTATGTGTGTACTTCTCATGCAAGTATACACATGCACATATACATTGAGACACAGTAGAACACTAAAAATTTACAAATTTCTCTGAGATCTCCCTGTTTATGCATTTGTTTCCTAAGCTTTCCCTGATATTACATGAGAGTGAGGTTATTGAATTTACCCAGTAAGATCCCAATGTGACAAAGTCATAAACTAGACACGGAGCACGGGTGAACACCCTGCTTTCTGATTAGTGGTGTTTTTATTGGCTTTGGCAACAAAACTTCCAGAGAAACTCTTCATTTGAAATTTTATAAAAGTGCAAATGTTTGTATTTTAGTAAGCAAAAGGAAAACTCCTTGTTTTCTTTCCTTTTCTTTTTTTTTTCTTTCTTTTGGTGTGAGAATATCCTCAGTAGCATCTCTGATTCATCCCTTGTACATGTAGTTGTGTGATTACCCCAGTCATCATAACTGTTATCCAAATGTCAAGAAATACAAGCCTCGGGATTTGGGGTTATATCTTTCTCTTCTTCCATCCCTTCATTTTCTAGACTCTTCTGTATTTTTGACCATCAGTAGTATAGCTATGAGAAGACTGTTGATGTTTTACATAACAACGGTTTGGCAGATCTAATAGCTCATGGAAGACATCTAAAAAGAACAAAAGCAGCACAGAACTTTAGCTTTATGTTGACTAGCTCATTACATAGAGTTCCTTTACTTTGCAAAATACCACATAAATGATTTGGTTAACCTGGTAGAACTTAAATCTTTCCAGTACACATATTTTTAATTACCCTATTAAGTTCAGTTTCATAACTAGATCAAATCAGGAAAAAAATATATTATTGAAGCTTTGCAGAGGGCACAAAAATCATTTGCAGTAATAACAACTTAATATTTACATGGTAATTTAAATACAATTTAACAAGGTAATTAATCTTTAGGTAAGCACAATCCTTTCCATAGACTTTTAGCTTACAATAGCTGATTGCAAGAGCAAATAAGCTGGGCTTCTTTTTTAGAAATGCTTCTATTACTGGTTTCAGCTTGTGGTGGGTTAAATTAATAGGAGTTTTATATATAAACACTTGTATCACATTATACATATTATTTCATACATATTGTATACCCTAAACTGCCTATGTATCTATACATGTATGAATATTTATGTGTGAGGTGTATATGTGTAAGGTACAGCTCCCAGTCAGCCACATGATCATGAGTGTAAAAAACCAGTGATCTTAAAAGCATTTTTTACCCATATAACCATTCTGTTCTTCACTTTTGATACACTCTTCAATAAATTACATGAGATATTCAACACTTTACTATAAAATAAACCTTACGTTAGATTATTTTGCCCAAATGTAGGCTAATGTAAGTATTCTGAGCATGTTTAAAGTAGGCTAAGCTGTGATGCTTGGTAGGTTAGATGTATGCATTTTTAAATTATGATATTTTCAACTTACAATCAGATGTAGCCTCATCATAAGTTGAAGAAGATTTATCTATATAAACTCTCTTATTACTTTGCTCCAGTTCCTTGAAATTTTAGGTTATATGATAGAGAGAAAGCATAGTTTTCATTATACATATAGATAACTTTTATCTAAGTCTTTTTTTAAAGAATCTTTTAAAAGTACACATTGTCTAAACATTCATGTATTATAGTTAAGGTTTAAGGTTTGTAATAAACTAATGAGTTTCTTTCCAGTAAATAAAAAATTATGTGACCTTTAGGATATAAAGTTGGAATAGTAAATCCTAAAATACAGAGACAAAATAAAACACACCCTTATTTTTTTAATATTAGTTAATAGCTTCATTATCTGCTACTTGAAAGACTCAGTATGCATTTTCTAGTATTATTGTTTCCACATATTCCTTTAAAAGCATGTATTATTTTAAAAGCAGAAAAAGTTATTTTACAAATATTATTTTAACATATTGAAACTGATTAACAGGAAATTGAGAAATAGTGAGAAATTACTTTTGCTCTTTCATTTCTGTTTAAAAGAAAAACAAAGCTCAAGCATAGTTGTTCAATAAATATTCCAAGCAGACAAATAAATAGAAAAATCCAGCATTGTTATCTTACACAAAGCCTCTAAGGTATACTCACTCTTTATGTTAATTTATGCCCCCAAAAAAACCCACCCAACAAAGGCTATAAAACACTATGGAAGAAGAACATTAAAAAAAATAATAATAAAAACCGATTGGGGCCTTTAGGGAAGTTAGAAGAACGTCATGTTAAATTTTACTATGAAAAATCTCTTTAAAGATTTCTCATTTCTTGGGTAACTAATACATGAATATAACTAGTATCCCAAAGTAAAATACTGTGTGGTTGATACTGTTATTGTTGTCAGAATTTAGTAGATAAGAAAACTTGAAATTAAAAAGTCATAAATCTCAGAATCTTTTAGCTAGGTAGTCATAATGAAAACATTATTTTTTCTTTATTCAAAATCCAACATTCTTTCACCCTTCCATAAGGCATTTATAACTTTCATTTGAATTTATAAATAATTTTCTTAAATATTTATTTATTTATTTTTTAAAACATCATGGCATATACATTTTATAAATGAAAATCTAAACCCACTCAAGTATTGGCTTATTTCTAAATAAGTTTTATTGGGGAAGCTCCTAAATATTTCAAATGGATGTTCAATCTTTGCATGACCAATTCTTTAAATGATGTTATTTTATTTGATATGAGGGAAATTGTTAGTTATAATCTTTATTAGGTACTCTTAAGTACTAAAAATATTTACTTTTTAATAGTATCCAATAAATATATTTAACTGAATATGAATAGTAAAGATCATAAAACATTTTATTATAACCCTCTTTGATCCATGAGAATTGACAATGTAACAATCCTTAATACATATATACATGTATATATGTTGACTTCCCAGAAGTATAGGTACTATTTTTTTAAAAGATTTTATTTCTTTATTTGAGAGAAGCAGACTCCCTGCTAAGCAAGGAACCCAATGTGGGACTTAATCAAGACCTCAGCTGAAGGCAGAGACTTAAGCGACAGAGCCACCCAGGTGCCCAAGGTACTATTTTATAATAACGACCAAGCCAAACAAAGAAAATAAACAACAACAAAAATCTTAAATTTTTTGTTGATTAAGAAGACAAAGGGAAAAGCAAAACAAGTTTCACCACAGCTTTCCTAGAACTGTGAACTTTTTCACTGTGCAGAAATTTGGCCTTCAGTGAGAGGTTTTGTGATAGAATTGTTCATCATTGCCAGACTTCATTTACTGTTCTTTCTAAAAAATCTGAAAAGTATTTCCTAATTCCTCAGATCAGGAAGTGAAGGAATAAGAGTAGAACTAAATATAAGCAGTAATAAAAGCAATATGTTGCATTTCCTCAAGAGGTCTACAAATCTCTCAAAGGTAACATAATGTCCTCACCACCTACCAGAGCACTCAGAATGACAGGGGTCCACTGACCAGAAGCAGACATGCACAATTCTATCCAGACTAACTTTTCTTCATAGATTACCAGCTCTTTTGATTCTAAATCAATCACTCATCCCTTCCCCACTTTTCTGTTTCAGCTGAATTTTCCTTGCCTTCTGCATAGCTGCTTTCTTTATCCTCACTTCCTTTCTTCCTTAAACTAATAAATGAAGTTACTACTGCTGGACTCTACATGTGTACATCATGTATTTGGGTTAGTGCTTATACTTAGTTGATCTACATATGGTTTTTTTCTGCAATAATAACTCATCTCCTAAACAAACATTGAGCTGGATGTTTCCAGCATAGTTGTTTTTGAGGAAATACACAAAATTCAAATTCAGGTACATCTTGACTACTGAAAAAAAAAATGGTTGTGTATGTGTTAATAAGTTTCAACATCAAATTATGGCAAAGGAAAATGACATAGTGTCTTCAAAATCTCTTTCAGATATAGGATCAATTCTCAGAAATCACATGAAAATAGTTCAAGGAAATAGTTTCTGTTAAATGCCAAGTTAAGTTCTCACTAGGAAGAAATAAGTATTGAGGCTGTCTTCTTAGATTGCTAATAATAATGGAAATTATATGTAGCCATACAGAAATTAACAGCAAGTCATATTTCCCTGTTTTATTCTATGGGTTTGGAATGGAGAAAAGGTATGAGATCAAGGGGTGTATATTAAAAGATCAAACCACAGAAAAGAGGAAGAAACAATGAAAAAGCAAGACTATCCAATGGACAGGCCTAGATAAACTCATTTAGAAATTCATAGATTCTGTGCTTTAATGTTCATTCTTTTCCCAAATGTCATTACAGTATTAGTACAATAGTCCTTCGGATCATGGCAACAGCAACAACAACAATTTAGATCTTAGATAACATGTGAAGTATTTTACAGACAAATAAAATAAAATTATGAGAAGTCCTCAGGGTTACCATGCTAGTTACGGACAAAACCTGCCAAGTTAGGTGCAGAATCCAAGTTCAAGGTCCTTTTCATTATGACAGAGTAATAATGAATTCCATATAATTCAACTTATTCATGTTAAAGCCCACTATTTTAATGAATAATTACCTTGATTTCATTCTGTCTGTAAGAGGTAGAATATTTTATGGAAGAAATATGAACTTAGTTTGAGGTATCTTCTTCATGAGAATTCTTTGCAGAAATATTAAATGGGAATTTGAACAGATCACTTTAATTTCAGAATTGAGATCTATCTTCAAAATCGTAAACATGTACACGACATTGAAAGCCATAGAAACTAATGAGAGTGTCTGAGGATAAAATAAGGATAAAGAGAGGGACTAAAAGAGAGTCCTAAGGAACTCTTCTTTTAGTTATCATTTTGTGCTCTAAATTCTTAGGACCTAGGAGAATATTTGATAAAATGTTTAACCAATGGATGAAATAATTATAATCCCTTAGAAGCAGAAGAACCAGAAAATGAAGATGAGTAGGAAGACAGATGGTAAAGAAACATCAGAAAATTTTAGTGCCATAGAATCTAAAGGAAGAAAGAAATTTGAGGGAAAATGCTGTTGAGATTAAGCATGGGGAACTTGAACAAATCATATTGGACACATGCACCACCCCCAGAATCTTTAGTCACATGAGTTTTGGTAAAATGGAGGGGGATAAACAAGATTTTAGAAATAAGTCATAATCCTGCTCACAACATATTCATAGTCTAATGGGGAGATGGGAAAGGACAGATAAATAAATGAATTACTACAATAGATTAAGACAATGTGACAACAGAAACAACAACAGCAACAACAAACATGGGGGCTCTATAGAAACCCATAAGTCATAATAGGGTTTCTTGGAAAAAGTGATGGCTGAGTTGAGTCTTAAGGACCACAGGGATAAACTACACAGAGTAGCAGTTATAGATGAGCAATGGGGATGCTTACTAGTGTGTTTCAGGTGTAAAAGTACACATACAAAAACAGAAATATGAAGGTAAACCTAATGAACTTAAGTCATTCATTGAGGTACTAGTGTGTGTAATCAATCATAGTACTGAGAACATCCTGGCTTCCTGCCTTGCTCCTCACTATTTCAGTCAAATCCAATATATTTTAATTGAAAATTTAAAAAATGCAACTTCACTCCTAAAGTTTCCGACTAACTTTGAGCAGTAGCTAATTCCTTTAAAGGATCTAAATTAACATTTCCTTTATATAGAAAGGAAATGACATTAAAAGAGAATCAGTGTCTTCCCAACTTACAAAAATAAGTGAAAAGAAACACATACTCTTCTCAGGCTCTTAATATATAGATATATAAAATCCAAGCAAAGAAAATGACCAGAATGGTAGAAAGAAATGCATATGAAAGTAACAGTTACACATTTTAAGAATTAGTTTCCCTGAAAATTATCTATTACAGCTTGTGGTAAATTGTTTTCCCATCATTTTGTAGTAACTGTCTAAAAAAAGAATATTTGAGAGTGACTCATAGTTATGAGAAAGGGAGCTATCTTAGTAATTCTATCATTATTATATAATTGTGGGGATACAACCGTGAAATGATTTTGCATTTATTTTGTAGTGAGGTAGTGAAGAAAATTCATGTAGAATCGTAAGTGTTAATGGGTACAGGAAAATGGGCAAATAGATCTCTAATGGAAAATAACAGAAATGTAAGGGCAACTTGGGAATCTAATCAGCAAATATCATTGAAGAAGCTACTTCCAAAAATACATAGCTCTGAAAAAAAAGAAAAAAGTACTATTCATCTGGATCTCTTGGGTATATGATCCCCTTTTTCTTAATACATTGAATTTGATATCAGAATTACTTATAACTGAGACTTTGAAGATGGTATATTTATCTAATCCTTCTATTCATCATCTGTGCATTATTTAAGGAAAGTAAATATTCACCTGTATTTACAATGAAAAGATTTGTGTGAAAATTTAAAAGATAACCAGAAAAGCTTATCTAAGCAAAGAAATGAGAAATTATGCCCGCCACCCATATCTTAAATCAATCACAAATTACTATATTATTTTCCATCCGGATCTGATATTTACCAAAAATCCAATATTCTAACATCAAACATTTATTTTAGGATACCTAATGTATATAGCACTTTACAAAGCAATATCACAAAAGTCCATCTCTATGCTAAGAGAAATTTACATGTGCCCAATGAGAGAGAATGCTCATCTCTAATGGACATGGTTGTCTGCAGGTAATAAGTTTGGGTTTCAACTTTTGGAAGGTAAATGGAAGACTTAAAACTTAGAAATACTTGATGGAAAATAAAAACAAATAAAACATTAAAGTTATATTACTCTAAATACCAAGGAATACATTTACAGAGGAATGAATGGGTGGTATTAAATATAATTTACAGAAAATTGAGAAACATATGATGAAAAGACATGAACAAAATCTCATGGAAATAAAATCTGAGAATTGTGGTTAACTGTGAATAGTGTAATATGAAATAAAAAATATTAAAAAGGTAGGTGTATTAGAAGATGACCGAGTAATAGGACGACCATATGCTTGTTTCATTCCTCAAACACAGTCAGAGAACTATCAAATCATTCAGAATGCTCAAGAAATCCATCTGAAGACTGAAAGAACAAACTACACAATGAATGGGAGAGGGGAGGCCAAATAGTGAAAGGTGCAGAGACATGATTTGGGTGTGGAAAGTATCATGAGTGTTGCAGAGGGGAGGGAGCCTGGATCATGGACAGAGGAGAGAGAGAGAGAGAGAGCTAGAGCAACAAGGGGATCACACAAGAAAAACAGTTCCCCAAAATCACTGACTAGGAAAATGAGAAGGGGGATTATCATGAGTGTTTACAACCAGCAGAGCTCAAACTGAATTTTTAGAAGTCCATGCAGTCATCTGGTGTGGAGCCTGCCATAGTAGTGCTTCTGTGGAAGAGGGCCGAGGCCCAGGAGAACATGGTGCAATTTGAAGATCCCCTGAGATACATGGGGAGAGACCTGTCCCTCCTCTTGAAGTGCATCTGGGAGAGGTGGCTTTGCCACTCGGGATAAAAGAGCTAGCAGGTGCCATTGCACTCCCCTGTCCCTTAAGCATAGGACAGAGACATCGGCTGAGGGTGGCTCACCTGGACCTGGGTTTTTGCTGTGCTTTCCTCTAAACCTCTAGCTCCTGTGCATTGGTGTAACTGCCCTTCGGGGAAAAACCAGCATCAGCCCCAGTGCAGTAAGACCCTCCACCAGAGGACCAGTACAGGTCCATGCCACTCCAGGTCCCTGAAGTTTGGAGTTTTGAAACTCAGCCAGTGTGCCTGAGATAAAACAAAGGTGCACTGCACTTCTGGGCAGGCAGATGGCCCAGATATAAACAGGGTGAAGGTAGGGATCTGAGGGATGCTTGGGACACACAGGGGAGATTGTTTGGTCTTCTGAGAGGGCTTCCTGGAGAGCAGCAGCCATGAACTCCCCTCTCCAGGAATAAGGAAGAGAGCTGGCGACATTTTTTTTCTCCCCCATCCATCAGCATCTACTGACTTCAGTGAGCATCAAAATGAAAACCCACTTAAAAAAAAAAAAAAAAATCATCGGGGCGCCTGGGTGGCTCAGTCGTTAAGTGTCACCTTCCACTCAGGTCATGATCTCGGGGTCCTGGGATTGAGCCCCACATCTGCTCCTGCTCCTGCTCCACTGGAAGCCTGCTTCTCCCTCTCCCACTCCCACAGCTTGTGCTCCCTCTCTCGCTGTGTCTCTTTCTCTGTCAAATAAATAAATAAAATATTTAAAAAATAAATAAATAAAATCATCAAGGTGATTAGAGGTATGGCCCTACAAATGCAATTTTTGCCCCCTGTTTGGAACTGTTTATTTGCAATAATTTCATCCAGTCAGTACTGTATAATCTGTGGGAACATGGTATCTGAGGCATACTTAATACTGCCTAAAATTAATCAGCCTGGCCCTAACTTTTCACTAACTCTCAAACCTTTGCGATTGTCCAAGCAGCCTTCCTTGTCTTTAGTGGCTCCCAATACTCAAGAGTGTGTCAAGACCCATTTTGGTGTGTTATTTTTTTCTTATTCACCTGATGTATAGTAGTTATTCAACTAGTTTCTGGATTTCTTTCAGAGGAAATTGTTCCATACACAGCTGTAGATTCAGTGTGTCCATGGGCGGTGCTGAGTTCAAGAGCCTCCTTAAATGGGAACCATCTTGAATGGGAACTCAATGTCCCTGCATTCTTTGATTTGTGGCCTCCTCACTCCATCTTCAAAACCATCAACAGTGGGTTGAGTTCTTCTCGGGCCTTAAGTATTTCTGACCTCCCATTCTGCCACATATCTCTAACTCACGGGTATTCTACAAGACCTCACTTTTCAAATTTTACTGTGAAAAATATTGCCTCCTTAATGTACAATCTCAGGAAAATATAACCATCTCTCTCTATATATATCTATCTATATATATAGCCATATATATATAAATGTAACCATCTCTCTCTCTCTCTCTATATATATATAGATATATATATACCAAACCAATATTAAAGACATATATATATACCAAAAAATATTAAAGACATATGTGTATATATATATATATAGAGAGAGAGAGAGAGAGAGAGAGAGATGGTTATATTTTCCTGAGATTATACATTAAGGAGGGAATATTTTTCATATATCATATATATGATATATATATATATCAGTTTTATATACCTATATGCAAAGTATAAAGTATAAAAGTATATAAAAATTAAAAAAATAAAAAAGTATATAAAATTAAAAAAACTTAAATATAAGTGATAAAATCATCTTGTTAGAGGAATAGAGAGATATAAATTAGAGGTGAAATACATGTAATCCATAATGCTGTCCTCTTAGCTTGATGCCCAACATAGTTTATCACCATCCATTTGCACATATTCAATTCTAGAATCTTTGCCAATGGAGAGAATTGTGTAAATTTAAATTATGAAACAGTTAGTCACAACTTCATGCTTTTCCTCAAATATTTGAAGAAGTTCATCTTAAAAGAAAATGATGACATATTCAGTGATGGCATATAGACCAAACCAATATTAAAGATATATATACAGTCAGAGACAGATCTCAGTCTTTTAAAATGTAGTATATAATAATAATTATTGTACCAAAATTTTCTCTTTTCTTCTTAGAAATAATGAGCACCTATCACTAGAAGTATTCAAACCCACATGATATGCTTGCATTTCAGAATGTTTTAGAAGATATTTACAAATTGGGACAAAAAGGCAGATGAGCTCTAAGACAGCTTCTTATACAAAAAAATCCATGATTCCTTAGATAGTGGATGAGAGAAATAAAAACATAGAAAGAAATAAAAGAATAAACAACTTTTTTCCTTGCCAGCACTTCACTATTTTTAGAAATATGTTTACCTTTACATTATTATTGTTCTTCTTTCTAAAATATGTTAAAATGGGAAATTTTTACTAATTCAGTCTGATTGGAATTTGTTTCAACTCAGTAAGGTCGGTCTAAACATTATGTACAATAGATGAAGAAAGAGGTGTTAAAGAAAATTAATGAAGGCATAAACTTCAAGGGAATAGTCGTATCATTTGAGAAGCTTATTTGTCTCAAGGGCACTGTTGTAGCTGTTAGCACTATGGTCATAGGAAAAGCCCTTGACTCTACCCATTAACCAGCTAAGAAACCTTGGAAAAGCTTCATAGTTCCTCCAGGGCTTGATTCTTTCATCTGTGGCTGAAAGGATTTAGTCAAGATGATCTCTAAGATTATTCCCATCTCTATGGCTTTATTATTTCAGGTTCCACACAGAACCATATCAAGAGGAGAATATCACTTATTGATTTGGATAACTTTATCTTAAGTAACAAATTACATTTAAAATTTCCCTGGCAATAATCTTTTACATATTATCGAAATAACTGAAAATACAACTTTAAGAATGAAGTGTTTCAGTTTAGTTTATAGACTTTAGTGGAGAAAACCATTTCATGACAGGAGGTAATAAGCAATGCAGCCATTTTTTATAGAAACATGGATATAAAGTTATATATTTTTAGATATTTGCCATCCAATCTCAGCTATAAATGTCTTTATCACCTGCAGTTATCTTTGGAATTAAATCTTTTGAGAGATGAATGCTGTAGACTATTTAATGCCTCAGCGGGTTTAGATGCTTATAACTTGTGAAAAGTTAAAATGTTTTCCCTTTTATTTCATATCTATTCTAAACTCTTATTGTTGCTTTTGAAACAGATATTTTAGAAACAAAAGAGGATGTGAGTGATCATCTAGCCCAATTTTGGCATTTTTAAACCAAGACCACACATTCTTTTCACTCCTCCATCCAGAGGTGTTAGCTACAGCCCTTGCTATTGAAACTCTGAGGTACTCCCTTTGAGATGCTTCACACACTGAGGTGGTTGCATGCTGGAGAGGCCACCTGTACACAATCGGATTGATGATTGGAGCTGAGTTTAACCTTCTGCCATTCCCAATGAAGCATCACATGACTGGAGTTGTTTGGGATCCTCCCATTCCGGCCCATCTGCCAAGTGAATACCCCTGAGTGGCTTCCATCAAAACTACATGAAAGAGGAGACCCATCCATCTGAGTGCTGGTACATTATTAATTCATGAAATTATGAGATATAACAAAATGATTGTTGTTTTAAGCAACTAACTTTTGGATAGTTTTTGTCCTGTTTTTATTTTTACTGCACCAACAGATAAACAGACTTTGGTCCATGAAAGTGAGGTGCTAACATTACAAAATCTAAAATGTGTGGCTCTGGTCTGGGGACAGGGCAACAAGCCAAAGTCTGACAAGTCTTAAAATAAATACTATAGAGGACTTGAAAAGATTGAAAAAAAATTACTAAGAAGTGGTAGAAAGTTTGGTACTCCTTCTACCCAGGTAGCCTGGAAAATATATAATGTACTTAATAAACTTGGTAATCTAGTCAAGATGTTTTCTGGATGAAGTGTTAAAGGTGCTACCTTGTTTCTTCCTGTTGTCTTTTTAAAAATGAGAGAAATGGGAGATGAAATAATCAACTGCTAATAGGATATGGAGTGAACATAAAGGGCTTAGGACAACCATTCCAACCAGCAACTGGTTCTCAAAGTAAGAGATGGTATCAGGGTAGAGATGAAATTTAGTGCACTGTCAGTAGAACAAACCCTTTGGTTTAAGACTTCAGAAGGATGGGTGCCTGGGAGACTCAGTTGGTTAAGTGTCTGCCTTCAGCTCAGGTCATGATCCCAGGGTCCTGAGATCGAGTCCCATACTGGGCTCCCTGCTTAGCGGGGAGCCTGCTTCTCTCTCTCTCTCTCTCTCTGAGAAATAAATAAATAAAATCTTTTTAAAAATTAAAAAAAAAAAGACTTCAGAAGGATTTAAGTCCGTATCAAATATACCCTCTCAGTAACAAAAAGAAAAAGGGCATGCCCTATTAGGTGCTCTAGGAGAGACAATAGGGCTTAGTGCACAAACAATAGCTTCACAGGGAAACCAAGATAAAGAAGGATTTACCCCAAAAAGATTTATGGGTTTGGTTTTGTCTAATGGAACAGATTAAGAATTGACACATAAAAGGCTCATGAGATTTTAAAGGAATTATATTAGCACTGAACAGCACAGAGAGAGTAAAAAAAAAAAAAAAAAAAAAAAAAAGCCTAGAGATAACCAAAATTCTATATAAAAGAAGCATTCTAAGAAAACTAAATTTTGTGGAAAGCAGATTTTATTGGAAAGGAAGTTTTCAGAGGGCAGGACCAAAGCCATGTAAAATTATAACCCAAAGACTAAGACTAAACCTCAATCAGGAAATGAAAATATCTGCCAGATTATATTTAAGAATTACTATAGTATAGTGATTGCTCTGTGTCTCATTTTCTCCATTTTGGAAAAGGAATATTTACTATGATCATCCTATGCCTACTTCTTCTTGGAACTTTCATTTGTCCCAAGAAAACAGATGATTTGTCTCTTCATTTCACAGGCTTACAGTCTAAGAGTAAATTTATCCAAAGGAGGGGGACCCAAAACAGAGATATTTTTAGAGCTAGATATGATTTAAATTGTGATTATGGACCTTAAACCTGAGCTACGTGACACAATAGAATGGGACTTTTGGTGATTATTGCATGATGCAGGAAGATCAATACTGTTGCAAGCAGGGCTTGTACTACAATGGTTTAGCATGAAAGCAAATTATTTGAAACTTCATTTATGGGCAAGCGGTCAGTGATCCCTCCTCTTGAATATGACGTGGTTGAGATTGCTTTAACCAGTAGAGCATGGCAGAAGTGGTGTTAGATTGTCTCATATCATGAAACTTTCACCTTCTTCAATTGACACACTGACCTACCATCTAAGAAATCTAACTCCTCTGCAGCTGCCATGCTGAAGAGGCCATATTAGGCATTTCACTGGTAATTCCAGCTGAATTCAGCCTTCCAAAGGTACCCTTCTAGTCACCGAATGTGTGAGTATACAATTTGCACCCTCCAACCCAGACTCTATAACAGTTTATTATCACCAAATGGCCTCTATTACACCACATGAAAGAGTAGGATTATGCAGAAGATCTCTGTTGGAAGTTCTGACCAACAAAATGTGCGTGATAGAGTAGAATGGTTGTAGGAGTTCTACTACTAAGTTTTGGGATCCTTTGCTCCACAGCAATAGATATCTGGAACATACACCTTCTCCTTTAAAGATCAATCTTTAATGGATAAAATTATGGCAGGGAGAAATGAAGTGACTTGCACAAGTTTATGCAATATTACAGGGGAAGAACTGCAATCCAAAATCAGAGCCCTTATCTTCCTTTTATTTGCACTATACCTCATCATCCTAAAGAAGTTCAACTTTCTTGTATAATGCTATCTTATAATGTTTGGAAATCAAGTACTCACCTTTATGAAAGTCAAACATGCTTCTTCTTAGTCCTTCTGTTTCTTTCCTTTTACCTGATTATCTTCTGCTATTTTATATTTCAAGACTCTGCCCACATAGGAAAATAATAAACATAGGTGAATTCTAATTTTAGTGGACTTCAAAATAGAAATTCAGGGTAGCCTGAAGACAGTAATTTCGAATCACAGGCATCTGCGATTACATCTTTTCTGTTTTAACAACAGCTGTGCTACTCGAAGTGAGATGCATTTGCTAACTTCTCTTGATAAGACTGTGAGAAATTAACAACAGTATTTCCTGAAACCATCAAGACAAAAAATGTCAGTGATACTGAATACTGATGTAAGTGATATTAAAATAGAACGCTTCTGTGAGAGGACACCGAAAACTTGTGAGAGTTTTTATGACTCTCAGTACCAGTAATTACTACAATGACTGCATATTGCATAGAAGTACCAAGGATTTCATGTTTGAAACAGGAGATCTTACAGGTACAAGAAAATGAGGTAATAGTAACTGGGGCAAGAAATTTGAGGATCAATATAGCAACTTTCTTAAGCACAATGTTAGAGGTGTTTTATCTATGGCTAATAACAGCCCAAATACCAATGGATCTTAGTTCTTCACCTATGGCAAACAGTCACTTTTGGACATGAAATATACAGTATTTGGAAAGGTAATGGATGTGCTGAGACTCTAGATGAATTTGAGAAGTTACCAGTGAATGAGAAGACATGTCAACCTCTCAGTGATGTGCACAAAGGACATAACTATTCATGCTAATCCCTTTGTGCAGTAGCTGTAGTAGACCTGGAAAAACTGTTGGTAAACTATTCGAGGAACAAACCTATTGTGGTTTATGCAGTTTTAATTATATCAAGAGACTGTATCATTCATCTGATTGTTTACAACTAAAATCTTCCAAGTTGGTGGTACCAAGGGGATCCAAAGGGCTTTTACTCCATTAGAGCATTTTTCTTTGCTAAAACTATTATCCAATATATTTCTTAAAGTTTAATTTTTAAAAAAATCTTCTGTCTAACTTTTGCTATATATAAACACTCATTTAAAAATAGAAATATACTATTTCTGTGATAAAGACTTAAGGCCCTACCTATTACTCTGCCCCCATTCACAGTCATCTCTTATAACTAGAATGTAAAGCACTTAATTTCACACTGTTTTCTGAGCTACAGTCAATCCAACCCAGGATCAAGAAAGACTTTAGTCAGAGAAATTTACATGTTCCAAGCCAGCAGATCTATATTTCCACACTGAGGTGACTTTTTGATAACTGCACTCTTTTCTTGTGGTGACTTTTCCTTCCAAGTTTGGTTTATGCGATGAAGTCATCCTATATTCTGTACCAAGTAACTGAGTCTCTGTTCCTTGTTTGATCTCATGCCTGAGTCTTGGTTTGGATTTCCTGCAGACTTCCCCTATTCACCCAGGATTGTGTCCCACTCTGTTCTTGGAGAATCTGTATTCTAATCTTGTTATGAAAATTTTAGCCTTGCAGTGGGAATTATGCTACTTCTCTCCAATTTCTTTGGTGTCCCTATAATCCTCTCTAGAATCTTTGCTTCAGTACATAGCTGCCTTAACTTAGTTTTAAGTTACTTAACACCTAACTCTCACACTCTTGCTAGTATTCCTGGACACCAGCATGATGGCCTGCCTGTCTATCCACCTGTGATGACCCATTATTGTTTAGTGCTCACTATTGCATTTTCCAGATAAAATGCTCTGTCTGTCTGGCTGAATTTCCATCACTCGATTCTTGTTCAATTTGCAAGAACTGATTTTATCTCAGTGTTGGCTTTTAGTCTCCCACTTATATCCGACTTAAACTCTTTCTGCCACTACCAAGTCCTATATTGGTTAGAGGAGGACAGCTGCTGGATGATAGCTAATAGAGAAACAGTTACCTTACTCTAATAATTAAAAATGCATTGTAAATCAGTTGTTCCCATACAGTTTTAATAAAAATTTACCTCTTTTAATTTTAACTTATAAGAAAATACTTGTGCTATTCTTTCTCCTTGATATTTGATAAGAATAAATGAAGGCCACAGAGTCAGAAATTGAATCTCAATGTTTTTAATATGTGCATATTTACAAAGATTACTATTTAAGTGAAAGGGGTAGTTTTTATATTTACTTTTAAATAATAGAATTCTCACAGTGGAAAAATACAACATATTTATTTATATATGAAGTCACAGCTTTTCTCTGTAATGCAGTGAAATAAAGCATATGACCATGATGTGTGTAAAGTTTTTATTTAAAAAGTTAATAATTCTGATCTGGATTTTTTTATCAAGGACTTAATATGAATATATATATATATATATATATATACATATTTATCAATTATTGTACTCATTTATAAAGTAAAAAAAAAAGTTGCATGTTTTTTTTTTTTAATGTGTTGGAAAATTTTTTCTCAAGGTTTTTCTTTTGTGCCTGTAGTTCTTGTAGTCACTTTCCTCATTGCAAATTTTTTTTTTAAAGATTTTTATTTATTTGACAGACAGAGATTACAAGTAGGCAGAGAAGATAGGCAGACAGAGAGGAGGAAGCAGGCTCCCTGTCGAGCAGAGAGCCCGATGCGGGGCTCGATCCCAGGACCCTGGGACCATGACCTGAGCCAAAGGCAGAGGCTTTAACCCACTGAGCCACCCAGGTGCCCCAAAAGTTGCAAGTTTTTAAAATGGTCTTCATTATATTGTATGGACTAAGTATTTGTCTTGGTCCAATTAGGAGATAGAGCCACACAGTAATTTAAATAGGGAAAGTTTAACATTAAGAATTATTAAACTATAATAAAATCATAACTATAAAGATGAAAAGAATGTGTTCTAAAGGGCTTCTCCACCTTCTCCTAGAGCTACGGAAATGTACCAAAGAAGGACATACTTAGGATATATTCTAACCCCTTACAGGATAGTGTTCAGACCTAGTTTGAACAGTGAGGTTTGTTGGACTGACGGAGTTAAGCTAGTTGACAAGCGGAAAAATTAAATAAAAAAAAGAAAAAGAACCTCTGGACTGGGGTTGCATGGTTGCCAAGGAACTGTGTGCTCTGGGTGCAAAGACGGAACAGAGCAACATCAAATGTCCCTACACACCTGTCCTTTGCCTGACAGTGTGGCAAGAGCAAGAAAAAACAAAATACCATTTACCCTAATCAGGAAAGAGGGGCTCCCTTCCCCCTGCAGTGTCTCTCTAGAGCCAGCTATCAACAAAATTTAAAATCATACTTGTCATAAGGTAGAAAACGCAGGAAGTGTTCTCTTATCATTGAGAACCAACATACTAAAGTGAGAATTTGGATTTGTGAGGCTCTACTGTCATAGACATCATATAAGCTATCTCACTATATTGTAAATGTACATTAAACACAAAATAAAACAACTCTTTTACACCATGTTTTTGTCCTATAAGTATTACCACTACCTGTATGCAATAAAAATTAGTAATAGTTATAAATATTTCAACATTTAAAAACATTTAGGTGGATAATATTGATGGTCTAGATATTTTGAGAAGTTTCTCTCTGAATTGAAACTGATAAAACCTTTATTCTAGATAAGCTTCCCTGTGTTGCCAGAAACAGTTGAAATTATTCCATGGGCTTTACGTCAATCTTTTTTTTTTTTTTTTTTTTAAGTAATCTTTATACCAAACATGGGGCTTGAGCTCATGAGTCCAAGAACAAGAGTCACATGTTCTACCAAATGAGCAAGCCAGGCACCTCTACATCAATCTTTGTATTTGGTTTTATTATATATAAAAGATAGACTCTGTCTATTCTGACTTCCTTTCTTGTTTTATTTCCCATGTTAGTCTTTAGATACATGGCAGTGGCAATAATCCACACTAATAAATGCTAAATTTTGATGTAGCTTACAATCAATGTCCACACATTGTTTTCATGGGAAGCTACAAGCAACCACATTGGACTGAGTGGTCAGAGTCACATGTAATCTTTCTGTGCTCTGAACAATATGTATTTCTTGTTCCCACATTAACAAATGAGGACCACATAAGACAGTAGGCATTTTGTTGTACTATACAAAATAAGGATAATTCTAAAGAATCTGACCCCTTCTTGGTTATCTAATTTTTCTGTATGGGAGATTGAATCTCTGCTGGCAGAGTGTTTGTCACCACGCTGAATGCAAACCCCTTTTACTTTCTTATAGTTAACAACAATGTGTTGACTAATTTAATATAGTTTTTGTCTCACCAGAAATTTTAAAATATATATATATTTTTATATATAAGTGATCATTAACATAGTGATATTTTGAAGTCAAAACTTTGTTCCTAGTGCTTTAACCTCCCAGAAGCAATTGGAACTCATCCTAGAATTAGATTTGTGATCCTTACGTCCACATGAACTGAGCAGTTTTGTTCTAGAAGTTAGCCCAGCTTACCAGTTAAAGTATGCAGTTTGGAGTCAAAACTTTAAAATTTGCCATTGAATTTTAGGTTATCTATTTATATAATCATCTACTTACTCTCTCAGCCAATATGAGGCCCTGTGCTACATCATGAGGATATAGCAGTGAGCAGGACAGACTTCATCCCTGCCTTCATAGAACTTACATTCTAGCCCAGAATACACACATTAAATAAATAAGTATCAATTGAGTTACTGAAAATTTTGGTTAAGTAGTTTGAAGAAGTATACAGTGTACTATGAAAGGTGGAAGGGAGGTCTAATTTTTCTTGCAGGTTAGGGAAGTCTTGCTTGAGAAAAGTACGCTTGACTTCAGGTTTGAAAAATGACTAGGCACTGATAAAGGTGGGGTTCTGGAGTCATGGGATTGAGAGAGTTGTCCAGATAGAAGGAGAGGCCCCTGGAAAAGCCTGGAGGCATGGGAGCTACCTGATGTGACAGAGGACCTAAATGGAAAATAACATTCTCAAGAGGACAGGATATAAGAAAAGTCTGGTGAGGAAGTAGGGGATTCAACACACATTATTTAAGACTATTTTAGAATTTATTAGGTGTTGAAAAACCTCATTGAAACTCATTTTCCCCTGCTAGAAAATGGAAAAAATAATGTCTCTGTTTCAGAAATGTTATAAAGATTAAACAATAGAATGTTTACAAAGTCTTTGGCACATAATCTTTCCAGACTAAGCAGTCTAAAGTACAACAACAGAGCAATGCAGTGTCTTTCTATTCATTTTTTTTAATTTTTTTATTTTTTCAGCGTAACTGCATTCATTATTTTTGCACCACACCCAGTGCTCCATGCAATCCGTGCCCTCTCTAATACCCACCACCTGGATCCCCCAACCTCCCAACCCCAGCCCCTTCAAAACCCTCAGATTGTTTTTCAGAGTCCATAGTCTCTCATGGTTCACCTCCCCTTCCAATTTCCCTCAACTCCCTTCTCCTCTCTATCTCCCCTTGTCCTCCATGCTATTTGTTATGCTCCACAAATAAGTGAAACCATATGACAATTGACTTTCTCTGCTTGACTTATTTCACTCAGCATAATCTCTTCCAGTCCCATCCATGTTACTACAAAAGTTGGGTATTCATCCTTTCTGATGGAGGCATAATACTCCATAGTGTATATGGACCACATCTTCCTTATCCATTCGTCCTTTGAAGGGCATCTTGGTTCTTTCCACAGTTTGGCGACCGTGGCCATTGCTGCTATAAACATTGGGGTACAGATGGTACCTTCTTTTCACTACATCTGTATCTTTGGGGTAAATAACCAGTAGTGCAATGGCAGAGTCATAGGGGAGCTCTATTTTTCATTTCTTGAGGAATCTCCACAGTGTTCTCCAAAGTGGCTGCACCAACTTGCATTCCCACCAACAGTGTAAGAGGGTTCCCCTTTCTCCACATCCTCTCCAACACATGTCTATACTGCCTAGAGCAATCTATACTTTTAATGCCATTCCAATCAAAATTCCACCGGTATTTTTCAAAGAGCTGGAGCAAATAATCCTAAAATTTGTATGGAATCAGAAGAGACCCTGAATTGCTAAGGAAATGTTGAAAAACAAAAATAAAACTGGGGGCATCACGTTACCTGATTTCAAGCTTTACTACAAAGCCGTGATCACCAAGACAGCATGGTACTGGCATAAAGACAGACACATAGACCAGTGGAACAGAGTAGAGAGCCCAGATATGGACCCTCAACTCTATGGTCAATTAATCTTCGACAAAACAGGAAAAAATATACAGTGGAAAAAGGACAGTCTCTTCAATAAATGGTGCTGGGAAAACTGGACAGCTGTATGCAGAAGAATGAAACTTGACCATTCTCTTACACCGTACACAAAGATAAACTCAAAATGGATAAAAGATCTCAACATGAGACAGGAATCCATCAGAATCCTAGAGAACATAGGCAGTAACCTCTTCGATATCAGCCACAGCAACTTCTTTCAAGATATGTCTCCAAAGGCAAAGGAAACAAAAGCGAAGATAAACTTTTGGGACCTCATCAAGATCAAAAGCTTCTGCACAGCAAAGGAAACAGTCAAAAAAACAAAGAGGCAACCCATGGAATGGGAGAAGATATTTGCAAATGACAGTACAGACAAAAGGTTGATATCCATGATCTATAAAGAACTCCTGAAACTCAACACACACAAAACAGACAATCATATCAAAAAAGGGGCAGAAGATATGAACAGACACTTCTCCAATGAAGACATACAAATGGCTATCAGACACATGAAAAAATGTTCATCATCACTAGCCATCAGGAAGATTCAAATTAAAACCACATTGAGATACCACCTTACACCAGTTAGAATGGCCAAAATTAGCAAGACAGGAAACAACATGTGTTGGAGAGGTTGTGGAGAAAGGGGAACCCTCTTACACTGTTGATGGGAATGCAAGTTGGTGCAGCCACTTTGGAGAACACTGTGGAGATTTCTATTCATTTTTTAATTTATAGTTTCTGCATAATTTCAATTCTAATCATAAATTTTTAAGGATAGTATGTTTACATCTTAGATTTTTAAAATAAATCTAATATTTAGAAGTGACTACATATTGGAGAGATGGGGAATTCTCTCTCTCTCTCTCTCTCTTTCTCTCTCTCTCTCTCTCTCTCTATATATATATATATGTATATATATAAAACTAGATTGAATGTATTTTGGAACACAGATGCTCAAATATTTCAGTAAATTAATTTAGACTTTAGTTTGAAGAATTGCAACCTTAGGTATCTCCTGTTAACATATTTCCTCTTTTTCCTAAAACCATGGAAAACACAATTAGCCATGTGATATCTGTTGTGACTTTCTTCACTGGATGAGAAAAATTGCTTGATTTTTAAGGTGTTCTCCAATATTCAATTAAATAAACTTTGAGTTATGAGGAAAAACAATGGGCCTTCTTGTACTACTTTTGGAGGAACACTGGACCTAATTGTAAAAGTAACTTGACCTCATTTTCGAGGTGAATGATACCACCAAAAGAAGGCGTCCTGGTGCTCAAGAGTTAGTCCCCCAGTAAGCATTTTCTTTAAGTGTTGTCAGAAGCAAGCTTGAAGTGGACATACTGTTTTTCACTTTTATCTTTTAAATAAAAGTTATAAAAAGCTCTTTGAACATCAATTTTTTTTTTTTACCTTTGTATTTATATTTTTCCCTCAGGGAGCATTTTAAATGGTATATTCTTATTATTCCCTCTCTCCCATTAGATTTGTTTCTCTAGAGTATTATTCTTTTATTTTATGTTTTACACGAGAAACTGACAGCTCTTGCCTTGCTAAAATTGTCTGCTTTTTTCTGAAGAAAACACTTACCCAATGTTCCATTGACCTTTTGAATTTTCCCTCTTTACTTCTTCTGTATCCTGGTTGCAACATGAGCTTTCTTTTCCCAATAACCCACAAGAAAATACACGAATGATAATAGAGAAAAATGTCAGAAACATGAAAACCAGGTGCTAAGAGTTGGGCCTGTACCACTGTGAAAGTCTAACCCCTGGTGTTCTGAGGGTAAAAATATCTACCTGGTCTTCCAAGAAAATTGAAAAGGAAAACATTTCAGAGATACTTATTGAGATATTAGGATGGTCAGAGCAACGTCTTTCTCTACTAGAGGAAAGTATAAGCAGGTATGTGTGCTTGCGGGGGGCAAAATCTATTTATGGCCAAGCCAAAGAGCCAAATGTCAGAAATAAACTGGTCAAGCCTGTCATTTACAGCCTTTGAATGATTTGAACAAGGGTATTTCAGTGGTGGAACTGGAAAAAGGCCTTTGACACTCTGGAGAGGTCTTCACAGAGCGTGAAAATGTCATTTAAGAAAATGACTACCCCATTTGCCTTTCAAGCTTTTGTTTGTTTGTTTGTTTTGTATTTATTTTTATAGTGGAAACCTCTATGGTAGTACTAATGAAAAATTAGTGAGTTTTGAAGGGAACAGTAAGCTACAATTCATTGATAAAAACTATGCCTTTTCCTGTTTGAGTATTATGGGATGCCATAGAAATGACTATATTGACAATTAAAAATTAAAAGTGGCTTAATTCTCCCCTGTGAAAATAAAGGAAGAGATTACTACTTCTCCCCCAATTTTCTTACAGCATTTAAATTAGAAAACTTGTATTTAAGTACTTCTCATTTCTTTGAAATGTGTATAAACCTTTAGAAACCTAGATAGGTCTTTTGTCAGTTTTATGACCCAGGAGTGCTTTTCTCAAAGACTTAGGAACCAGTTTCTTGAAACGTAAACATCACGGGAGATTGTGTCACTATTTCCCAGTTTCTGTGGGAGGGTAGGAATTTAATTTTTGTGGGTGTCTTGTTCCATGTTAGAAAACTACCTCCTGCTATAAAGATTGAGAAACTTGTTTTTCTTTCAGTAATCAATTAACTAACATAGATGGTCACCTCAATTACCAGGTAAATTTAGGATGTACTTGTGTGACAATTGGTATTGCCCAGTCCTCTTATTTGAGGACTTATTATCCATTTTTTTAAAGATTTTATTTATTTATTTGACAGAGATCTCTCTGTGATCTCTACTTGATCACAAGTAGGAAGAAAGGCAGGCAGAGAGAGGGGTGGAAAGCAGGCTGCCTGCTGAGCAGAGAGACTGACAGGGGGCTCAATCCCAGGACCTTGAGATCATGACCTGAGCTGAGGGCAGAGGCTTAACCCACTGAGCCACCCAGGTGGCCCCTTATTATCCTTATTATTTATTATTATCTTTATTATTTATTATTATCCTTATTATTACTTATTATTATTATTATCCTTATCCTTATTATTCGAGGACTTACTACTTATACCTCCTTGGCTATGTAAAGGGATGAATATTCTGTCTTTGTGATCTCTTTATGGACTACCTGTTTTGCATATCACATTCTGATTTAATAATTATTCATTAATGAAGTATTCTCTTTACTATGTTTATGGAGAGTCTTTCTGGATTGGAAGAAGAGTTTATTTTTAATTATATTTCCCCAATGTAATATGATCTAAAAGTACCTTTTAAAATGGGCATGGTTGCAGTCAACCAGAATAAATATAATAAGCCAATGTCTCCTATTTGAAATAAGTTTACTTTAGTCTTGGGGCACCTGGGTGGCTTAGCTGGTTAAGCCACTGCCTTTGGCTCAGGTCATAATCCCAGAGTCCCAGGTTTGAGACCTGCATCTGGCTCCAAGCTCTGCAGGAAGTCTGCTTCTCCCTCTGACCTTCTCCCCTCTCATGCTCTCTCTCACTCTCTCTCTCTTTCTGTCAAATAAATAAATGAAATCTTTTTTAAAAAAAGTTTACTTCAGTCTTTTCAAGCCCTTGTGTATGGATAAGAAGAATTTGTATGGATGTGAAAAATCTAATCTATAGCATCAAGAAATTTGCTGAGACAGAGACCCAACTTATCTTCCTTATCATGATTTTCTTTCTCAACCTGTCATTACAATTAAAGTAGTTGTAAATAAAAATAAATAAACATAGTTGGTGGTAATATAAAAAGATTATCAGGGTATAATCAATGATATATTTCCAGAGGGTCATTAAATGTCTCCTATTAATCTTCCTAACTTCAAAAGTGTCTGAGAAATGAGAGCTGTACCAGTAAGTAGAATCTAACAAAAGTTTTATTAAAATTTATCATACGATGCCATTTGCCAAACAATGTTTTCATCACTATTCCACGAAATAATACAGATACCTCCTCACTAGGTGGAAGTCACTGGTGGGTTTCATCAAAACTTTGGTTTGGTGTCTATCTGACTATGATTTGACTGTTGATGCAAATAAACACAAATTATTTAATTTGATTAAATAGGCACTAATGACATAGTAATTATGAAATGCTGAATAGTGATAATCCTTACCATAATGAAGTCTTGAAAATGAAGAATGGGAGACACAAGAAGGGCTAAAGGAGTTGTATGTATCTAACATGGATTAATTTCTAGTGAGAACTTTTCATGTTGGACTTTCCTGAGGAAAGTTTACCTTCTCACCGAAACTAAAGTGGAATAATGATATATAATCCCCTCACTGATATGAATTAGGAAAAGTCAGGAGGATAAAAATATAACTGTGCTTCTTTTTATAATCAGGGTTTAATTAAATAATGTATTTCCACAAGCTCATTTAAACCTCATCTAGTTTATCTTCCTAATTACATAGAAGATTCTATAAAATGGGAACTATGGGGAGTCTTCCTGTCTAAGCCTGCCATTTACAAATGTTGAGTGAGTAGATCCTGAACATTGCCTAAGTTTGCTGACACTATGGAGACTCTTAAAGGAATCAAAGACTGAGAATTTTAATCATAAATAAATTCTCTGAAATGAGAGGTCTTTCATTCTATGGTAGACCGGCATGGGACCAACTAAAGAGGTTCAATAGAACCTGAGAAGACAAAAGAAAAGGCCAATTAGAGTTAGACATACTTATCTCAAAGTATGCTGAAAATTTCCATAATAAAGTACCATCAATGAAAGACTGCATTGTCTGTCTTGTTACCCATCCAGGACCTCTGATCTGGTTAATATCCAGGACCTCAGGCTGGACTTTTGTATCTAGAGTCCTAACCATTCAAGTTAGATATAGAGCTGCCTCTTCTCCCTCAAGCAGAAATGTGACTCTTTTTTTTTTTTTTCCAGTATTTAGTATAAGTCTTCTCCAGGCCTACCTAGTCTTCTTGATAGATAGCTCTTGAGAGCATTTAAGAGTAGCTGGCATTATAGATCTGAATAGCACTAAGTATAGCTTTTCAGTGAAACATTCAGGTGTTTCCACTTCCTCAGCAACTCTAGGTTTGGTGTCATTGCTGCCTGCCTCACATCCATCTCCCTCAGGACTGTCATTCAACTCTGAGTGTCAGTTTTGCTTAGCCAAATTTTTCTATCAATTTAGTGGCCATAAATCACAGAGAGGATGTGGGGAGGAGGGGGCAAAACTAAACCCTGGCTCACATATAGGACTAGGGCCTGGCTCATATATGGTTAGGGGCCATTGGACACTGCATTAAAGTTCAGAAATTCTTGATGAAATCAGAAAATACGACATGTATGACAGACCCCTTGCTTTTCTGTTTCTCACAGTTCATCTCCAGCACTTGATCCCACAGAGGGATCAATCTGTTTTTCCTAGCCTGGTTGTTCTCTGTGGCTCATTGTGAGGGAACAACAAATGCCTCTCAGATGACACTGGTGGCAGGAAGTGTTGGGTACCTTTGTCCTTCCCTATTTTAGATACTTCCCCACCTGTTTTTCTCCAATGAAGTTGCACTTTACTCTGACAACAGCCCAAATATTAGATGAGCCCCCATGGAATTGCTTCTATTCAACCAATGTTGTGTGATTCAACTTACAGTTCTTCATAGAAGTATTCAGGTACATATCACAAAGCCACGTAGATTTGGGGGAAAGGGAAATAAATCATGATCTTTGGTAAAGAAAACAGTGTAGATGAATGAGAGTTGTAGCTGGCAGTAGTTGGTCCTTTCCTACAATATCTGAAATCCATCAAACATATTTCCCACAGCAGAGAAATACTATGTTTTTTAAAAGATACACATCCAATATATGTGAGATATTTCTTTACCTTTTATTGTCAAACCCTAACCCATTTCCTACAAATAAACTCAGTCTTAGAGTGCATTTGCCTTCTCCTTGCTCTACATTACATTATAAACCTTCTTACAGAAAAAGATATCAACTGGCACCAGGTCCAAAATGCTTTATTTTACCCACAAGTTTCCTTCTTCATTGAGGAAGATGGAATCCTTCATTGAAGGATGGAAGTTTCAATTTTCCAACATGCATGTACTATGTTTATACACATTAATTCTTGCTTATGTTACCTGTTTACTTGTGTTTGTTTCTTAGGGCAAAGCTAGAACGACTCTATTTTCTAGATAAAGTTATACTTTGAATCTTTTAATGATAATGAAAGAAATATTCAAGGATACTAAGGGATGTAAACCTGTCAAAGGATAATATTTGCCCTTTTATTTTCTTTCAGTTTCAATAGACAGAATATATTTAAATAAAATCTACACTGTTTTCATCACTATGTATGACAGGAGAATATTTCACTGGCTGAAAATCCTGAGCCCCCAACCTGGCTTTGCTCCTTTTTTAATTAGGAGCCCACTACAGAGAGAGCACCAAAGCATTGGCAAAGACTATCTGGCTATTGCTCTAGCAACATGGAGAAGATGTCTTATTTGCTGTTGTTGTTGTTGTTTTGTTTGTTTGTTTGTTTGTTTGTTTTTGTATCTCAGGGAGAAACATGGCCATCATGTAACTCTACCCACAACTTCAACCAATGGATTAATTCTATTGACCATTCTCTGGCAAAATCCATTGTCTTACTAATGGACACATCTCCCTAAGTGATTAGAGAGATAAGTATTTGAGCAGGACATTTGTATGCATTATTTATTTTTCTTCAGTTCCTATATCCTATAAGAAAGGATGTGATAACTTTAATTGGAACAACAACCATAGTTTAGAAGTAATTTCTATTCCCTTAAAAGGACACATCATCGCATGAGGAGTATGGGGAGATAAAGCCTCAGGAACAATCCTCCAAGGATCTACTACAATCCCATTTAAGAAATTCTAGTTTTAGCTCTGTAATGTGATATGTAATGTGGGTGTTGTCACTAGCTATTTGATTGAATCTTTATAATATTCTGAGATTTTTTTAAAAAATGACTTCAGTATCATTCTAGACACAATCCTTAAGGAGTTAGATCTCTACTAATAATCAGGCCCATAATCCTAAACCTATATGTTACCAGGTTAGCATGATTCCTCAGAGAACAAGAATTTCTGTGTGGTGGTGTTACATTGTTCCTAAAACCCCACACTAACCACTGCAGGATTATGAAATGACCAAAACAGAGTTCCTGTGCTCACCTTGCTCTGAACCTAGGAAGAATTATGTAAGTATGCAAATGACTTCAATAATATTTAGAGTCAATGTGAATCAATGTCAAAGACCTATGTGCTCTATAAACAATGAAGAGCTATGAAAAGGAAAATAAGTTGTTATTCTGTTACTATTCAAATGAGGGAGAAATAACACCCTATATGCATCTGAGGGGGCAAATAAATTTTCCTGGTGGAGGATAATTACTAAATGAATTTGTTAAATTGTCTGTGTTTGGAGGCTTAAAGAATAAAAGATATTTTTTATTAAGAGTGATTTGATGGGAATTGCACTCAAGTTAAAGGAAGGAATGACCAAAAGACAGAGGGGCAGGAAAACATAGTGTATGTTTTTTCAAAAGAAGTAAGCTAGTTTAGCTAGAGTTTAGAGTTATAGGAGAAATCCCCCAGAAGGAAAGCAAGGATCCTGAAGCAATGGAAAGCTATTTAATAGCCTAAAAAAAGGTGTTTATGTCCTATTTTAGGAGCTTTGATAAATTATGGATATTGCTAAACAATGAAGTAACAAGACTGGAACTGTGCATAATGAAGATATTTTGGCAACACAATAAGTGAGGACATACCAATGAGTTAAGAAGTGTAGTAGGTTGAAAGGAGTCTCACAAAAAGATCATGTCCACCCAGAACCTCAGAATGTGAATATAGATGATGTTATTAGTTGAGAATCTCAAAATGAAATCATTTTGGATTTATGGTAAGGTCTAAATGCTATGATCAGAGTCCTTATGGGCTAGGAGAAGACACAGAAAGACACAGAGGTGATGTGAAGATGGAAACAGATCATAATAATGTATCCATAAGCCAAAGAATCTGAAGGATTGCCTATAACCGAAATAGAAGGGCATGGGATGGTTCCTCCCTCAGAGTCTCCAGAAGGAACCAATCTTGCTGATACTTTCATTTCAAATTCTGTCCTCCTTAACCAATAGAAAATAAATTCTGTTTTTAAGCCACCCAATTTGTGGTGGTTTGTTATGTCGATCCCAGAAAATCAATGTAAGAGACTATAGCAGGAGTCCAAATGAAGCATAATAAAGGTCTGAACTAAAGAGGAAGTAGAAACAGAAAGGAGCGTGTGGACACAGAATTTACCAGAAAGTTTATGTGTCATGGACCCTGACTTATACATCCCTTTTTGAGGCCTATACTGAATTATTCATGGAAATTGGAAATTCGTTACTTAAATAAAGCCCACACACCATATAAATTACTAAGTATACAAAGCCTAGACTAGCCCCTGTCTACATGACATAGCAAGTAACCTATTTAAAGTCAGTTGCAGTGTAAGAAAGAATTCAGTTTTCAGTTTGGCAATCACCACAGATAGTGGTGATATTCCTGGTAATACCAGAAACAATAATTTAGAGAAGGAGCTTTTTTGCAATTAAGTAAAAATCAGGTTTTCTAACAATTTGTAATCTACTCATCCCCTAATATCTAGTCCACTGCAGGATTTAGCCCGTGGGCTGTAGTTTCTGACCCCTGATACAAAGAAACAACTCTAATGAAATGTGTTAAGGGTATAATTGGAGTATGTATACAGTACAAAATGGTCACAAAGCAGGGGAAGCAGTTTATTGTCACTGTGTACTGGGAAAGCCTTCCTAATTCCTATGGTGAATTACATTTATTTGGTCTTTTCTGGGGGGGAAAAAGAAAGTTTGTTGACCTGCGGTTTAGACCACAGCCTCCTCTAGGAAGTGCTCCATTGTTTGTTCATCATTATATCTACAGTGTTGAGTACACAGCACATCAAATAGTAGATGCTAATTCATCTTGAAAAATGGAGAACCTGGGTCTCGGGTAACAGTAAGCTATCCAAATGAAGATAGAGAGTAGGTGTAAAAACATGGATCTTGGGGAACCTGGATGGCTGAGTCAATTGAACATCCAACTCTTGACTTCAGCTCAGGTCATGATCTCATAGTTGTGAAATTAGGCCTGTGTTGGGCTCAGAGTTGGTGCTCGGCAAGGGCTCTGCTTGAGATTCTCTCTCTCCCTCTCCTTCTGTCTCTCTCCTTGCTTATGCTCCATAAATAAATAAATAAATAAATAAATTTATATTTTTAATTTAAATAAATAAAATCTTTAAGAAATATAGATCTTGAATTCAGGAAAAATATTGGACTGGCAACATGGGTTTAGGTAATCAACACAGATGCAATTGCTGAAACTTTAGAAGTGACTGAGATCTCTGAGGGTGAGGCTATTACAAAGGAAAAGACCTGAGGATGAACTTTGACAAATACAAGTATCATATTGGTTGCTGCACTGAGTATAGTCAGGCATTTTGGATATACTAACTGTAGAGCCAAAAAGATACTTTAAATAAATATATTCAATAAATTGGTGAAATGGAACTTTATTGCAACTCTTGACTTTCTCTAGTTTTTTTCTTGTTTGGCCCCTTACTTACGGGAAATGTCAAGTGATTCTGAAGACCACCTGGAGTTGCTTTAACTTCAATCCCCTGAGAAGCCTCAAAAGGTCAAGTATCATCTCCTACTGCTTCTCAGATGCCTTTACATCGTACCAAGTTCCTAGTTAATCCTCCCCAGTCCTGTAAAATTCACATGTGCCCGTGCTCTAGATAGAAATGACACACATTCTTTCAATTTTGGAAACAGAGCTTTTTCTCATAGACTCAAGGGGATAATCCCACGTTTTAAAGACAGATTTTAAAATATTGAAAGCTATAAAGATTAGAGTAGCTCTTTAAAAATTCCCTAAAAAGCACATTATGCAGTAATAATGTACACTGTCTTAAAACATATATATGATTTAAATTTCAAAGATAAAGTCAGGAATAATTTTAAGTGAATTTATAGATACGTATTAATCATGATATTATAGTATTTAAAAATACATGCACACATATGCATGTATGCATATAGAAACCAAAATGCACACATATAAACACAAGTACCATGTGTGTTCATTACTGATAATAGCTCAACAAAAGTAATAAACACTTTGAGAACTTAGTGTATCCCAAAGATGAACTAAGTCACTGCAAATATTAGCTTTGTTATCCTTCCAGCAACTCTGAAGTAGATAATATTATTTTTTACGTTTTCCAATTACTACTTTATTTAGCCAACACAAATAAAATCCCAAAGGAGTCTCAAAATAAACCAAAAGCTTACTATCCAATTTAAGTCAAGAAATTGTTTGTTTAGCACCTTCTATCTACTAATCAGTATGCCACATGCTTAAACACAATGTCTTACTTCTGCATAAGAAAAGATATATTAATGTAGTCATGGACATCAAAGGAGCTATTTGCCTTCAAGGTAAATACCAGTCTCCATGCTAGAAGACAGAAACCAAACTGTAAAAAATCTTTCAAAAGGGAAATTTTCAGGTTCTACAAAAAAAAAAAAAAAAAAGGAATAGACAGCTAGTTACCAATGGAGCACTGTTATTTTGCCATATTCTATTCCTTTTCCTTCTTCTTGTTTTCACTTAGGACTTTCTTCAGGAGGCACCAAAAGCATGCGAATACTGTTGTAATGAAAGAAAAGAAAACTGAGATTCTCAACAAAAATATTTTAATAGGCAAAAAAAAAATCAAAAAAGAATATATATATACATATATATATATGTATGTATACACACACACACACTCCTATCTTTTCTATTTTATTTTTTATTTATTTATTTTTATTTATTTTTTATTTATTTTTATTTATTTATTTATTTTTATTTTATTCTTTTCTATTTTAAATAATCCTCCATTCACTTTAAACTGGAATGGAGAGGGTGGAAATGCTCAAACTATTTTGCTATTTCCCAAGACACGCTGTTAAAACTCTTGTTTAATTAAATTGATTAATTCTTTGTTTATTGAGAGAGAGTATGTGTGGGCAGGCACTTGAGCTGGAGGGTGGGGAAGAAGGAAAGAGAGAGAGAGAGAGAGAGTCTCAAGCAGACTCCCTGATGAGTGCAGAGCCCCACGCAGGACTCGATCTCAGGACCCTGAGATCATGACCTGAGCTAAAATCGAGAGTCTGATGCTTAACCGACTAAACCACCCAGCACACCAAAACTCTCATTTAATTTTAAAAGCCTAGCTAATTTCTTTGGGTGGGGTGGAGAGAAAGGGAAAAGAAATAGATGGTGGCATAAGGCCCTGGGACCTATGACTGCCAGTGTGACAGGTGCATGTCCAAAGCTGGGCTGTGGGGATTGCCGGGGCCCCTTTCACTGGCCTCTCCTACCCCACATGGGGTTAAGGCAGGGAGAGAGGGTGCCGCAGCCAGATTCTGTGAAGTCCTGATCTGGGCTGGTGGTTTTGGGAGTCACAAGGTTTCCATCGGGGGTCTTCAACATGAGGACATGATGGGGTACCTGGAAGTAAAGCCTGCAGAAGCATCCCCACTCCCACCTCCAACTGCATCTGGGATGTTCTCATTCTCACATTGGTCCACACTCAGTCTCCAGCATTAGTTTTTGGCTCCAGCAGCTTCTGTTCCAAGAAATTGAAAAGGTCCTTTCATTGCTAGGTCCACAATGTTAAGTGTAACAGTTTGAGATAGCTATTCGGGTGCCTTTTTATATCTGTGACCTGGAGAGTTTTGTTCCTTGCCTATTCCAACTTCAGTCAAGTTATTCAGTTGTTCATGTATGTGCTTATCGAGGGGTCTGTCCCCTGTGGATCATTGCCTAAAATATTCTATACCCTGTTTCATTCAAGCTCCAAGGCCAGTGTTGGAATCATAGTTCAAAGCACACAAAATTGTGGTACAATATTCATGTTGAAGATCCAGAAAAAAAAGAATGTGAAATTCTCTTCTAAATTGGATATAATTTCTAAAGAAAATGATCAGGAATTGAGACACTTAGACTCTCAGATACATGCTTTTAATATGTAACTGCTTGGCCTACCATAGAGATTTGTCAGACACAAGGAGAGCAGCATGTAAAGAAAAGTCTTTACTTGACTGATATGATAGTCCCTAGTGTTATTATTTGTCTCTACAGCAAAGCTGTGTTAGCCTTGCCCAGGACAGTGCATGGTCATAGACAGCATACAAGCACATCATCTTCATGAAATCACCTCCATGGATAATGATAATGACTTTGATGATTTGAAAGGGGAGCTAGATAAATATATCCCCAAATACCTTGTTGGAAAAATTAAAGTAACAAGAAATACAAAGCATGGTGCTTTGATTGGAGGAAGAATGATTGGAGCAACCCATGCTACAGGAGAAATTCTGGTGTTGCTGGACAGCCACTGTGAAGTGAATGTGATGTGGTTGCAGCTCTTGCTGGCTGTCATCCAAGAGGACCAGCAGCCCATGGCTTGGCACCCAGCTGATATCATCAGTGCAGAAATGCTTGTCTACAACTTGCTGCCCTCCGTGGAACAGGGAGGATTCAGCTGGGGGGCCATACTTCAAAATGGGACCTTGTTCCCCTTTCTGAGCTACAAGGACCAGATGGAGATAATGCAACAGTAAAGTCACCTGCAGTGACTGGAGGATTGTTTGCCATGAATACACACCATTTCAGTGAATTGGCAGTGCAAAAGTAGCATGTAAATCTGTAGAGGAAAAGATTTAGAAATATCACTTAGGATCTGAAAATGTGGTGGTAAGCTCTTCATCTTCCCTTGCTCTATAATAGGACATGTTTTCTGGGGGAAAAAAAAAAACAAAAATGCCACCATATGGATCTCCTAAAGGTAAGGACACTGTGACACATAACTGAGGCTGACACATGTTTGGTTGAATGAATACAAGGAGCATCATTTTCCCTTAAGACCTGATCTAAGGACCAAGAGTTATGGAAATATCAGTGAGTATATTGAAATGAAGAAGAAATTGGGCTATAAATAATTTAAATAATATCCAGATACTATTTACCCAGAAATGCAGATATTAACATAAGGAACATATGGAAAAAGGCACAATAAGTATGAGAAAAGTCAGTTAAGAAACTGTTTCATACCTCTAAGGAAAACCATGAAAGACCTGAGGAAGGTCTGAACTAAGGCAGGACTTGATTGATTATCTTACATACTACATATTAGAATTTTCTGTTTGGAAAGTAGGATATAAGTGCATTAAAAACAAATGAATAAGATATTCTAGTTTTATCCATTGCTTCATACCCATCAGTCCTTTATTTACTATGCATAAGAAAGTTCAACAAAGCCTAAATTTATTTATTCAAAGATAAATAAGATTGAGCCTAATTCCCCAAAGAACATACAGTATAACAAAAGAGACAAACAGATGCTAATGCTGCTATTCTTTCACTCATTAGAAGTCAACGTGAAGAAGGAGAGGAATTAAAGGATGACTCCCAAAGGATGAGAGGAGATGTGGACATCACCAAAGATGACAGGCAGGGTGGGAGAGCACAGCTGGCAAGGAAGATGATAAATTAAAAGTTTGAAAGATAAAATATGAATTCTGTGATCAAGTTTACAGCTACAGAAGTTATCAAAGCCGAAGATACAGACTTCCATGTTATCTCAATCTGATAGGAAGATATTTTACCACAAGAAGAATGAAATCAAAAGGTATACTTTGAGTTTGTGATGTAATGAGGGATTGATTGAGGCTGTATTGTGTATGACCTTGAATAAATCACTTCACTTTCGGTTCCCAATTTGCTCTTCAGTAAAATTAGAAAATAAAGCTAAGAATTTTTCCAAAAAGTAGTATGCACTCCCAGTGAATTCCTTCTTTTTCTTGGTGCCCATCTCCCTGTCTCCACCAAACTTTGAGACTATTCTTATAACAAACAACAAGAGAATCAGTAAGGTTAATAAAATTGTGTTTTGTTTTGTTTTAATGCCAAGTTGCTATTGCTCATTGATGGATCATGTTACACTGGAAAAAGATGGCCCCTAAGCAATCTCAAAAGGTGTTCCCTCTCTAAGCTGAAAAGGACATCTTCTTTCCATTTCCCCCACAACTGGGTGACATTTCTGCTGTTGGAAATCTAAGGGACAGCCTCTTGAAAGTCCCCATTGGTCATTACACTGGAATCTGCTCTGCATACCCATGACAATGTCTATCAAATTTGGTTTCCTTAGTAAGAGTTGAGTTGGTCCCTAATATGGAATAGCAGTAAGTGGTGAAAATGTAATACTCTGCCTTACACAGAATAGGTGGTGGTAATTTTTTTTAATTGAAATTAATTTGTTTATGCTAAAAGTTAAGGATTATTTTAACAGTGCTCAGCATGTGATTCTGTGTTAAAGAGTGCCAAAGATCCTCCGGGTGTTGCTCACATATTTTCTGATTTGAACAACAAATGCTCTAAGATTGAATAAGAACTTTGGTAAACATGAATAAGAAAAATGACAATAAGTTTTTAACATCTTTTGGTCAAACTAAAAAAAAAAAAGCAAAGTTGCATGGGTCACTGACTATAAATGTGTATTAAATTAACATGACTCTCATCTTCTAATTGTTTAATACTGTAGTAGTATGAGTCCTGGTTGCCAATTCAGAATAATGCATTTTAGGGCATTGGCAGTAGATTATAATAGAGAAAGATGGGCCAAATCAAATCTGAGAATAAGGAAAGTACAGTTGAATATAGGCGAACTTTTTTGAATGAGATGGATGAACATCTCTAAATGAAATATTCAGGACTATGTAGCAAACTGCCAAGAAAATTCAATTTCATGGGAAAATTAAAATGAGAATCAAAAGTCTCTAGAAGACACACACACAGGCAGACACTTATATTTGTGTTTAGCAAAAACAAATAGATTACTAGGTAAGCTACTAGATCTTTTACATCTGTATGTCTTTTCCTTCCTTTGTTTTCATAAGTACTTGTAATCATTGTCCTAATCATTATTTCTGAACCAAGGCTGATTTTTTTTTCTTTTAAATTCATCTGCCTTGTTTCTTTATCTCCCCCAAACCTAAAGTAAGTGTAGATGTTGTATATTTTTGAATAATTTATCATGTTGAGGAGCTGCACAAATGTAAGTAACAGATTTAAAACCACAATTGACAGAGAGGGCACTCTGCAATGACAGGCTCTAGAGTCCAGAATTTTAAAGAGTTTTATTCAGCTCTAGAAATCTTGTTTCCCTTCTTTGTTTCCAACTGAGCAGAATTATTTAAACAAAACTCCTCATCTTTGTTTTGAATATTAACACTAATTAAATTATGTGGTGAGATAGCACGTATCAAGTTTTCTGTCATCCTCTAACATTCTTATAAGATGTGATCTCTGTGTTTGATATTAAAGGGACCGAGGTATTGAGAATGAGGAAGTAACTTGTCCACCTGTCCATGTTTGAATAGGTAACAGACAATGGAGTCAAGATGGAAAATTTTGACTCTAAAGCCTGCCTCTCAACACTACGCCAAAAACTTGCAGTCAATTTTTAAATGCTTCAACCATGCAATGTATACTTTCAAGAAATATGTAGCTTTCTCCAAAATGGTACTAGACCTTGATAGAAGATGTCTATAGGTCTCAGAAAAACATTGTGGTTGTCAGTTAACTTCAGGGTGATACTTCATGACAAGGAAGATGGAAGAGAAAAAAATTATAATTGACCTACCCGATAAACTTACTGCCAATGAAGAACAATCTTTTACTGCTTCTCTCCTTGACCACACTTTAATCACACAGCTCTAAGCTTTCTTCCTGATGAGGCCTCTCTACCATATCCCTCCCCACTTCTCACCTCCCCAATGCCCCCACCCCTGCCCCAGCAGTATCTGCTCACTCTGGTCTGCCCTCAGCCAGAATCCCAATAGGTCAGATTAGCAAGAATGCCCCTAACCTTTGATGTCTCTTCTCAATAATCTTCCATCCACCAATCATCTCCCCTCCCAAACACCCACCCACCTACCCTGCTGCTTGACTATAAATCTTCTCTTGTCCTTATATTCAAAATTGAGCCCAATTCTCTACTGATGTCTCTTTCCCCTTATAATAGTTCCTGAATAAAGTCTGTTTTTATGGCTTTAACTACTTTCAGGCTCTGTTTTGTTTTTTCTTTAACACCGTACACATGCAGGGCAGAGAAGAATGAGAAGAGGAATGAATTTTGAAGATAATGACAATTTTTAAAAAGCCACAGTTTTCTGCCTGTATTTAAAGGACTCTTTGCAAGGAAGTTTTTAGAAGATGATCATTTGGTTCAAATACTAGCATAGGAGCTGTGTTTATTTGCTTTGGCAATATTCCTAAACTCAAGGGAGGGATGTGAGAGTTTGCTTAACTTCTTCAAAATATCAACTTCGCCAGGCAGCGATGGGACTGCATCTTTTAATCTACAAGTGGGCGCTCTCCTACTGAAAAATTACAGAATCAGCCTGAAGCAAGCTCTGCTGCTACTCCTTCCCACCAGTTCTCTGGTACTTTCACTAGGATTTACTGTGGCTAAAATAATGCCCTTATCTTCTTGTTTACTAGCTTTTCTGAGTAGGGAATATCTTTGGAGAGGGAATAAAAAAAATCGGTTTGATCCACAATCCCTTCTCCACAGGGTAAGCCACTGTTATCAGTGAGTGTGTTCTTATGGAGTGAGATCGTATTGTTGGAAACTGCATTTCATGAAGCCGTCATAAAAGATTCTGAAATATTATCAAGTGAGCACTTTGAATACCAGAATAACAAAAGCAGAGTTTATCTTTCATTTGATAACAAGTCTTTTGTGCTTTCTCTTGTGTGCTAAAGAAATCATTTACATCAACTGCCTTAAAACAATGACAACAGAACACCACTTAGTGGCAGAAATGAACAAATTTCCACCAACAAAGTTAGCCCTTTTACAAAGCAAAATATATGTAACTTGTAACTTTATAGTTTTTGAATTCTTGTAATGTATGATTCAATATAATTTTTTGCGGGCCAAGGGAAGTCCCTTCCCTTCATTCCTTGTAAAAATGCTCTTAAAATAAGTCTCTGTGTTTTTTTAATGACATAATTATGAAATGTATTCCACTGCCCCAGGTCTCACAACAGAAGCTTTCCCATTATTTTCTACAAGATCCAATAGAGCATTCTTGATTTCAATCAGGTCAGACACCTTGTCACAATCCAATCTTGACACATCAATGACAAGGCATATCAGAGCAGTCAAAAGTTTACAACATGTAATAAAAACTGAACTAAAGTCAAGCATGCTATCCTCTTGTAGACCCAGGGAGACTCTAGGCAACTAGTGATTTGTAGGCTCCATTACATCCCAAATGTTCGATGTATCTAGCCCTTGGCAGGGTGTCAAGGACAAGAAATAATCAGTCTTTAGAGATCACTTTTGAAATGCTATGCCCTCTGCTTCCTTCAGGTGAATCATTCCTTCCGTGTTGTCAGGATCCACTGATGAAAGCTGACGACTTTCAATAGCCTGTGACAAGTGAGGTATCCCCTTTTCCATATGGGGAGGAAATGATACCATGCAATCAGCTTTCACCAGGCGTATGTGAGTGATGAGCTACCGCACAACATCATCCTTGTGAGCTCTTTTCCAGAGTCAAAAGTAAAAGGAAGGATGTATACCATCTTGTACACAAGAGCAGAATGATCACCAGGGAAGCAGAAAGGAGGGTATTTTAAAGCTTATTTATAAATATTTCATGTCTAGAAACCAGATTTTGTCTTCATGTTGAATCTGAAAATGACACGGAAGGAAACAATGCAAATTGGTGACAGTGCTCACATAACAGTAAGTATTAAATAGGCATTCTGGTCTGAATATGACTTTTAGACAACTAATATATGATAATATATCTACAAAGAGAGTCATTACAGATTTTCAAATAGCAACTTTTTTCTCATAATAGCCTTACATTTTTTTATCACTAGAATTCCAACTATTTCACCCACAAAACCACAACCATTTAAATTTCTCCTAACAATGTCCTATAGCTTTCATATTTATTGTTAAAACACTAATTTTTAAAAACTGATTATTTTCTAGTTAAGTTAGATCTCTAGTTTCAGATTCTCTCTTCACATGTAGTCCAGTTTCAGTTAATTCACTGCGTTTTGAGTTTAGAGACTTTGTAATACAATTAAGGATAAAAATAAATGTAAATGACACCCCAAATTTTCATTTTGTATAGATAATGTATAAAATAATGTGCCAGTAGAGGAGATAGAACACAAGGATTCAAATATATCCATCAGTTACAGATTCTGGCAGATGATTTCTGACTTTAATGTAAGTGTGTTAATGTAAGAATATGACACATTCAATGTATTTCCCAAGCATTCTAGTTTTTAAAAATGGCAGAGATGAGAAAGTATTATGAAACCTAATTAGTTCAATAATTGAGTCTTACATATATTCCCAATGATCCATGAAAAATATATGTGTATATAGTAGGTATGTATAATCTTACATAAAATTTCAATTAAAATATATTTTATATCCTTACTATATAAAATTTCATAAATATTTTATGAAACATTCCATATTGTGGCATAGTACTCTATTCTTTGTAACAAAAGAATATTTTTTTCCTAAAGCATAAAAGCCAGTTTAAAAAGCAAAGAAACCCCAAGTTACATTCTTTTGGCTAGCAAATCATCTTTAATTGTTTTTTTATGTTAAAGAATATAAAATATGTATTTTATTGATAAATGTTTAATGTTCTTTTTGTTTAATATTTCCTCCTGACTTTTAATACTCCATTTCAAGAATAATAACATTGGGCCTTCATGTTACAGTTGTTTAGGATAAATGTAAACTATAATTGCAGAAATTTTGGTACTATATGCCATTCCTTTAAAAACCTTATATTACCATATAAACAGATATATGTATGCATGTATATGAACATATTTATATTTTAGTGTGTACTCTCTATATAGAGAGATGTATATAGTTACCTATACTATAAAACATTTCCAAAAATTTGAAATGAGATTAATTGCCACATTTATATTTATCACTGTAAAGAAGAAATTTTTCATGTATGCTATCAAGCACTTTTAAAATGCCACTCATGCTTGTGGTCTAGTCCCAGTCTCAGATAATCTTTTTTATTTCCTGTTTTTTTTTCTCTTATTTAAAATCCACCCACCAACAGATAATGGGAATATCCCGATTTTTCCACTACTTGAAATATTTTTTTTAATATCCTACATTTATACCCTTCTACCTGAAATATATATATATAATTTTTAAAAATCTTACAATTGCATCCTGAGCCAAAAACCCTCAAATAAATCAATCTGGTCTAAATAGATTATGTGGCAGAGATCTCAATTCACAACCTATTATAACATAAAAAGCAAATGGGTAATGTGTCTTGAGTGCGTTAAAAAACTATTGTCTCTTTTATTTGAAACTTCACAGATTGAATACATGTGTGTATTTACAATTCTTTCAAACATAAAAAAATAGTTTTTTGTAGAAAACTAACATGAAGTGAATAAGAGAAAAGAGTGGAAAACAGATGTCAAACAAATTTGGAAAATGGTAAGCTGACAGACAAGTGACACCTGACTTGACAAAAAAAGAAAAGGATGGATATCTACAGGACCACAGAGGAGACTCCACAAGAAGCAAACCTGGAAAAGTCTGGGGAACTGGAGCAACAGGTAGTTCTAAATAAAAGTCTTTAGAGGGTGATTGACCTCCAAAAGCCTGGAGGACTTACATGTAAGCAACTGCCTCTACCAACAATGAGGGAAAATAAGAGTTTGTCCATTCGGAGAAGAAACTGGAGAGGCCCTGCACCTGAAGTATGGGGCAAAATTGAGAGGAGAATTGAGACTCAGTACTCACTCAATACAGTGATTAAAAGCCTAGGTCATTATATTCACTTATAACCCACCACCCTAACCAAGAATACAGGAGAATCCAAGAGAGAAGATTTTTAGGTCCCTGCATTTTGGAAATAGTCCCAGTAAGTCTGCTAAGTCTCTGGGTTATTATCTGATAGCGACTACTGGTAAAAACAAAGCTTGCCCATGCACAAAAAGCTGAACATCACCTTTTCAGTGCCTTGCACTTAAACATAAGTGGCAGAGAATAGTCGGCAGACACTTGAGGAAAGCCAATGATATGAAAGAAGGAGACAAACAAACAAACAAACAAAAAAACAAAAAGCAACAAGCTTTTCGGACAAAAATAGATGAAAGAGAGTAATTTGGAGGAAACGGGACCATGTAAGGGAGTAGTGGGAAACTTCAAAATCTATTCATTTTCAGAGAGCTAGGAGATACCATTGTATATTAATAATCAAAAAAAGGCACTTTAGGGAAAAATACAGACAACAAGAAAGAACTCTTAGAATTTATGAAAAGAGGGAAAAATTTAAAAAATAGCCACTAACTTCACTACCACTACAAAATTAGAGGAGAATGGAAGCTAAAGTTGAAAATAGATTTCAGAAAGTTAGGAAAATAACAGCAAAAGTGAAATGGAAATGCAGAAAGAAAAAAGATTTTACAGATTTCAACATTCAAATAATATAGAAGTAAACAGAAAAAAATACAGGGGATATCATCCAAAAAAATCATATAAGAACATTTCCTTAAACTAAAGAGTGTAATTTTCCATCAAAAAAGCCATACTGCATACCTAGAATAATGAATTAAATGGGACTTACACAAAAACATATTTTTGACTGAAACTTCAAAATCACAGAACCAAAAATAAGACCAAAATCTTCCAGAAGGGGGGGGAGGGAAGCATGCACATATTAAGGATGTAAAATGAGAGCAGCTTACAATTTGTTAATAGTATTGCAACTAGAAGACAATGAAACAATGCCTTCTTATGAGGAAAAATGACTTTCAACCTAAAATTCTACATCAAAACAAACTGTCATTTAAGTGGGAGACATGTAATATCTCAAAGAAGTTTCAAAAGACCAGCCAAGAATGTTTCAAGAGACCAGCCAAGTTCTTCTGTAAAGGAAGGAAAAAAACTGACTGACTGAGGAGACCCTGAGCATCTCCCTCAGCAATGCTAGAATTTAGACAAGCTTCTTCCTCATTGTAGGTCCCTGACCTCCTTTTCTTAAAACACTGGCTTTAGAAAACTTGGAATTGTAAATTATTTCTCTGCCTCTTTGAGATGTAAATCTTTCCAGAAGACTTCTTGGCAGTTTTACAAGCCAGGCATATCTTTCTGTGGAACCTGGGAGCCATCTTTTTGATTTGTGATCACCATTTCCCTGGCAGAGTAGGAGCCTATCTTAGGCAGGCACCTTCCTCCAAGTTGTAAAACTACTTTCTGTCATAAGGATATAGGAAGTTTATTTTTCTTTGGATAAATCCAGTTAGCAAGCACAGATGGCCAATGATTCTCCCCATCCCACCAATTAAAATCTTTCCAGTCCTTTGTTTCAGTGGAGTTGAGCTCAAAGTTCTAAGCATTCCTGTTTGTTTAAATTTTGGGGGTTCAATTTTTGCTTTGACACCACTATAGGTTGTGTTCCAAAGGAGGGTTGTAAGAGATGGCAGGCAAAGTAGAATATATAACAGGAAAGAGACAAATAGAATCTCCAAACTGATGTTGAAAGAAACATCAACTGAGAGTTGTCAGAGTTTGAGATGATCAGCATACACTGGGAGAGAAAAATGGACAGTTTGAGAAAGTCAAAAGTACACAGAAGGAACTAGTAAATTACCAGATGGGTTTTACCATCCTGAGAGGAAATGTACACTTATCTCAGAAATTTGGTGCTGAGTTAGTGCCAGGATACGTTGAAAACTCAGCCAAAGAATATCTAGGTAATTTTTAACTCCAATGAATTTTTAAAAGTTGGACAAGGGGGAAAAAACATTATTTCTGCTCTGAACAATATTCACATAGTCAACATCTTACAAATCCTAAATAAACGTTGTTGTAATCAATATTGTGATAGAATTATGCCAGGGGGAAGTAGAGGGGGAATGTACTTGTGAGTGGTGGGCACAAGTGATTTAAATCCTCAACTGCCATTTAAGGAGAAGAGAGTTAACATCTAAACGTTAAATAAATAAATACCAGACACAGTGATTCCAACCAGATGAAGTATTTGATTGTCAAGAAACTTGGGATAGGAATAGTAAGTCTAGAAGTTAATTACTTTTCCTTATAAGCCTGAACACATTACCTGACTCTTTAAATGTCAAATATGTAAATCTGAAATATAATAAAAGTAGACACTACAAGAGTTAGAAAAAAAAAAAGCATATGCTTGCTGAAACTAAAAATGAAGAAAGAGGAAAACATTAAAAAGTGAAGGACAAAAAGAGGGAAAGGAAGAAAAAAAATTTTAAAGGAGGAATATAAAGGAAAAGATCAACAGAAGCAAACAAAGGAAAGCTGCAGGTTTCATACTGAATCATTTCACTGGCTACTGTTTCTGAATGACCATGTGATCATTGGCCTTGGCCGGCAGTGTATTTGCAAATAGTAATCAGAATTGCAAGGGACTCCACTCATTTGCTGAATCACAACCTAAACCTAAACCTAAATCTAAACTCAGTGTTTCGTAATTCACAACCTCTTTCTACCACGACCAGCAACTACCACAGTTCTGATCAAATACATTAGGAAATCATTATGAGGTCTTCAGAACTGCACTGCAGTGTTCTACATATCAACCTTTTTTTGGGGGGGAGGGTCCGAAATGTGCTATTATTTAAGAATTCACCATCCTCCACCCATGAACCACTCTTGCAACCCTCATTCTCAACAACTAACCTTAGCTCTTACCTCCCAGAGAAATTAGAATCATCAGATTCCATCTCCCTTTCTCATGTAAATCATATACCCTCAAATATATTCCAGTTTCCACCTGTTGTTCTCTCTCTTCACAGAATATGTTTAAAAGCTGGAATCTGTGCCTCACATTCATGTCCCTGATGATCTCTGTAAAGTTCCTAGATGAAGTAGTGAGTACCAAAGCCAGTCCAGATCTATTGACTGTGTAAAGCCTGTTAGTGGCCAGTAATATGTGATAAAACACCTCAAGTCCAACTGTTAGAAAAGCTATTATGAAGATTTATACAGGTATTCCTATTATTTAAGTATCTTTCGATGTTGCAAATTTTTTCCGACCCTCACAGTCCAATATCATCCTTCCCCTCCACTATTAAGTGATGCTGCTAAAGAGAAAAATGGGACAGCTTTTGATTTTGCACATGAAGATATAATCTTCTTGAGGGTGCCTGCCATCTTTTATATACACAGGCAGTGAGCAGATCCTGGCTGTGTTAGGAATCACTGAGATCAGGAATCACTGAAGCAGCAAGAATGCCTCATTGGCTCATAATTATTCTTTACAATAGCCGTTTTCTGAATCGGATTCCCTTAATTCTCATGGATCTCACTCAGCTTTGCTTTAAATCTGTCCATCTTGACTGGTTCTTTCCTCTTACTATACATATATTCTCAAATCTTTCTGCAAATAAAACAGTATTTCCACACTTCCCTCTGAAAATATTCTTTCCAGTAAGTCCTGTATATTTCACTTCATTAGTATCTCTTTAATCTCTGCTCTCATATATGTCCTCATCACTACTACCCTTTTCCACTGATAGATTAGTTTCTACTAATCATTAGCAGTAATCTGATTGTCTCCCGATCAGTTTTTCCTTTCCAACTCTCTTTCACAAATATCTCTCCTTTGAGCATCAGACCACATATTCAGCAGCTTATTAGATATATTCACTTGAATCTTCCAAGACACCTCATCTCAATATGTCCAAACTTGAAATCAGCTCTCTCTCGTATACCTACTCATTCTCCTCTTTGTTCTAAATCAGTGAATATCACTGGTGGTCCAAGCAGATAACCCTTGACTGCTTTCTCTTCCTTATTCTTTACACTTTAAATCAAATTATAAAAATTTGTCATCAAATTATAAAAATTCTATTTCATAAATGCCTCTCAAATCTACCCACAAGTCTCCATTCCCACTGGTGCCTTCCTTATTTAATAATTACTTTCCATCTGGACTTCTAAAATAACTTCATGGCTGGTATTTCTGCCATCAGATTTTCCCCTCTTCTGCCCATTCTCTTGTGGAGAATATAATGCACTTGTAGTAATTTTTATAAACTTCAAGTATGATTCTGTGTTTTCCCTGTTTAAGAATATCTGATGACTCTCTACTGCTCTGAAGATAAATTTCTAACATCCTTATCTTAACTTATAAGCAAGAAGTACCTTTATTAAATAGTTCTTGTATGTTTTCCTAGCTTAATCTCTTAACCCCATACTTCAGGTTTTCATCTTGTAAAAAATATTTTTATTATTCAAGAGCAAAATCTTCTCCCTCTCTTTTGGATACTTATACATCTTTTTTCATTTTGCTTGAAATATTCCTTCCCAAAACCAAACATTCTCTTCAACTTTTTTCAGCCTTGAGTTAGATGCTCTATTAGAGTCCCAGGAATAACCTAACAATACAATAAATGGATGGTTTAAAACAACAGAAATTTATTCTCTCATAATTCTAGAGCCTAGAATCCAAAATCAAGGTCTGTCTGAAGTTTCTAGGGAGAAAATGCCCCATGCCTCTCTCCTAACTTCTGGTGGCTGCCTACAGTCCTAGGCTGCTGTAGTCTTGTAGCTGTGTGACTCTGGTCCTCGCCTCTATCATCACATGGCCTTCTTCCCCAAGTTTATGTCTGTGTTTCCATACAACCATCATCTAAGGACACCAGTCATTGAATTTATGACCCATTCTAACCCAGTATGACCTCATCTTAATTAATTACACATGCAAAGACACTATTTCCAAATAAGGTCACATCTCGAGGTTACAGCTGAGCATGGATTTTGGGGGAACCCTCTTCAACCTTTACAGAAACACTTCTGCATACCAGGCTGCAACTTGAGCAGCCTTGGCATACCACATATAATAAACATTATATTGAGGGGCGCCTGGGTGGCACATTCAGTTAATCACCCAACTCTTGGTTTCAATTGAGGTCACAATTTCAGGGTCTTGGGATAGATTCCCATGTTGGGCTTTGCAGTGAGCATGGAGCCTGTTTGAGATTCTCTCTCTCTGTCTGCCCTTCTGCATCCTCTCCACCCCAAAAAAGATTATGCTGATAACTACTGATTTGTCTTTTCCCCAATTGCACAGGGACAGCAAACATTTATCTTTAGAACATAGTACAAGGTCTGATAGAGGAGGCTCAGTACTTATTTGGAAAAAAAGAGAAAAAAAATAAATGAAAGATTTTTAGAGGCACTGGGTGGCTCAGTGGGTTAAAGCCTCTGTCTTTGGCTCAGGTCACGATCCCGGAGTCCTGGGATCGAGCCCCATGTCGGTCTCTCTGCTCGGTGGGGAGCCTGATTACCCTCTCTCTCTCTGCCTGCCTCTCTGCCTACTTGTGATCTCTGTCAAATAAATAAATAAAATCTTTAAAAAAAAAGAGCTCTTTTTAAAATTCTCACAGTCTTCTCATAGTTTTCAGGATAACTTTCTAAACTAAAACAGAATCTAACAGAAAGACCTACGTTAAAATTTAAAATATCCATTCCTTTTTCTGTCTACCTACTTCTTTCAGAGCAAGCACAAGAATAAAAAGAAACAAAATCTTAAATAAACTACCATCTTCTGAAGGTGGCATGATACACTTTCTTGGTTTGTTTGCTTGCTTGCTTGTTTTGGGTATTTTTCCTACATCATTCTTCTTGCTAAATCCAACTTCACTTTTAGAAGTTGTATCATTTAGTTTTATACTGGAAGGACATCCAGTTCTCCCCCAACCCCATTCTTCTTTGGGGGCAGGTGCATTTTGATATACTTCTATAGCAGACTCTGGTACTATCCAGTCCATGTCATTACCTCTTTTATGGGCCCCACACCATCTAGCTATGTGTTACTGTAAGCACTCGCAAGTGCTGGCCTGGCTGAAATGCCATAGAGCATTTGAAGTCTTTGAGAAAGCCTAACCAAGGAAAAGTACTGGCACTGTGGTGAGCAACCTTACAGATATCATATAATCTCTTAGTGTCCCAGTTGACCCAAACAGTGCCCTGCCCTTTGGCACCACCTGTGTGGTCTTTTCTCCCTTCTCTGTATCACCTGTTCCCTGACCTAATGGTATTTTATAAGATCACTAACCAAATAAGCAACTTGTACTTCAGTCCCCTCTCATGAATTGTCTATGGTTAGACCTGGTGTGAGAGATTTTCTAACATTTTTCTAATACCACTTTTCAAATATTGTAATCTATTTACTTGTCTTCTGCTGCTACTACTATGTAATGTCCCAGTGGTATAAGTACTTTATTACTCCCTGTCTAGCAGAGTGCTTGTGGAGTGGTAGGAAGGAACCAATAAACATCTTTGGTTATTTTTTTTTCTTTTATTATATGAATAATTTCATGATTTCATTATTATGTGACAAAATTGAATGGGAAGGTAAGGCATTTGTTATTAATAATAGATGATATGTAACTTTCTGTTAAAATATAACCATTTTATAGGCAAAGCACATTAAGCATAACTTTTAAAATGTACTAAATTTTAAATATATTCTACATTTCTCTTCAGTTCTGAAACACTTGTCACTTGTACTGAATTTTTTCCTAATTCATTTTTAAGCTTACTTTAAACTGTTGAGCCTGCTTTTTGAATGTGATTCCATGTCTATGGCTAAGTAATTCATTGCTTGTTAAACTACTCATAATTGACGTAACAATCCTATCACAGATTCTAGCTTGAAATAATGTCAAAGGCACTCTTCAGAATTACCAGTATTACAAAAGTGCAATCATGCACAGAGATGTACCCATTTAATACTGATGGATTCCATACCATTGTTTTGACAAGAAAACATTAAGCTGTGTTTAGCTTACTTGTTTTCTGAACATTCAAAATGCAGTCTGAACAGATTTTTTATTTAAACCATAAACCACATCTTGTTTTTTTATTTCTTCGATATTTACTCCTTTCATTGCTTTCTACTTTTATTACTGAATTGCTTTCCCCTACTAGAGTAGCTAGAACTACATATCAAAAGTATGCATTGTTCTGAGATCAGATTTACCTGATTTTATACACAATGTGATACACAGCCTTGTGTTTTGTTCCCCCCCTATTGTCTTCTGTTTTCTTACTATGTCTACTGCTGTGAGGAAGAGTGGGGCTCACAGCCTGATTCAGTCAGTCTTAGCAACATGAAACAACATATTCAGCTTGTATTGTGGGCATATTTACGCAAATGTCCCACCTGAAATATTCTAATATACCTGCTGCTAAAATTAGAGCATGCTTTGAAGAGAGACAATATTTTCTAGTGGGGAAAAAAAAAACAAGAAAATGAAAAACATTGCTTTAATCTCCAGTTTACTAAAACATAGAAAGATTCCTTTTTTTTTTTAACATTTCCTCTAAATTTGCATTTTGAAAGACATTTGAAAAATTTTCCATACTACACTATCTCTTGTGGAAAGTGAGCCAAAAATACAGAAGATTTAAATTCTGGCAAATGTTTAAATCTATGACCATTGTGAGCTTACTGCTTCTCCAATTACAGGAAAACATAGATAAAAGGAAGTATGTATATTTATTCTTGTGTTATATATATTAGAAATAATCAATAATTACCAATAACTAACTACCAGACAATATGATGCATTTTTGTATTGCAAAAATAATGAAGAATTTCTATGTTTAGCTAAATTTACTTATAGCTACAACTAATGGATAATTTTCTAGGATGACTTGATTTTGCCAATAAGAAGGTGAGATTTTTAGTGATATTACATGAACTTCTTTGTAGCTGATCATCTCTGCCTGTTTCTTGTCTATAGAATTTGGGGAGATCAGCCTTTGTTTTAACTATCAAAAAAACCCACAATGATTTTAGGTCCATGGTTGGTTTGTCTGTACAATTCTCTTAAAAAGTTAATTGTTTTCTTATCTTTTTGATTGCTGTGAATCTCATGTGAAAATAGACACAGCCATTCTTCTGAAACCATGCCTCTTTCCTTGAATTTAATTTGGACAACTTAAGCCTATTGTGCTTCCATAGGAGAGGAATGCTGTTTTTCTTTTTTCTCTAAGCTGTATTTTTCCAACTGAATGAATTGGCTAGGAAAATTATAACCATTAGGAGTTTTTTTGTTTTTTTTTTTAATGGGCCTGATAACTACACCCTGATATTGATCCTTAAGCGAGTTATAACTGGTCTTTTTTATTTAATTGCTTTGTCAGTTGTATATATAATAAGTAAGAATGAGTATCAGTTAAACTTGCAATCCAGAAAGTCATTTGACTCTGCATTCTCTCTGTTTTCTTTAAAATTTTCCTTAAAAAATAGCTAGGTCTTTTCTGAGCTCATCTCTCTTGTATTATCCTGGCAAGTGCAACTAACAAGACAACATGCTACTACTACTGGTTTTTCACCTCTTCATTTAAAGATAAAGCTTACCATGTGCAATACCTCCCTCCTAAGTTATCATATATGACACTTTTTCTAAATATTGAATTTTTGCATGACATGTGTTCATATATTTCTAGCCTCTAGAAATTCCCTTGCCACCAAATAACTGTTTTCAAAGCTAGTGCCAGATGGTCTACGTTGTCTGTTAAGGAAGTACCTCTGATTCAGTGTTAATTTTTTTAATCAGTCATTATACCAATTATTCTGTGAAGAAAAAAAATCAAACTTGAAAATTTTAGAGTTTTAAAATGATAATGTCTATATCTTGTACATGAGACCTGTCCTATCATATGTCACTGCAGAGCTCTCTTCTGGGCTGAGAGAGATTCCATTTTAATACATTGGAGGAGTCAGGAGAAAAGTAAGAGAGCATGGAAAAGGAAGTGTTAGCCCTTAAAACTTAAACCCAGAATACACGAAAACACTTCTGCTCTCATTTTCTCAATCAAAGTAGGTAATGTGGGGTACTGGGTTAAGTAGTATACCCTTCTTCCCAGCCCCAATTATATACCCATCTGCATCATCAGAATGTGATCTTATTTGAAAATGGGCTTTTTGCAGGTATAATTAGTTAAGATGAGGTAATACTGGATTAAGGCAGACCCTAAACCCCGTGACTGATGTCTTTATAAAGGCTATGTGAAGATACACAGACATAGGGGGAAGCATGCTATATGCAGATAGGAGCATGGTTGAAGTATGCTTCTGTAAGATGAGGAACACCATGGACTGCAGGCAACCACCAGAAGCTAAAACATTTGCTCCTTCAGAGCCTCCAGAAAGAACCAAACTTGCCAATTTCTTGGTTTTGGACTTCTGAATTTCTGGACTGTGAGAAAGTAATTTTCTATTGTCTTAAGTCACCCAGTATGTGGTATTTTTTATGGCAGCTCTAGGAAACTAATGCATATGAGATGCTTAAATTCAAAAGTGCAGATGCAAGTCCCCCCTAGATGGGTCACTGGATACAGCACAAGTTCTAAACAAAGATTATTTGCATATGAATAGGGCTATAATGGCAGGATTTTAAAAACAAGTTTTCCAATATTTGGCATAAATTTTGAGGTTGTGGTCATGATTTTTCTTGGTGCCTTATTTCTGAGAAAACTTAATAAAGCCAAGTTGATCCAAAGTCCTGGTCTACTAGACATAAATATAGTTCACACAATCTCCGAGATATTTAGGGAAAAAAACAAAATATTTCCATTTTGAGAGTTTTTTTGTTTTATTTTTATATAACTAAACCAAGAATCCTGAGAGTAAATAAACTCAACAAGTAAGCTTTCTTCTAATCCTTTTATTCCATGTCATTGTGTCAGTTTTGTTGTTAGGAAATAAGATATGTAACCTCTAAATTATCCATGGTTCTGATTCTGAATTATGCTCATTTTTATAATATCTTCTCTGATCAAAATATGAGTATTTACTTTATTGTAAAAAGTATAATTGAAAGGACCATAGAGACCCAAAATCTTAGAGATGGAGAAATCAGATCAGATAAGAGTTTTAGTAGAGTTTAAATAACAAACCAAACCCAACCCCAATCAAACTTTAATCCTGCCTGTTAAGTAGGTCAGAAACTATTAATTTAGGGCAGAAAGTCTTATGAACATTATTTCTCTGGAACAGCTTCTTCAAAAAAGCAAACACGGTATCATAAAATATCCATATTTAACTTTGGGAAATGTATATTGGGAAAGTACTGTATTTATCTTTCCATTTCTTACTTGTTGGGGTTGATACTATTTACAACAATGGAACTACCACCTGGAAAATGCAATTGCAGAATATAAAATTTCCCATTAATGTTGATACCCAGTACACAACCCAGTAAATCAGTCACTGTAGTCTTAAGTGGTCCACTCTATCATATAGACCTTGATATCAGGATATGAACAAGAAAGTCTTCAGTGATACAGTGAAGATATCTTTTTTTAACTTGTCTGCAAGATGGGGGTAAAGGATTGGCACACCAAGTCACAGCCTAGATGAAACCGTATAAGGAGGACAGGAGGGCTGTTACATATTGGGTAAACAGTATTTTACTAGGAGACAAAAAAGGCTTGGGCAAAAATGTTTGACTAAAGTACTGCAAAATGTTTTTAAATAATAATCAGAATTGGGAAAGGCAAGTACATTTGTGAGGCAAAAAAATGTAATTCAAAGACCATGCACTAGGATCCACCAAATGTTATATTTGTAAAAAGGTGAAATCAACTAGAAACTCTTAGGACATGACATAGAAGAACCATAGGATGGGAATCACTTAGATAGGGAACACAGAACTGAGTAGCAGGGCTGAAGGAAACAAGGAAACACCTTCCTGAATCGTTAAAGGGGTAGCTGTACTGCTCTCTCCACCGTTGCCCACTCTATCGACAGGCTGGGATATCCATGTCAGCATGAGCTGTTGGCTTTGGTTCTCACTGGCTTGAGTCACTGTTGGTGACACCTGCTCTCCCTTTAACTTGTGTTCCAAGAGAAGATGCTCAGCTGGTTGGGCTTCATTAAGCTAAATTTTAGTTAATAGGAAAAGATTTGGGGGAATTTTTGTGTAAGATATTTTTGGGAGAGGAGAAATCAAATGGCCTGAATAAATGGAGAATGACAGCGTTTTACAAAACCATCTTAGATTCAAATCATTTCTGGAAGTATTACTCCCATGACTTGTTTTAAGGAACAGAAAAAGCATTGATAATTACATTTTATACTTAAAATTATGTTTTCTTTAGTCCACACTTCTTTTTTTTTTTTTTTCAGTGTAGAAAAATTTTCTTTATTCTTTTTACAAGTGTATAGGACTCCATTGGGTGGATGTACTGAAGTTTATCCAGTTGCTTTCCAAGATACTGGGCATTCAGAGGGTTTCCAGTATTTTGCGGTTATAAACAATGATTCAAGGAAAGCTCTTTGGATATGCATTTTCCTATTAGAAGTGTAGTTTATCTTTTTTTTTAATTAATTAATTTTTTAAATAAACATAGAGTGTATTATTAGCCCCAGGGGTACAGGTCTGTGAATCGCCAGGTTTACACATTTCACAGTACTCACCATAGCACATACTCTCCCCAACATCCATAATCCCATCACCCCTCCCAACCCCCCTCCCCCCAGCAACCCTCAGCCTGTTTTGTGAGATTGAGTCTTTTATGGTTTGTCTCCTTCCTGATCCCATTTTGTTTCATTTATTCTTTTCCTACCCTTCAAACCTCCCACATTGCATCTCTACTTCCTCATATCAGGGAGATCATATGATAGTTGTCTTTCTCTGATTGACTTATTTTGCTAAGCATAATACCCTCTAGTTCCATCCACATCATCGCAAATGGCAAGATTTCATTTCTTCTGATGGCTGCATAGTATTCCATTGTATATATACCACATATTCTTTATCCATTCATCTGTTATGGACATCTAGGTTCTTTCCATAGTTTGGCTATTGTGGACATTGCTGCTATAAACATTCCAGTGCATGTGCCCCTTCGGAGCACCACGTTTGTATCTTTAGGGTATATGCCCAGTAGTGCAATCGTTGAGTCATAGGGTAGCTCTATTTTTAGCTTTTTGAGGAACCTCCACGCTGTTTTCCAGAGTGGTTGCACCAGCTTGTATTCCCACCAACAGTGTAGGAGGGTTCCCCTTTCTCCTCATCCTCTCCAGCATCTGTCATTTCCTGACTTGTCAATTTTAGCCATTATGACTGGTGTGAGGTGGTGTTTTAAAAAGTCCTGATTTTGTGCTCCATTGCTCCACTGCTTGCTGGGAGCCAGCCCCTCCCCCCCATGGTCTATCTTCCTGTCGCTTTGGATTCACTTTTCCGCTGGCCTTAACTTTCAGAAAGTGATTGCTTTTCTGTTTCTAGGATTGTTGCTCTTCTTCTCTTTGATCTCCTGTTGGATTTGTAGGTGTTTGCAATGGTTCGATAAACTATCTAGCTGATCTCCTGCTACCTGATGTAGTCTCAGCCTGTTACTTCTTTGCCATCTTGACTCCTGTCTCCGAGAACATTTATATTTTACATAAACAAAAACCCTCATGTCTAAAAAAAACTTAAGTCATATTAACATTAAGAAGTGTGGACTACAGATGGCCAACAGACACATGAAAAAGTGCTCCACATCACTTGGCATCAGGGAAATACAAATCAAAACCACAATGAGATATCACCTCACACCAGTCAGAATGGCTAAAATTAACAAGTCAGGAAATGACAGATGCTGGAGAGGATGAGGAGAAAGGGGAACCCTCCTACACTGTTGGTGGGAATACAAGCTGGTGCAACCACTCTGGAAAACAGCGTGGAGGTTCCTCAAAAAGCTAAAAATAGAGCTACCCTATGACTCAACGATTGCACTACTGGGCATATACCCTAAAGATACAAACGTGGTGCTCCGAAGGGGCACATGCACTGGAATGTTTATAGCAGCAATGTCCACAATGGCTAAACTATGGAAAGAACTTAGATGTCCATCAACAGATGAATGGATAAAGAATATGTGGTATATATACAATGGAATACTATGCAGCCATCAGAAGAAATGAAATCTTGCCATTTGCGATGATGTGGATGGAACTAGAGGGTATTATGCTTAGCAAAATAAGTCAATCAGAGAAAGACAACTATCATATGATCTCCCTGATATGAGGAAGTAGAGATGCAATGTGGGAGGTTTGAAGGGTAGGAAAAGAATAAATGAAACAAAATGGGATCAGGAAGGAGACAAACCATAAAAGACTCAATCTCACAAAACAGGCTGAGGGTTGCTGGGGGGAGGGGGGTTGGGAGGGGTGATGGGATTATGGACGTTGGGGAGAGTATGTGCTATGGTGAGTACTGTGAAATGTGTAAACCTGGCGATTCACAGACCTGTATCCCTGGGGATAAAAATACATTATATGTTTATAAAAAAATTTTTAATTAAAAAATAAATAAATAAATAAATATTCTCAAATGCATTTAATCTCTGAATATATGTTTATATATATATATTTATGAATTTGTACAAATATACAAATAAGTATAGTAATCCTTGACCTATCTGAAATGCATTCATGAAACAACAACTCAGGAATGAAAAGACTTAGAATCAAGATATAATTAAATATGGCTTGTAAATTAAATCATATTCATGTTTGGGGGAGTGCACTGACTCTGCGGGGTGAAGAAAAAAAAATAAGAGGAGAGCGAAGCTGGATAAAGGTGGCTGGGTGCAGAGATGTTTGCTAAAATTCAGGTCAAAAGATAATGATGTCTCAAGCTAGAATGATAGATTAGAGAGAATGGAGAATCCTGTTTCTGGGATATCCAAGTTGAAACCAGGAAACTTGATAATTGAAGAGAGAAGGAGAAATGGGAGTCAATTATTATTTATGGGTTTCAGTTTAAGTAGTTGAATTTATGTAATTTTTATAGCAACATAAGAAGGTGACAGAAAATAAGGAACAAATTTGGTAAAAAGTTTTGTGTGTGATAAGGATCATGCAGGAGATGAATTAGTGTGTAGATAACAACTCAGCAGTCAGTAGAGAATAACTGTGTAAACTACTGAGAGAAAGAGAAAAAAAAAATCTTATATTGAACTGGAAATAACATTAGCAATTACAGCTGTTGGAGGTTATCCAGAGGATGTGGTCTCAGGTTGACCTGTGAGCTAGACCCCACAGAAGCTCCTCACCCTGTTCCTGATCTTCGAAATATATGGTCTGTTTGTCTTCCCCATGCTACACACTGCCCCAAAGACACAACCTTGAAATGGTAATATACTGTTGAAGCTATTTGGACAGTGTGTATGGTTGAACCCAGGTAAGGACCTTTTAAGACTCTGGTGGGTGGGGCAGAGGTCTGCTTATCTTGCAGCTGTGGAAGACAAGCCTCCTAAGTGAATTCCCTGGCTTTTTAAACCTGCCATCTGCCAGTCTGGTGTGGTCTGCCTCTTTCTTTGGTTTCTCTGTGCCCTCTGTGTTCTGGAGCTAGTTTGTGAACCAACAATAAGACAGAAGTAAAAAATCTCTTAAAGAAATCTAAGAAGAAATGGAAATATATCATGGAAACCAAAGGCAAAAGCACTTCAGGAAATAGAGTTGGCTCAAGGACACCAAATACTTCCAAATGTTTGAATAAGATAAGGACGTTCCAGTGCTCAATGAATTTTGTAACCAAGAGATACCATCATCTTCCATGTACAGTTTAATACTAGTGAAAGGAAAAGAATCTAGACTACAGTGGGTTGTAGAGGAAATAGAAGGTAAGCAAATGGATAAATCAATTGAAACAAATGTCTTCAATAAAATTTGCTTGAGAGGAAGCAGCTGGAAGCTGTATGAGAATGCATGTTCAAGGAAGGGGTTTGAGGCTTTTCAAAAATAGGAGGCTCAAACCGAATAGCTGTTTTGTAAATGCAAAATAAAAACTAAATGCAAAAGATTGCAACACAAGGGAGGGAGGATAAGATGAGCAATACGGGGGAACTAGAAGTCCCCAAGAAAATGGGAGGAAAAGAAAAACAGATCTCACTGGAGAATTGACCAAAGGAATTTCACCTGTTCCTCCATTACCTTTGCTCTTTCTTTACTTTCCTATAGATCCCAAAGACTGGGATATAGAGACAAATAGTCATAAAAGTATAAAGCTATCCTGATATTTTTTCATGAGGTAGAAGTCATCTTGGGAGCATTTTGAATGATTGTTTTTAAAGCATTTTTTGTAGCTTATTGTAGTTTCTTATTTTTCCTAAATGTATTTCTTTCATTCACTAAGATCTTTTCACAAATCCATGTCTACAAATGACCTCATTACACTAAATTTCATGTTGGCAATCTTGCTACTACTTTTGTCAGTTTCTCTCTTTCCCAGTACCATGTGGAGCACCCAGATTCTATAGTCAAACTTAGGTAGCTCATGCCCTCAAAATCTCTCTTTTCATATTTAGTTTACTTAGTCATAGTTTCAAAATAATTCATTTAGAAATATTTAGAAAATATAATGCTTTAATTAGTCTTTTAGAAAATGAATGATATGAAAAGTAGCCATTATGCCTTTTAGTTACTAATCGTGGTAACAAATCAATTCATGATAACAAAAGATCTCTATTGGGTTTGTTGAAGTTTTTTTCTTTTACTCCAAAAAATTCTTAATCATTTTAGTTTTCACTTATATGTATGTCAAAAGAACAACAACAACAAAATAATAATTATGTGTTACAACTTGTAGAGTTGAATTGAAGTAAATGACCTCTAGTGTTATTCTGCTAATTCATGATTTTGAGGTATATCTGTCAGTCTAACTAGGAAAACAAAAATCACTTTGTTTACAACAGAGAATTCAATTGAAGAATTAGTATCACAGGTGAAAGAGTATCTGTGAGTCAAACAGGATAGAGTAACAACAGCAGGAAACCACTACTATCTTAGGCTCAAGGGCAATAAAAGGGGGCCAAGTTTCCAAAGTCACCCAAAGTAAGCTAATTGCATGAAAAGTACACAGTGAGAGCTACAACCAAGAGGAGACACAGGAGCAGGATCTGCTGAAGAAACTATCTAAGTCCAAGAGGGAGAAAGGATTTCCCTAGTTTCTTTCCCCTCCCACATAAATTCCCACCAGTGGTTCCTATTGGCTGAACTAAGCCAAAGGAAAATGACATGAGTATACAAGGGCATCAGCCCTCCTGTAATATAGTCAGAATGTAGAAGAGGGTTTGAGGAGCCAGGATTGACTCAGATATAACATACTTTTTTTTTTTTTTTAAGAAATTAGAGAATTATAAAAATCCCTGAAAGTTGAATATGCAGCTCATTATTATTATTATATTATTCTTTAAACAATTGTCAACTTATGTACTTCATTTCCCTATTTATTCTGTATCAAACTGTGTTGTCTACAAATGTCTTTCCAGTCGCTCAGTTTAATGGGTAATGCTTTGGAGTTATAGTGGAGTCTTCAGCTGGTTAGACTTTGGCTCATTCAGTTCCTTCTGAGAAACAAGAAATCAAATCTCTTTTTGTTTTGGTGTTTAATGGAAGGCAAATAACTAAGCTCCATTCTGAAAATATTAGGATATCTTTTATAGCATCTACAGAGAGAGATTTCTAGTTTTCAAACATAGTCTCACCCTCTAAATTTAGACTATGCAATGACTTTAAAATAATGCCTCTACCATTCTATGTTGCATAACATAATGTACCTGTAATTTATTTTATTGACCATTTTCCTCTCTTTCTGTTGTTCTTTCTTTTTTTCCTGGTGTTTTAAGATTATCTCATCGTTTTATCATTTTTTTCCTGTGGAAATAACAAACCTTTTTATAGGATAGATATACTAATAATAATTTCTTTTTTTCTTCTGAAAATTTTTTATTTTCATCTTTATTTCATCCTTTCTCATAATGCCAGAATATATTTCCCAAATATAGAATTGCGCAAATATAACATTCCCAAATATAGAATTAACTGTTCATAGTTCTTTAAGCACTTGAAAACTGTTATGACACAAATTTATGATCTCCATGTTTTTTGTTTGTTTTGTTTTCTCTTAATTCCATTATAATTAATATACAGTGTTCTCTTAGTTTTGGGTGTACAATATAGTGATTCAACAGTTCTATATATTACTCAGAGGTCATCATGATAAATGACTATTTCTTTAACTTGTTTCACTCATGCCCCCACCCATCTTTCCTCTGGTAACCACAGTTCTCTATAATATTTAAGAATCTGTTTTTTAATTCTTCTCTGTTTGTTTTGTTTCTTAAATTCCACATATGAATGAAATCATATGCTATTTGTCTTTCTCTGACTTATTTCACTTAGCATTATACCCTCCAGATCCACTCCTGTGATTGAAAAATGGCAGTATTTCATTATCTTCTTTATCCCTTCATTTACAGATGGACACCTGAATTGTTTCCATTCTAGTTATTCTAGTTATTGTAAATAATGCTATAATAAACACAGGGGTGTATATATCCTTTCCAATTAGTGTTTTCGTGTTCTTTGGGTAAATAGTAATAATATTTATTACTAGCAAATAGTAGTAAAATTACTGGATCATATGGTATTGTGTTTTTTTTAATTTTTTATAAACATATACTGTATTATTAGCCCCAGGGGTACAGGCCTGTGAATCGCCAAGTTTACACACTTCACAGCACTCACCATAGCACATACCCTCCCCAATGTCCATAACCCCACCACTCTCTCCCTTCCCCCTCCCCCCAGCAACCCTCAGTTTGTTTTGTGAGATTAAGAGTCTCTTATGATTTGTCTCCCTCCCTTCCTACTCCCAAAACCCCCCACGTTGCATCTCCACTTCCTCATATCAGGGAGATCATATGATATTTATCTTTCTTCAATTGACTTATTTTGCTAAGCATAATACTGGTATTGCATTTTTTTAAGATTTTATTTATTTATTCCTTTGACACAGAGAGAGCTGCAGAGAGAGGGAAAAGCAGGCTCCCCACTGAGAAAGGATCCCAATGCAGGGCTTGATGTGGGCTCAATCCCAGGACCCTGGGATCATGACCTGAGCAGAAGGCAGGTGCTTAACTGACTGAGCCACCTAGGTGCCCCTGTATTTTTAATTTTTTGAGGAAATTCCATACTGTCTTCCACAGTGGCTACACCAGTTTGCATCCCCAACAACAGTGCTCATGGGCTCTTCTTTCTCCTCGTTCTCTCCGATATTTGTTGTTTTTTGTGTTTTTGACTTTAGCCATTCTGACAGGTGTGGGTGACCTCTTACTGTGGTTTCAATTTACATTTCCCTGATGATGATGTGACGTATCTCTTCATGTGTCTGTTGACCATCTGTATGTCTTCTTTGGAGAAATGTCTCTTCATGTCTTCTTCTCATTTTTAATTGGATTATTTTGGGGAGTTTGGGTATTGAATGGAGTATATTCTTTATATGTTTTGGATACTAACTACTAACTATACAATTTGCAAATTTCAAATATCATCATCCATTCAGTAGCTTGTCTTTTTGTTTTTCTGATTGTTTCCTTTGCTGTTCAGAAGCATTCTATTTGAATGTGGTCCCAGCAGTTTATATTTGCTTTTATTTCCCTCACCTCAGGAGACCTATCCAGAAAAATTTTGCTTTGGCTTATGTCAGAGAAATTCATGGCAGTGCTCTCCAAGGATTTTCATGAGTTCAGATCTCACATTTACATCTTCAACCTATTTTGAGTTTATTTTTGTGTGTGGTCTAAGAAAGTGGTCCAGTTTCATTATTTTGCATGTAACTATCCAGTTTATCCAACACCACTTATTGAAGATATTTTTTTTTCCTATTGTATATTTCTGCCTCCTTCATCGTAGATTACTTGACTATATACTTGAGGATTTATTTCTGGTTCAATATTCTGTTCCATTGATCTATGTGTCTTTTTGTGCCAGTACCATACTGTTTTGATTACCATAGTTCTGTAGCATGTCCTGAAATCTGGAAATGTGATGCCTTCTGTTTTTGTCTTTTTCAAGACTGCTTTGGTTGTTCAGGGTCTTTGGTGGTTCCATACAAATTTTAGGATTATTTTCCTTGGGTTGATTTTGTTGAGGGCTCCCTGTGCTGCCTCTATCTGGACTTCTGTTTCCCTCCCCAGACTTGGGAAGTTTTCTGCTACTATTTCTTCAAATAGACTTTTCTTGCCCGCCCCCCCCTTTTTTTTTCTCTTCTCCTCCTGGGATGTCTATGATGATAATGTTATTATGCTTGATAGTCACTCTTTCCCTGAATGTATCCTCATTTTTTAGTAATCTTTTTTTTTTCATATATATATATATATATTCTGTTCAGCTTGATTGCTTTCCACTACTCTGCCTCACAGGTCACTAATCCATTTTTTCTGTTTCTTCTAGCTTACTATGTATTCCTTCTAGTGTATATTTAATTACAGTTATTGAGTTCTTTATTTCTGATTGGTTCTTTTATATATTTTCTCTCTCTTTGTTGAGAGTCTCACTGAGATCTTCCACTTCTTTTCTCAAGTCCACTGCTTATCTTTATGACCATTATTTTTAAATTCTCTCTCAGGCATATTACTTATCTCCATTTCATTTACCTATCTTTCATGATTTTTTTCTTGTTCTTTCATATGCAGCATATCCCTCCATCTCCTCATTTTGTCTAACTCTCTGTTTCTGTGTGTCTCCTGCTCTTGGAAGTAGTGGTCTTAAGAAGAAGTGGTTCTGTGGTGCCCTGCAGTGCAATGTCCCCTGTTCATCTGCACCTGGCACTTCAGGGGTATCTTGTGTGTATGTTGTATGTGCCCTACTGTTGTGGCTGAGCTGCATTTGCTTTAGTCCATTTGTTCACAATAGCTCTCATTGCCAATTGTGGACAGGGTTTGGTCCATGTATTGTTAATGAGGTCATCTAAGTCCACACTGGATCTAAGTTGGGTCAGAACACGCTTTTTCCAGAGTTGTAGTAGCACTGAACTGCATGTCATTCTCTGTGTGTTATCCCCTGAGATGCTTTTGTTGTCGGCTAGGACCTGCAGTCAGACCAGATGTCTGCCCTCAGCCAGCTGCTATAGTCATATCGAACTGGTAAGGGTAATTATCTTCCCCTCTTCCTGGAACAAGATACACTGTGAAGCAGTACAGGTCCTGTTGGGGCTGCTTGCACAATGCCATGCTTGTAGCACTACTTTGAATGGGCTCTGACTGAAGCCAAACTGGATAGGGCGGGTCTACAGGACAGCCTGGAGGCAGGGTATGTGGTGTTAGTAAGCTAGGTGGAGAGTGTCTATGTATCTATTCTGGGGGGTGGAGGGGGACAGGATAGAGAAAGCCTGGCTGTCAACTTTTTGTTCTTTGAATAGTTTCCTAAAGATCCCTGCTCCTCCAGCACACATTCTGAAATTAGTAAACAAATCTCCTTCTTGCATCCTCCAAGTGTTTCTCAAACTGCTGCCTCTGTGCTGTATCTCAGTGGACTGGGACTGAGTTACCACTGGGACTCAGTGGTTTCCTTTCTGTCTGTTTAAGGGTGGGCATTCAGTTTGCCAGAGCTAAGCCTGCAGATTCTTAAAGTTACAGGTGTTAAGCCTTACTAATTATAAGAACGTGCAAAGTTAATCCCTCTGGTTTTTAAAGCCAAATGTTATAGGAATTCATCTTCCCAGTATGTTCTCCTATGCCTGGAGTATCTACTGTGCCTTGTATGTGATCTGCCCCTCTCCCCTCTCTAAGCTTGTGTTGGTCCCTCTTCCCATGAACAGTCTTGAGGGGCTGTTTGGTTCCCAATGGCATTTCTGCCTTTCCTACCCTCTTTGATGTGGACTCTTCCCTATGGTTAGCTATGGGGATCCTGCTCTGCAGGACTTTGGGTCATTTTCTGGTTTATTTACACTGATGTGGATATTACCTAAGTGTATCTATAGGATGAGTTAAGCTTAAGATCCTCCTATTCTGCCCCCTTCCCCAGAAGTCTAGTCTGTTTTTATTTTGTTTTGTTTTGTTTTGTTTTTGAGAGAGAAGAGAGTGCCAGGGGAGGGCAGAGGGAGACAATCTCAAGCAGACTCCATGCTGAACACAGAGTCTGATTTAGGGCTCTATTTCAGGACCCTGAGATCATGATCTGAGCCAAAATCAAGAGTCAGATACTTAACCAATTGAGCCACCCAGCACCATGGTCTTTTTGGTGTTCAATGAGAAGTATTTTATTATTTTAATACAATTCCATATAAGTAATGTATTATTTTATCTGGCTTCTTTCAAGATTTTATTGTTGTTGTCTTTAGCTTTTCCAAGTTTAATTATGATGTATCTTGGTGTAGATTTCTTTGAGCTTACCCTGTTGGAGTTTGCTCAGTTTCTTGAATATATGGATTTATGTCTTTCAACAAATTTAGGAAGTTTCAGCCATAATTTATTTGAATCCTTTTTCAGCTTCATACTTTTTCTCCTCTTATTCTGGACTCCCAGTGATACTCATGTTGCATCTTTTTTGTTTTGTTTTGTTTTTTTGTTTTTTAAGATTTATTTATTTTTATTATTTTTTAAGATGGAGAGGGACAGAGAAGGACAGAGAGTACACACAGTGGGGAGGGGCAGAGGGTGACAGAGATGGAGAGGGAGAGAGACTCCTAAGCAATCTCCACACTGAGCATGGAACCCTATATGGGCCTCAATCTCACAACCCTAAGATCAGGACCTCAGCCAAAACCAAAAGTCAGGCACTTAATCAACTGCATGACCCAGGCACCCCTCATGTTGCATCTTTTGATATTCTTCCACTGATCCTTGAGGCTCTATTTTGTTTGCTTGTTTGTTTGTTTTTTAGAGTTTTTTTCAGTCTATTTTTCTCTCTGTTGTTAAGATTGGGCAAATTTCATTCCTCTGCCCTTAAATTCACAGATTATATTTGCTATCCTCTCCATTCTAATAATGAGCAATGAGGTTGTTAGGAACCAGCCAGTGGTGTCCTGCTGTCCCCTTGCCATGTAGTGTCACTAAATAAGTGGGATGAGGGGAGCCTCAAGCCTAATACAGATGAGGCTGTTTCCCTGCTGTCTTATTTTCAGTATGGCAAATGAAAGAATCAGTGATCCTCCTTGCCAGTTATATAGGAATAGCCTTGTGTTGATGGTCTGACCCTCACTGGATCCTGTCAAGAATGAGTTTACATTACCTACCTTCAGTTCTTTGGTCAGGGAGTGAAAAGCATGGACTTGGATTGTTTTCTTCTGTTGGATGAAATTTTATGTGTCATGTTGCTATGTTGTTCCTCCAGGTCTGGGATCCCTGAACAGTTTCCCTTCCTTTTATTAGATTTCCTACTTCTCCTTCAGTCACCTATTCTTTTTTAAAAAGTTTATAGTTGTACTTAGAGGGCAGAAGCAGGCAGAGACAATTCTGTACCATCTTATACAGCAGACTACAAGTTCTTTTTCTCTAACTGAAACCGGTAGTTCTTAAGCAGATTTCCCCAGGTGACATTTTGAAATGTCTAGAGACATTCTTCATTGTCAAATGAGGGTGAGTACTACTAGTATCTAGTGAGAAGGTTCCAGGGATGCTGCTAAACATCTTCCAGAGCACAGGACCATTTCCCACAACAAACTGTCCAGTCCAAATGTCAATAGTGACATAGTTGAGATATTTTGATTTACACATTCTCCTTTATTAAGAAGAATAACATTGACTACTTTTCAAATCTGTTTTAGGATTAGACATTGTTATCACTTCTTTCCTTCTTCATCATAACAATTAGTCCTGATGTAGAATTGCAGCTCTTTAATATACAAAGAGCCTTTCCAAATATATACTTGAGGATTTGTAATTTTTAATTTTGAAAAATGTCATTAAAAAATTGGACCCATAAATGAGAAAGGCCATTTATCACATGGCCTCAAAACTGTCTACATTACATTCTGTCAAGGAAATTTTTAAAAAGCTAACATTTGTCCCTCCCATTAGATTTCACACATTTATATGCACAAAAGTGGTCTGGGACTCTGGGCTTTATTAATATTTATCTTTCCTTTTGTATGCTAAATATAATTTGGCATACTCTTTAACATTTGTTAATCTAGTATCATTTGATGTTCTAATTTACTCTCTATGTCAGCATCTAATTTCCTACTAATCTTTTCAAGAGTTGAGTTAAGATCTTGGAAACCTTGCTTCTTTAAACACTGCTACCGATTTGGGAACTCCCAGAATCAAAGGAGTTGGTATGGCAGCTCATTACCGAACTGTGAGCTCTAGATCTATTGAGTTACTGCCAGAAAACATTTGCACTCTATAGTCATAGACTTTATCCTTTCGTCAGTGAGATCTAAAGTAGACTACTTGAATATGGTTAGTGCTTCCTGATGATCTTCTTTCTTGGAACTAAGGAATCCTTGTCAATCTCACCACAGCTCTGCCCTTTAAAAGTGGTGTGCTGGGGCCAATAAAGCAGGCAGGTATTGCTCCTGAATAAACAGCTCATCAAAAGTCTGAGAACAGAAGGTTTCGAATGTATCAAAGCAATTGGCACAGTTGTTCACTAGTTAATTAGGAACACAAAGGCACTTTCCTCAAGCTGCCCAGACCAGGGGGCCATCTGCATGACAGCATTGCCACTCTGATGATATGTACAAATAGAGCTTAGCTGGTGCTCTCAAGGGAAGTCTCATTGACCTTCCTGCTTTAAAATATATATAAAGCATATGGAAGAGATGAAAAATTGAATATAATCATAGAATGAGCCCCGGTTTTAGTGTTTAGTCTTCTGAAGAATTTCCTAGGGACTTATGTCCTATTTATCTTAGTTTTGATAATTGCTTTATTTTACTGCTACATATTTTAGTAATATTGTAATTATTCCCAGTCTGTGGAGGTCAGGGCACTTCTAATGCAATAATACATAATGTATTATAATTGCTTTTTAAGTTTTCTGCTTCCTCCATTATGTGTGATTTTGTGAAGATAGGAACCATATCTATTTTGTTTAATTTTATGTTCTCTCTACCTAGAACATTTTAGAGTACGGTAAAATAATGTGATGATACTGAAAAGTTTTATTTTTTTTAATGTTTTTTGTTCACTCTGACTTTCTGGAAACCATATCCCCATACTAGGTTTCGTAAACAAGTATGTTAGTATCTGGATTTGCTTTGTGTAATAATATTTTTGTTCCTTATGACTCTTAAACCAGCATGAAGGGAGAAAGTTGTTGAAATGTATACTGATATATACGTTTGAGCATCACTTCTATTTGTTAATTCTATCATCTTATTAACTAAGTTGCCATTATTATAAACACCATAAATTTATACCAGAAAGATGCTGTAGGAGATCCATGCATTTGGTATGATTTCTTTGTTAACAGGTCAGTCATTGATAATGAATGGGTCTAATTCCTAGGATTCCTAGTGGCTCACCCATACATTATCAAGAGACAAATAGAACCAATGTGCATGCATTATCACCTGTTTTTCTGTTAACTTCCTTTCTGATTTCTTGGTAGAAGTAGATGCTGCTTCTTTGTGTCACTGAAGTTCCCAAAATTTTAGTTATAGACCTATGTATCTGTATGTCTATTTGCCCAAACAGTGAATCTTTTTTTTTTAAAGATTTTATTTATTTGACAGACATTACAAGTAGAGAGAGAGAGAGAGGAGGAAGCAGGCTCCCCGCTGAGCAGAGAGCCGGATGTGGGGCTTGATCCCAGGACCCTGGGACCACGACCCCAGCTGAAGGCGGAGGCTTTAACCCACTGAGCCACCCAGGCGCCCCCAAACAGTGAATCTTGAAAACAGAAGTCATACCTTATTTTTCCCTCCATGCTTCAAGTGCACTGAGTTGAGGACACTTAATGACATGACAAAATAACAACCTAAGTGATACTTAGTTAATACTTGGTGAATGGATTGTTCTAATTCATTAACTAGAGACTAAACATGAGATGACAAAGATACATATATTTGTAGCTGGTATTTTTGGAAACTAAGTAGACTTTTATTCTGTTCCTAGTAAGAACAAAGCAAGCTTTCTAGAAATAAAGGCTGATATTCAAAGAAACTCTAAATCAATCTCTTTAGTCATGACTATTATTATTTTTGTCTTTTAGAAATCATTTGTTCCTTTCTAAATTACTTTGGTACATAGCTCACACCTGTCCTTGACATAAGCCTTTTGCAAAGACCTATTAGAACTATGGACCACATAGATTTTAAATTTTTCCTTGCTTTAAAAATGCTTTAAGGACATAAATAAATAAATAAATAACTTTTCTTTTTTCAAAGTTTTTATTTAAATTCCAGTTGGTTAACATACAGTATAAATATTTTTAGGTGTACAATATAGTCATTCCACCCTTCTGTAAAATATCTGGTGTTCCTCACTACAAGTGCACTGCTTACTCCCCATCACCTATTTCACCAATCCCCCTACCCATCTCTCCTCTGGTAACAAGCAAGTTGCTCTCTATAGTTGAGTCTTTTCTTCTTAATTCTCTAACATCTTCTTTTAAAACCATTTACTTCTTTTCTTCATTCTATCTTCTCACCTTTTTTCACCTTTTTATTGAAAAGTTGAACCACAATCTTGATGGTATATATGAAGGACAGAAAATACTCAGAAAAAGTCATTATATTCATGCTTACAGTTTGTTACTGTACAGGATATAAATCAAAGTCTCCAAAGGGAAAAAAACACATGGTCAAATTCCAGGAGAAACAGGTACAAGCTTCTAGGTGTCTGCTCCCACCAGTAGAACCATGTGGAGATGCACTTTGCACTTTATTGTCCCAGCAACAACATCTGACAACACTGGCAAGGTGTTGACAACCAGGGAAGCTTAACTATGTCTTGCTGTCCAGGGACTTTTGGGGGGTTTAGTGATATAGGCATGGAGCACCTATATGACAGACCTCAGTCCTCAGGCTCTAACTATCCCATTCTTCAACCCCAGAACAAAAACACACATCCACCATAAATCACATTGTTAGGTAAACTTCTTTGGTCAAAATGGTGCAGCCTGACCCGAAGTTTCAAGCATACACAAACAGACATTCATTTTCAATACTACCAGCTGAAAGGTTTTAGAGATACAAAACTCTCATGTCAGGCAGAATATTCAAGAGCTCAGAAGTTATCTTCCAAGAGTGGGCTGAGGGTCAAGCCTGAAAATATATAGGACTTTCTTTGGAATATGCAGGTTTTGAGCAACCCAGACATGCTGAATATAGCCTTTTCTGTCCAACAGAGAGCAAAGCACATGAAATGCACTCATTTTAATGTAAGAGATCATTAAAGTTTTACATATGGCAAGCTATGCCTCCAGATAAACATAGAGTTTATATTTCTTTAAACTATCTATATTCTTACAGTTCAAGTATGTTTCTTATGGGTTTTGTTTAGTTATTTTTTAAACCACTCTAGTAATCTTGCTTTTTTTAGTTGGTGTGAACGTATGATTTAGTTGGTTTTTAAGTCTATGATCTTTCCGTTTTTTTTCTATTTGTCCTAACCATAAAATTCTTACTTTAAACTTATGACTTTTGTGTACCCACATTTGTCCCCTATGTCACAATTCTTCATAAACTAGCCAATAATTTTTCTTTCGTTGTTTCTGGGTATAGGACATCCAGTTAGAGGTTATAGTTCCCAATTGGCCAGTTATGGTTATAAGATCAATGTCAAACTTGTAGGAAATTAGAGTGATGTGTGAAATGTTTTTACTATCTCTAGCTTAAGTACATTCATACATAAAATAACTTTCCCTGGACTTAGTACCATTTTTCTCTCTAACTCTAAAATATGAATGGATTAGTAACCTAGATTTTTCTAACCTAGGGCAATTCTCTAGAGAATGGCAAAGCAAGAAGTTAGAATGTTAGAGTGTTAGAGAGTTATAGTGTTAGTTAGAGTGACTGTTCCCTAGTGGTGTGTTTAAGTTCCAAATGATAATTGTGGATTTGTCTATTTCTCTTTTTACCTTCAGCATTTTGGCTTCATGTATTTTGAGGCTCTGATGTTTGGCTGGTACACATTTAGTGTTGTATATAATTATGCAATATTTTACCTTTTAATCATTATGCAATGTCCATCATTGTGTCCAATACTTCACTTTGTATTCTTCATTTAATATAGCCATTCACTTCTGCTTGTTTGCTTAACATTTGTATGTACAGATTTTTCCATCCTTTTACTTAAACCTACTTTTGTCCTCTAATTTGAAGGGAGTTTCTTGTAAGACACATAGATCATGCTTTTTGTCCACTCTGCTAATCCTTTTCTTTTGATTGGTATATTTAGACCACTTAGATTTAAGATCATTATTGTTATGTTAGCACTTAAGTCCGATATTTTATTAATTGTTAGCTTTCTATTCTGTTTTTGTACCTTTCTCTTACATTTCTGTATTTTTATACATTTTTGTACATTTGTACATTTTAAATAAGGTATCTGTTTTGTCCCTTTTTACAAAAATAAATTTTGTAAATTTATATCATCTTCCTGTAAGCTACTAAAACATGTTTTAGGATTCCATTATGACTTATTTATAGTGTGTTTGAGTGTATGTCTTTGTAAAGTTATTGATAGTGGTTGCTCTTGGTGTTATACTAAACAAAAATGTACAAAATTTGGGATAAAGATAAATAATATGTGTTAATAGTAAAACAAAAGTATTAAGTAGATGCTAGTGATTATGATTTTTCATCTAGAAGTCACTGTAGTTTGACTTAAACCAACTTTCACACTGTTTTTCTTATAAAAACAAAATAGAGTTTAGTTGCTTCTATTCTACATTAACTTTGGGAATGTCAGGGATTCCTAGTAAAAAATCTGCATTTCATTCTTCTAAGCCAAAGATCTAGTGGATTACCAGCGGTTCTACTGCCCTTAGAGTAGTGATGTAGTTAACTACATAATATGTAGTCAGGGATTGCATTTACCAGCTCCTACTTTTGCATGTAGGTGAAGTCCTATGACTTGCTCTGGTTGATAGAATGTGGCTAAAGTGGTGTGTCACTTACATGGCAAAAATGCTTTTAGTAAATGCTTTTTCTTCTTTTCTTCTCCCCTTACAGGCTGCAAGATGGATGACAGAAGCATAAACTTGAAAATGGGAACAGCCTAAAGACCAAAGTCACTGCTTGGTTGAGAGATACCCAAAAGCCAGCAGATCAGAACATTCATACTTGATTCTGAGTGAGTGAGAAAAACTTTTTTTTTCTTTTTAAATCATTGAGATTTTGAGATAATATGTTGGAGAAATTAGCCTATTTTTCATATACATTTTCTTTATGAGCACCCTTCATTCCTGATATTTTTCCCTCTCCCCTTCCTTTTGCTGTTTATTCCATATTGCATTAGTGTTATGACAGGCTTTTGGTGTATTGGATTATTCTCAGTTCTCCATTCACTGCTGCCAGGTGATGTTGTAGTGTAACAGAGGGTGGGAGGTATATTTACCTCCTCCATTGATACTAGGCTTGCAATATACTCCCCCCGCACACACACCCTTTGATTAATTATTTTGAGCAAAAGCGAAGATGTGCTAATCTGGAGTCAAGGCCTTAAGAAACAGCATGTATTTCTATTTATCATATTGAATCTCCATGATTTCTCAACAAGGAGAACTGACCCCAATATCTGTGTTATTCACTGGTCTAAGATAAATGAAAGACACACATAAGTTCAAACAGACCCCAGCCTAAAACTTTGAGCTAAGCCCAGTTTATCATCAGTTGAGAAAGAATAATGATTATTTTGGGGAGTTACAGCTTTTGGAATTGGAAATTTTATTTAAAGCATCACTGTTTTGGCAATAACTGATAATAAGTTACATATTTAAATTGAAGGAAATTGTCTTTAAAGTTGTCAATAATTGACAGAAGGAAAGAAAACAGCAACAACAAAACTAACCTGCTAAAAAGGGAATTAAGAAAGTCTTCTATTCCTGGTTTGCTTAGAGCTTTTATCATGAAAGGTGTTTCATTTGTTCAAATGCTCTTTTGCGTTTATTGATATCATCCTATAACCTTTTTTTCCCCTTCATGCTATTAATGTGATGTGTTACATTAACTGATTTTCTTATTTTGAACAATCCTTATATTCCTGGGGTAAATCCCATTTGTCATAGAGTCTAGTCCTTTTAATGTACTATTGAATTTGGTTTGCCAGTATTTTGTGGAGGGTTTTTGTGTTCCTATTCATAAGGGATATTGGTCTGTAGTTTTCTTGTGGTATCTTTGTCTGGCTTCGGTTCAGGGTAATGCTGGCATCCTAGAATGTGTTAGGAAATGTGTCTCCTCTTCTATTTTTTGGAAGAGTTTAAGTAGGATTGGTGTTAATTTTTTAAATGTTTGGTAGAACTCAGCAGCGAAGCCATCTGGTCCTGAACTATTCTTCATTGAGAGGTTTTTGATTACTGATTCAATTTCTTTACTTGTTATAGGTCTCTTGAGATTTTCTATTTCTTCTTGAGCCAGTTTTGAAGATTTGAGTGTTTCTAGGAGTTTTTCCATTTCATCTAGTTTATCTAATTTGGTAAACAGTTGTTTGAATTATTATCATATAATCCTTTTTATTCCTTTACTTTCAGTAATAATTTCATTTCTGATTTTAGTTACTTGTGTCTTTTTTTTCCTTTTTCCTACTCTGTCTGACTCAAGGCTTGTAAAATTTGTTGTTCTTTTCAAAGAAACAGGTTTTGTTTTGTTGATTCTATTTTTTTCCATTCTCTATTTATCTCCACTCTAATCTTTATTATTTTTATCCTTCTGCTGCCTTTGTGGTTAGTTTGCACTTCTTTTTCTACTTTCTTAAGTACAAAGTTAGGCTGTTGATCTGAAAGTTCTTTTTTGATTTATAGCCACAAAGTTGTAAAATGATAAGGTTAGTTATTCATATCAATATTTTATATGTATTGACTGTTGGTAAGGATCTGGATAAATATGAACCCTCATACACTGGTGGTAGGAATGCAAAATGGTGCAGCCATTGTGGAAAACATTTTTGTGGTTCCTCGAGAGGTTAGATACAGCATTACCATATGACCCAGTAATTTACTCCCAACTGTATACCCATAAGAAATTATATGTCCACAAGGAAACTTACACATTAATATTTATAATCACATTATGCATAATAGCCAAAAGGTAGAAACAATCCAATGTCTGTCAGTAGATGAATGATAAAGAAATTGTGGTACATTTTTTAAATTTTTTTTATTTATCTTTTTTAAGATTTTATTTATTTATTTGACAGAGATCACAAGTAGGCAGAGAGGCAGGCAGAGAGAGAGGGGGAAGCAGGCTCCCCGCTGAGCAGAGAGCCTGATGCGGGGCTCAATCCCAGGACCCTGAGATCATGACCTGAGCCAAAGGCAGAGGCTTTAACCCACTGAGCCACCCAGGCGCCCCTGTGGTGCATTTTTATACACACACACACACACACACACACACACACACACACAAAATGGAATACTATTGAGCTATAAAAAGAACAAAGTACTAATACATTCTACAACCTGGATCAGCCTTGAAAACATTATGCTAAGTGGAAGAAGCTGAAAACAAAAGATATATAGTATGATTTCTAAAAATATAAACATAATATATTCAGTAAAAGCAAATCCGTGGAGATAGAAAGTAGATTAAGAGTTACCAGGGAATGGGGGTTGGGGAGTAATTAGTTAATGGGTACTGGGCATTTGAATGGGGATGTGAAATAGTTTTAAAGCTAGAGAGATCTGGTGCTGAACCACATTATGAATATTACTGAATATCACTGAAATGTGCACTTTAAAACAGTTAATTGTATTTCATGTGAATTTTACCTTAATAAAAAATATTTAAAAACAGTTAAGAAATAATAACTTGGTTAAAAGCTCCTTGAGCAAAAATACTTTCAAATCTTTTGTAGAAGATCTCAACAAAGTGCTAGAAACTGAGCAGCTGAACATAAGTCCTTATTGTCTGTAAAAAGCCATAGTAAGCAATGTCATTGGGACAAGGGCAACTTAAAACTGCAACCTGCAAAACAAATTCATGGTAGCCATTCTTTCAAGTTGCCTATGTCTGTGAACTACAATTTGAATATTCAAAAGTCAGTAGGGATTCTCAAAAGAATGCTGGCAACTTTTACTGTCTGTACTGGAGCTGCCCTCCAGATCCCTGTCAGTGGCTGTGGCTGTTCACCTGCAGTGACAGGCATTTGAGAGGAGCACTAACTAGAAATACTTGCTGCCACCTGGCACTGAATTCCCCCTAGGCTTTTCATCGTTTAGAAATTTTCTGTAGGTCAGCAGATGTAGCAGTACTCCTAACTCCCAAGAAAGCAGTACCCCATTTTCAGAATGTCATTATTATGGCAGAAAAATAATAAATTAGGATACACAAGTATTTATCCTGCTACCTAATGCAAAGCAAAATTGTTCCCTACAGCATATATTCAAATGCTTTGGTACTGTCTAATTTTAAACGATTCAGCTTTGACATATATATATATATTTTTTTTTTCTTTTTTAGTGCTTGATATGGCACCCAGAGATATAGAGTCTATAGCTCTGCTGTTTGGAGTGTTTACTAGAGGACATGGTTTGTCATAATCGGAATAAAACAAATGCTCTCATTTACATAGGAATAGGTTTCCAAAGAGGTGTGGGCATTCCAGTTTTGCCCAAGCTCTTTAAAAAGAAGAAGTATGTATTGTAATAGGAAAAAAAAAAAAAGAAGGAAATAAATATTATAAAGTGGCTCTAATTGGGACTCGGTTTTTGTCCTCCTGACAGTACCATGTTTCAAACTGTCTGCGAACTGTGTGCACATTTGAGGCATCATCTCTTCCTCCCTGCTGCTATTTCATTTAAAGGGTTATCCTAGGACTCAACTATACCATTCTCTTCAGATGATCCCCAGTGTCTTTGGGCATGGCTTAGTTTTCCAAATCCATTTTACTTATCGATATATTTCTCACTTGCTCAGGGAAATGTTGGAAAAACACCAGTCAATACTTATTTATGGCTATTTGATATCAATAATGTAAGAATCAGGAAGATTATATAAATGAAAGTCTGTTCCACATCACTCAAGTGTGAGTGTAACTGCTTTCTACCTAGAGCACGAGGTTCTAGGGATACAAAACATACAACACAGGCTCTCTATCCTTATACTGCTTCTGGAACACCCACCAGGAAAATGAAAAGTGCCACCTGGAATACAAGAGGATTATAGAACAATTGAATAGAAAGCTCTTGTGATAGAAAATTCTGGCTATACTCCTGTACTGAACTAAGATCAGGAGGTTCCAAACCAAAGGAGAACTCAGGGAATAAGTAACTGTGTTAATGCCAGGGGAAGGGTTTTGCTTCTGTGGCTATTCCTTCAAAGGGGTGACAACTGGTAGATATGCAAATTAGCATTTATAAGAGCATGCTTCACTGGACCATATTTCTTTAAGAGATGCTGATTTTTTTTACTGGTATTATCTATCTTTTCTATGTGTGGTACATTACCCTTAATTCGAGGTCCACATATCATCAAGATCCTGGATGATTTTGTTTTATTTGTTAATTAAGAATGTTTTTAGAGCGAAGAATCACATGCTTAGAAAGAACTCTCTTTTTTTTTTTAAGATTTTCTTTATTTATTTGAGAGAGAGCATGAGAGGGGAAAAGGTCAGAGGGAGAAGCAGCCTCCCCATGGAGCTGGGAGCCCTATGTGGGACTCGATCCCAGGACTCTGGGATCATGACCTGAGCTGAAGACAGTCGCTTAACCAACTGAGCCACCCAGGCATCCTAGAAAGAACTCTTATCACAAAGTTGCAGACATAATTTATTTTTATTTAAAAAGAGGCTTACAAAAGTTTAGTAGGCATATTTTGTGGGATGATGACAATGCAATAAAGTCACGGGATTTTGAAGGGCCTCTGCCATCAAACTTGAAGGCTGGTGGGGGAGCATTTCCTGTCTCCAGGGTCCTTGATCAGCCCTCTCTGCCAATAGTTTGGCTTCTGTTGTCTCTTTTGGGTGCAATTAATTGCTTTTGCCCAGCACACTACTTCAATATCTTCTCTCTCTAGTCTCTTTTGTATGACAATACTATATGACCTTTGGTTAGTGTTTGCTTACAAACCCTGTGAGTTTCTCATGAAAAAATCCAAGTTGATAATTTCCAAATACTGATTGCTATTGAGTTTTAAGTACATGAAAACTTATAGATTTTTATTCAATGTTTAGAGTAGTTACCATAATCTGGTTAGTGTTAACATGTTTAATTTGCTGACAATCTCTAACAATGGAGACTACAGAACAAGTATTAGGTTTTATCTGTTATATATACACCTAAAGATCATAGAAATATATTTTGTTTTATGTAATTAAAATATAATTCTTGAACTAAAATACTAGCAGTCATAAAACAATATAATGAACCACCCAAACCAAAACTAAGTTGATCAGACACATGGACAACTTAATATACTTAGGGATGCACATCAGACTACATGGATAAAGGTGGTGGAAAATTGGTAAAAGTAAAACAGAGTCGGGGGCCAGCATGCTGACAGTGACTTGTACTTTCACTAAAAATGCTGATAGAAACTAGGAAACTTGAAATGCAGAGAACAGAGTTAATTATTTCATTTGCAGTGAATTATTTCTTTTGTAATGGTCATGAAAATTTATTCTATTTGGATTGATGCCCTGTAAGGGAGTTGAAATCTGAGGATGGTTCAGATAGGAGACACAAGTAAGATAGAAATTATGGGCATATCAAAGACTCTAAGAAAGTATAGGAGCCCTTGGTTTGTCAAACAACTGATCAATCAATATCATAATGCAATACAAAGGATTAGTTTCTCTAAAAATAACAGGCAGTTTAGCCTGTGAAAGAGAGGGCTAAATGATTATTTACTAGATATTTGCAAGTATATGATTATGGATGTGAGGATACTGCTGCAAAAGAAATGAAGAATAAGAAGAACATATAAGAAATGTGTGTTGATCACATCCTCCAGGGAAAATACACAAAGTAAAATTACAGAGTAAGGGATTATGATGGAATAAGATCATTACAGCTGAAATCCAAGAAGCAATTTCCATTTTCAGCTCTTAAGATATTATTCCCTATCCTTTTGATGGCTTCCATGGTGGATTTGTGTGAATGAGGCTTAAGCAGATGATTGCTTAGAGTGGATTCCAGCTCTGATGATTTTTCTAGCCCTTGAGTGAGTTTATAGGGATTTAAATTTTAGAGTTGCTAGGTCATCAGAAAACCAGGTTTTGTGAGTCAACTAAGACAAACAGATGTACACCCAGATGCACTTATGAGAATGGTTCACAGATGTTTGACTTCTTACAAAATAATTTCATTCTGGATATAAGATTTGTAATATGATTGGCTTCCCTTTCAACTGCAGACTTGCCACAGATATTTTGGAATTGCTTTTTCTACAGGTACCTAAAGGCAGTAGCAAATGGTAGCCTTTTTCTAGCTACTTTAGTAAGTGCCTGAAACACAGCAAATCAAATCATCAGTAGTTTTGCCTTTAGCTCTGAGCCTCATTATTTGTGTTCTTGACCTCTTCAGTATTTTTGAATCTTCACAAACCAAGTGAAAATAAGGTACACAGGAATTCCAAAGAGCTAGAACAAAGAGAAAGGGAAATTAGCCTCACATAGTGTGTATGGAAACTGAGGAGTGGCCAGTGGGGCCAGAGTCATGGTAGGGGTGTTAACACCACACTTCATAGTTAACTGCCAAGGAAAAGAAAGGAAAGGGGCAATAAATAGCAGAATGGAAGGGCGGACTCCAGAAAAGCGCAGCAGGATATGTTTGCCTGGTGTGAGGTGAGCAGTCTACACAAATCATGTGCTAGCTTGTGTTAGACACCGATACTTTTGTGTACATATTGTAGATGCACATTTTAGGGTTATATGTGGCAACTCTAATTGGATCCTTTCCAGTAGTGGGTCTTACAATTTTTATTATTAGGGTTGTTACTGTTTCAGTAGCAAAATGTTTCTGTCAAATAAAAGACTATGTAGACTACCAGTATGGAAGGGAATAAAAATTAGACCATTTGGGTTGAATGAAGCGAAATAGTTTATCTACTTTCTTACCCAGGCTATCCACCTCTGCTTTGGAGAAACCTTTATTCTGTAATACTACCATTTTACATTTTCAGAGATGAATTCATTGATTCCATTCAAGAATTAGTCACATCCTTCACAAACTGCATTTTAGGCAAGTCTCCTTGATTGAAAATAGCACTAATTCTTCATATTAACTTGTTTCTGAGATTGTAGTACTTCATTCTTTTCTTCTTTTCCTAATACACACTGTTTCATAATATCCCCCAAATTCCTGTGGTCACAATCAACAAACTTAGGTATATTTTGAATAGGAAGCATCTTCCCAAGACTATTAGTTCTGGCTGAAGAAGCTGCTTCGTTTGAAGTTGCCTGCCTCCTGCCACTTCAAATAATAATCAACTATCAAAAGACGCCCTCCAGGAATGTCACAGAGATGAACAGCTAGATGTAAAGAAAGCTTTCAGTACCCTTGGAATAACTGATAGACTCGAATTTTCCTCATAGACTGACGACTCATTAGCATTACAGATGTGAATAAATCATGAATTCTACTTCTCTAGATGAAGGCTGTTCCTACGCCTGCAGAGTCCATAATCAAGGTAGTTTTCCAGATAATATAGGAAAGAGAAAAATATATACTACTTTTGCTTCAATTAGCAAGATATTTAAAGTGTATGGTTGGAGAATCTTTTTTCCTTAAAATATCAACATAATAGCCTCTATCCTCCTTTATGCTTAGTGTGTAGAAAGAGAAACAATTTGCAAAAAAGGTATTGTTTTTCCTCAGTGGACTTGCAAAAGAGACATCGGAGTAGCTTCTGGGTATGTTACAGAAATGCATAGGAACTATAAAAAATAATTGAAACTTGCAGAGTGATTTTCAGAGTTTTATTCACTGCTGAATTTTACAACCTTGGTCTTTGCTCTACATGAACTTACAGAACTAAATAATTTTCCCAGAATTTCTCAAGGTCACCTTTGTTTCCAAAAATCATTTGAATCATAATCTAAGGAAAAATAATGACCTCTTAATGGTTTGTTTAGTCCAGTGGTTCTCAACCTAGATGCACATTAGAATCACCAGGGGAGTCTTTAGAAATAGTGCTGCTGAAGCCCTACCTGCAGAGAATCTGATTTAAGAAGGTCCAGGTGTCAGTATTTTTTTTTTTTTTAAAGATTCTGGAAGTTCTAATACACAGCTAGGATTAAGAACCATTGAGCTTGTCAATATCCTAAGTCAAATATTCAGTCCCTGATCATGAAATTCAACCTAGTGTGCTTGTTGTCAAACTGGAACTAAACTTATATCCAAATACATCTTAATTCAAAGCCTCAGAAAATAAACTTTGTAAAGATTGATGGATTTTTCTTTTTGTCAGTCACTATCTCCCCTAACCCTTCTATCTGAAGTGTACTTGTGGACTTGTTACAAAAAATTCTGATCTGGATAGGAAACATACAGCCATCAGGTCTCACTATATTAGTGTCATTGACGTAGAGTTGATATGTTGTTTCAAAAACTTAATATTCCCTTACCTGTATTATAATATGATAGTTCCCCTACTTAGTGCTCTAATGCTCTTCCCTACATCTAAGTCTCATTGCTGAGTTTTGGTCACCCCAAGTATCTCCTTCCTCTTTTCACAATAGTTTCTTGGTAGTGCCTTATTAGTGAACAAATTACCTGAAACTGATTTCACAGAGTCATATGCCTGGGTATTGCCTGAGGACTAATTCCTGCTATCATGGTTCCTACCTGGTCTCCACCCACTTGAAGGACAACTTAGCTAACCAAACTTTAGGGACATTTAACTTGAATGTTTCCAATGTCTCTTAGCAAAAGTAATATTTTCTCCCCCAGCCTATAATTTACTGTCTTGGCTTTCTTACTTTCTACACTGCTTTGTTTTGCAAAGATCCCATCTTGCCTTATACTTTCCTTTATCATGAATCTAAGGCTCTATAATGTTATCTTTCAAGACTAGTAGTTACCCTTTCTTTTACTTTTATCTTATTTTCACTAATATTTATAAACCCATGTATTTTTTTGCCTACTGTTTACATGCTGTAGATTACAAGATGCACCATATGTGTTGACGAACTGTAATTTTAGAATCTTAAGAAAAATGAAAGTTTCCAAACAAAAGAAAAACGCTACCAAGGGTAATACTCTAGAGATCAGACAGGGTTTGTTCATTATGTCTGAGCCTGGGGCATTCCAAATGCCTTCTAGCAATTTGTTTTTTCATGTTTAAAAGTAATTGAACTTGCAAAAAGTTTTGCTTCCAAATTATACACTGGAACCAATTATTTAAAATTTATATCATTGGCTCTAAAATGAAATATAAGGAGGCAAAGAAAACACATGAATTTTAGTATTTGGCCCTACTTTTTATTTTGGGAATACTTTGTTTTTATACATCATAAAAATGAATTTTATTTCACTTATTCTCATAACAATGTTTAAAAAGGAAGTTAAAGATTCCATGGATTATTATAATTATTTACTGTTCTTTTTCTAATAATACAACAGCATTTCTTCTGGTATAAAACACGTTAAATTAGAAAAAAACAAAATTATCAAGATAAGTCAATAGATTTCAGTAAGGATGATGCAGATACTTAGATTGTAATGATGGCATACTAAAAACTTGGTGCATTTTATTTGGTAATTCTATCAGAATTTTATCTTATGACGACCAATCCTCTCTTTTTCCCTGGAGTTCAATATTCCACTCTTCTTTCAAAATAAATACTTTAAACATATCCAATCAAAAGACAGATTGTTTTGCATAAAGGTCTTTTAGCTATATCTCAACTGTAAATCCTTCATACCATGCATAATACTACAGAATACTACATTGTCAGAATGACTCAGTATAAGGCAAACGATGTTGCAAAAACTATGAATAGGGAGATCTAAGGAACTGTGTGTTTTCATTAATTACTATGCATACTGAAATCTAGTTTCAAGCGATGTATTGAACACATACCTTGACCTTCACTGTCTGCTGTAAACTCACTGAAATGATAATAAAGTGTTTGAAAATGGATAAGGCCAGAGAATAGCAGAGGAAATGACAGCAAATGAGAAATGTCAACCAAATTTTGGAAGATGGAAAGCAGATTTTACAGTGTAACTCTGCAGATGTGGGAAAGCTGAAAGCTAAGTGACTTCAGGCTGGTGGGTGTCAAGAAGCTGGCATGGAAGACTTCAGAGTACAGGATTGACGAATAACACAACACGTTCACAGTCCATATCCGTTTTGTGTGGAGAGCTGACTGCCTGTCCCTAGCTCTAAGCACACTTGCAGGTTTGCTTTCTGCAGAGACTGCGTGAGAAAGTCCCTGAATTTAAGTGCACCAGGCACAGATGAAGGAACTCTGCATCCTAATCACTTTGACCCCCTTCACTTTCCCACATTTGACTCCTTCAGAAAGCTGGCAGACAGGCTTATATACAAAAGGAAGGAGAATAAAAAACATATATTTCACTCAAATAGCAAAGAACTACAACTATTAAAAACTGTTTACCAACAGAACAGCTGGGTCTCTGCTTGATTCCCTCTGGTAGATAGAATAATGGACTCCAAAGATCTCTAGATTCTAATCCCTGAATGATGTCAATATGTTACCTTGCAAGACAAAAGGGACATGCAGCTGTGATTAAGAAGAATAAGTTAAAGATAAGGAAATCATCCTATGTTACCCACATAGCCTCAATTTGATCATGTGGAGCCTTAAATGCAGATCCCTTCTCCTGGCAGTAGTCAGTAGGAGGTATGAATATGGAAGAATGGTTCAAATGATAGGTTGTGGAAAGAATTGGATCCATTCACCATTGCTAGACTTGAAGAGGGAGAAAGAGGTCTAGGAGCCAGGGAATGTGGGTGGCTTCTTTCTAGAAGGTAGAAAAAGGAAGTCAATGGATTCTCCTTTAGAACTTCCAGAAGGCAACATGGCCCTGCCAACACCTTGATTTTAGTCCGGTGGAATTTGTGTTGGATTTCTAACCAACAGAACTGTAGAACGATAAATTCGTATTGCTCAGGCCACAGAGTTGGAGCTAATTTGTTAATGGCAGCAGCTGGAGTTGAGAACATCCCGCTTTACAACACATCACTCGGCAAGCCCTGCCCCTGTCCAGTTCTTCCAGTCTGCGTTTAGTTCCTCACCTGAAAAAATGAGCGGAAGTCCTGGGAGACCAGGTGTTTTAGGAAAGCCTCTAATATGGAAGACAGAACAAAGTGGAAAGAGGAAAGCCACACTGAGGAAACAGGATGAAAATGCGAAGAGAGGCAAAACAAGGCAAAAGCTTCACTGAGGTGGGAGAAAATTTTGCACCTGTGTTACAACAAGAGAACGCTTGAACAACATAAATAGTTAAATTCAGAAAATAACAAAGTTTTAAGGGTTCTTTTTATGTGTCTCTATTTTTTTGAGGAACTCTCTCAGCAGGCAGAAAAGACCAAGAAATGGAAAACAGAAAAGAAAATTAGAAGGTTGATCAAGGAACTCCGTCTTTCACCCTTCTCTTATCTTGCTCTGTGAGGGGGGCACCAAACATAGGATTAGAGAAAATAAGAGAAAGAAACTACCAAAGAAATACCAGAGAAAAAACAATGTGACTTTATAGACTGAAAGGGCTTATCACTTGCCAGGACAGTGAATGAGAAATGACTCAAAAATTATCATCAGGACATTTCTAAATAATTGAGAATAAAAAGGAGATTTTGAAGACAAAACAAAGCAAAAACAAATGTCACACAGTCTGACTCAAACATATGGAATTAGGCTTCTCAACAGTAAAAAGCTAGATAATAAAGGAATACCTTCAAAATTTGGAGGTAATATGATTCTCAAACAAGCTTTTAATACCTAAACTTTCAGTCATGTATGAGGTGAAGATTAAAAAAAAAATCTTAGGTGTACACATTTTCAAAAATTTTCCCATTCACACCATGTTGTTAAGTTTTCTAAAATAATTATAACAATATAGTAATATAACATAGCATAATAACATGCTAATTGTAGGCTAGAACAAAGGCCCTCCCAGGGTCACAGCATGCAGCAGACCTAGAAAGCAGCTGGTCCAGATATGAGAAGGATATAAAAGTCTCTAGAAAAAATATAGCCATAAAAACAATATCTAATAGATTATGTGATTTTTAAAATATATTGGACAGAGATTTATACTTTCCTTGTAGGATTTTCGGCGGAATACTGATAGTAACAAAGTGAATCAAGTGATAAGCAAGGCAATTTTTACCTCCAGAGTCAACAGAAACGTGTTTGAAAAAGAAAATATAATCATCGTGAACTGCATGACTTAACACTGAATATTTACATTGTGTTAATAATGTAAACACAAAATTTTCCTAAAACATTAATAAAATTATATAAAAAGTATAGGAGGTAAAGTACATATAGATGCTTACATATGTTTGTGTAATGCATGCACACATGTTCAGAGTGATAGTAGAAGGTGGGTTCTAGAATAAGACTATAACTGTCACAGAAAGAAATCCTAGGTAACACATTTAAAAAAATTAGAACACATCAGAATATACTATATACAAATATGCAAGTAAACTTTAGAAATGTAGACAAGAAAGTTTAATCATTAATTCCCATTGAGGTGTTTGGGAAGCAGGGATAGGAGGGGTAATCAGGACACTGATTCCCCCCCAAAACCTTTTTAAATATTTGGATTTTATTATTCCATAAACAAACTAAATATAAGATGTGTTTTCCATGAAAAGATGTGGTAAAGATAACAGTGAATGGTTATGCTATGATTTTCCATTGAAAAGTATACTTTGGTATCAGGTAATTACAACTGAAATAAGAATTTAGCAACCAGAAACTGCTTTAGAATCTGTGCAAAGGTTAGGAAATAATCAAATAGATAATATTAAACCATTTTTTCTCACCTGCCAATGTAATTCACTAAAAGTCTTCTGATAATAAATTAACATTGACTTTCAGATTTAATGAGTTCATTACAATAGTCATTAATGTAATATCGAAATTCAGAGTGAAATATAAACTCAATTTAAGTAAGATATCTAAATTGTCCTGTTAACCAGTTATTGCTTCAGAAAGTACCCTCATACAGACAGCATCTATTGTCATTCTCTCTGTGACAATAAATAGTTCACATCTCCGGTTTAATGTATTTCACCATGCTTTATTGGTGTGACAGATATGGGGCCTTAATTGGACTTTTTATTATTTTAAAATCTTTATAAGCAGCATCATGAGGATTTTATTTGCATATTAGTTAAGGTATCCCACTACTGTATATCTCACAACTTTTCTATGTATGTAATGTCCTAATCTTGCATAAGTAAATAGAGGTGATGCTTCAAGCCTGTATTTCACCAGAAACAACATTCGCAGGTAGCTTTCTAAATAAGAACTTGCTGACTACAAGTCGTTTGTCAACATAAACTGTGAGAACTAACAAACAGGCAGAGGAAAGCTTAACAGTCACTGACATCCTGCATTCTGTCACTGGATTGCTGTGTGTGCATCCGGGAGGATCTTGCAACTCAAGTTTCAGCTTCTTTAGAGAAGTCTAAAGCCATTACCTCAGGGGGAGTCAAAAGATACTTATTTCTTGATCAGTCATAACATTTATACACGTACAGCCCATGAACATTGATACATGTTCTAAATCTACCTTTCTGGTTCACAGATTGCTTGATTTATTTCCAATGATAGATATCTACCTTACTAAATCTAGAGGGAGTTCAGTAAAATGAGTCTTAGATAAATTATTATATTTTTACAGTGAGTTGCACTTGAGGGGGCCAGATTAACCATGTGCAGTGGCCACAAAGATCTCCTTGGTATTTTCCAATTCTAGGGTAGATGCTGCCAAAGACAGCAGAAGTTTCACTTGCTTAAAATGAAAACAGTTACTCAGAAGGCTCTCCTTTCACAGGTGTATTTTATATTTCAAACATGTAGACATTTTCAGACTATTGGAAAGCCATTTTGATTCCCTAGAGGATTTTGTACTCAATGAAATTATGGATTACATTATATTCAGAAAGAACATTATTTAGTAACTTCATTTGTGTATCCCAGAAAACTTCACACTCTCCTTCAAGGTGTCAGAGGCAAAATTTGAATCCAGGTCAACATAACACCAAAGCCTTTAAAGTAATTTATGCCTCAAACACAGTTGGGAATGCTACTGGCTTCAGTGAGGGAGCTTCCTGCACCTAAGCCAGACCAGTGATTTTTTTTTTTTTCCTTCCTTGGGGAAGAAATAGGATAAATAAGCTGTCTCTACTATGAATATTCCAGCCCAAGAGAGATTTTATCCATGTTGTTTAACAGGAAAAAGAGTAATGGAAGTCTTTTCTTCTACCTAAGAAATATTTATTTTAGAGACTACAGAAGTCCTTGCTTTGAGTGTTTCAAAAAAGGGAGGGGGGATATAGTAATTGAATGTCATTACTGTTGAAAATTTCTGTCTCTGAAAAGATTACAGAGGAGAGGACAGGAAATATCCTCTTTTGAAGTAGTTGCCACATACTGGCCATTAAACTTGACTTTGGCAAACCTCTTTGTCAATGCTGTTTGTTTTGGAAAGATTCCAAAAAGGCATTTGAAAAAAAAAAATCTTTCAAATTATTTCTACTCCATAATGTTCTGAAATTTCATCTCAGAGCTTTGAAAAAAGTAAGCAATTAATTAACAGGAAGATTTGTAAAAAGGAAAGCACTCTCCCTGATTTTGGCAAGGTCCCAAAACAACATAAACTAGTTATGTTAAGAATTACAGCAGGGGTCTAAGCAAATTAACTTAGGTTAAGCCATTACAAGTTATTATAGCATAAGTCATGTGGCCCAGTGCAGGCTTCTCATTAAGGGTGACACACAGAGAGAGCTCTGCCAGTTGTGCCTTGCACAAAGATGACTGGCTGAGAGCCTGCAGGTGGAGGCAAAATTCTTCCCTCACTAAGCCCACTCAGCTTTGCACTCTGTGAAATAGTCTGCATTCTCTGAGAAGGGTTAGGGGACACATTCCTTCTTCTGTTTGGTCTGCCCAGATGGGATGCCTTTTGGCAAGGCACATAAGAATTCTGTATGTGCTGTCAGGAGGTTCTGCTTCATATTCAGAGGAATATGACATTAATAAGAATCAGGGAACAGAGGAGGACTAGCCATTCAGACTACGAATATACCTATGTAATTTGTCTCCAATTTACTTTGTGAGAATGTACCACCCATAAAAATTAGTGGTAGTGGCTGAGTAAGTCTTGAGAAAGAGTGTCTAGGGTGCAGTATCTATATACAGTTGGGCTACACAAAAAGGGCTCATGGCAAAGCTAGGCAACCTGTAGGAGTAGGCACATTGCTCTCAACCCATAGGTCTGTGCTGGGTCTACTGCCCTCTGCCCTCTGGATTGGTTGCTCTTCATGCCTGGATACATAGCCATTTCTCCTTCGTTGGCCTCTGTACTTGATCTAAATAGTAATTCCCATGACTTATGATTACTAGGCTATTTGATAGCCAAAATAAAATGTGTAATTTATTCAATTATGCATTATGCAGATATATTTATGCATGTATATGTATGCTCATCTATGTACATCATATAAACACAGGACATATATGTGAATACATGTGTGTGTGTACATATGTCCATGTATGTTTGTGTATATCCTTCTCCTTTTAGCCCAAGCAGCAAGACTGAATTTAGAGGAAACCATGCTGTAGTAGTGTCCTTTGAGTATATCAGTAATAGTTGTCCCTGGGTCTAAATTAACCAAACAGTGGTTTATGATAAATAAAACTATAGGGAAAGACCCCCAATATGTGGCTATGGATGTATATGTAACCAAAATATTTTAATTAAAATATATTTCTGGACTAGCAGATAATTCCCTCAATCATACAGAGGAAATTTACCGAAACATTATAGGTCCTAATAAGATTCTACTTTAATTTCCTGTGGGAACTAACCACAGGTAACTTCAATTACAATAGAACCACCCCACCCCACCCCCCAAAAAAAAAAAAACAAAACCTCAGCTAACTCTTGAGTCAACACTAAACTGGTAGGCACGTTTATACAGAGCTGTAATGTACAGTCTAATCTGATCTTTCAAGGCTAATTCTATAGCGGGTGAAATTTTACAAGAACAACCAGTCCAACAGATATAAAGGTGTCAGGCTGAAGTATAATCCAGTTTTATCAAAAGACATTGCTCAAGTTATTTCATTCAAATTCTCTGAATGTATTTCATATAAGATTTTGTGACATATCTATTGTAATAATTTACTAGTTTGTTTTAATTGACAGGAAAGCATATATTTGTATTTATAACCTGAGGGAAAATATTTTAAATATCTTAGTCGAACATATTCTATAAAAATAAACATGATGGTTTTAACATATCAATCTATGAATATAAATAATTTGGGAAATTTTATTGGTAAACCAAACACATGTCTAAATATAGAAAATCCTACCCAATCATGCATAAGTGAAATCTGCTACAATCATTCGTGAATGTTAAATGTCAGCAGTGATGGATATTTATACAGAAAAAGAAGAAAAGGTGGAACAGTGGCATTATGGATCAAAGTTTTTCAAAATAACATTGATATGTTTTGACAGAAGGGAGAAATAGTAAAATACTTTAAGAAAGATTAAAAAGTAAAAAATAGAAGGAATTTGTATTATATTTTATGGGCAACAGCCTGGAGGTCAGGACAGTTATTTATTCATGAGTGAGAATCATTTGTCAATTATGTAGAGCACTGCTTTCCAACTAGGGTGCCAAGGGACCCATGGGTGGCCCTGGAGGGACCACCATTTCCAAGAAGTCACCAGTCAGTTGTTTTAGTTAATCATGTAAAACAGAAATGACTAATTTTTGACAATTCAGTGGACACAGTTTCTATTCACAGTTATCCCTTGGGTTGAATTTTATTTGAAGGTGGATGTAACTTTATTCCTTTTAATGAATCAAAAACATTAATAAATTTGTAAATTGTGAAATCGTAAGTAAATACTATAGTTGGAGATTGTCTAAAGTTTTGGGAGTGAAGTACAATTATAAAACTCATGACCTCAGCATTCTAGGCATGATTCTTTGAGGATAAAGATAATATTATCCTGAAGGAAACTGAACCCAGATCATCAAAAATAAATATCAAGGGGTGAAGTTAAATATGTAAAGTGCACTTGACTTTTTGTCCCTAGTTCTGGATAGAATTCTGACAAGGAAGAGTATTTAGTGAATCTAGGTAGTTACCTTTACTTAGTAAATGTAGCTTACATGCGTATGAATATTATATTTTTATCCATAGTTCATAATAAATATTGAGTAATTAAACTAGCTACTGTTCAAAGAACTGTTCTAAAATCAAACTATCCTCACAAAAGCCCTACTGGTTTAAGATATGACCTAGTATAATACTGCGTTTACATATTTGGTAAAATGAAAAAATTCAAATTTAACAAGTTTCAGTTGTCCAAAATTTGCCAGCAAGCAAGGAGCAGATGTGGTATTTAAACTCTGATCTCATTTAACCCCAAATCCATGATCTTACATACCATGATTTACTACAGAAATAGTGCCACTACCATGAATTTATATTTTGCAAACAACTTTTTCATCACATACCACTTTTTTTCTTTTAAGTATAATTAACATGTAGTGTTGTACTAGATTCAGGTATATACAATATAGTGATTCAAAAACTCTGTACATCACTCAGTGCTATCATGATTAGTGTATTCTTAATCCCCCTTATTTATTTCACCCATTCTCCCATCTACCTCCCCTCTGGGAATCACCATAACTAAAAAAAAAAAAAAAAATTATTTGAGGAGAAGGGCAGCAGGTATATATAGGAAATTTGTCTATATCTATTCAAAAAGGGAATGCATACACCATAGGACATGATAACTAAATTAGATCAACCAATTAAAGAGAATTAGAAAAGTATGATGCCTACCAAATACCATTAGGATACATTTTGGTCTCGAAAGGAACTACGAGTATTTGGGGAAACATTTACATTGACAAATACAACAACACAAAATGCAGATGGACAGTTTTCTTATTTGGGTTAGGGGACTTTACTTCAGTGTTGTCTTGTGTGTACCATTAATGCCCTATCCAAGTAACTTTAGATCTTTTGATGAACAGTATAGTGTCCTGTAAGATTAAATAGTAAAGTCGTCCCATGAGGCAAAATTCCCATATAGATGCCTGTGTATATGTTCAAGCAGATGACAGTAGTTCACATCAGATGGCCCTTCTGAGTGTCAAAGCGGCTATTATTCCTCTGTAGCTCACAGCTCGACATATCTCTCACTGTTAAGATACACCAAAAACATAATTAATTTCTAAATGACTCAGATAAGTCTATCAACTCATTCCATTGCCATTTTGCTCTATGAATAACCCCTTTGAGTCACATTTCCAGAGCCATCAAGGAAAATGCAAACTCATTTTCCATGGTTATACAAGCCAGTGAGAATACGTTGGTGTGGGAGGCAGGCAGGCTGAGAACATGAATTGCTTAAGATCATTTCGACCAAGGCGGTCTCAGAAGGAAGGCAGCGTCCTGTTGCTATGATAACAATGATAGAATCTTATCTGATTATGCAAATGTCACAGTCACCTCCTGAAACAAGTCCGTTTTCCAGTGTTTTTCTTTTTATTATACGTTATGACAGAGGTAGATACTGACGAGATCTCTAAGCAGCAGACCCATCAAGGATGCTATCAGTTTTCATGGATCTCCTAGAAGCCTTACAGTCTTTCATGACCCTGGCAAAAGAAAGTGTTTCATTACATACAATATTTGGACCTGTCAGGGTAACTGACTACAGCTGTGACCAGGAACCCTGGGAATGTAGATGCTTAAATCTCACAGAGATTGCTACATAATCCGTCAAAATCAAAGTGAAGATCATCTAAGTACTATTTAGGGCAAGTACTGTTTCTCTGTTGGCCTAACATGCTGTAGTTCCTAAGACATACCAGGGGGTTTCACATCATAGGAATCTAGAAATTAAAGCAGAACTCCATATCCCTGACAATAAAATCCCCCAGGAAACAAGTCAATGGGAAAAAAGAGCCTCAGTTTGTGAATGGAATACTTCTTACCTGCACCCGTGACAGAGAAAAGAAATAACTGTTTAGCTTCAACATATTGCCCTTAAATGTGTAAGTATTTTCTCTTAAAACATGTATTCACTCTCAAGTCCACTTCAGGACCAGCCACGGTGGCTACCACTAAATGACATACACACCATTCACTGAAATGGTAGTATAGATTCTCTGGTGAAAACTCAATTCCCAGGTTTGCAATATCCAAAACCATGCAGCTTTCTAGAAGAGAATGGACTTCATTATATGATGATAATCCTTACACTATACAGATTCTGAAAGAGATGCATGGCAAAGGAACATAATATTGATTTACCAGTAATAAATTCTGGCTGTTATGGTTCTAGCTGAGTTGCTGGATTCAAGAGAGATAACACTATTGATCATAAACAGTAAGCATCTTATCTGTAAATAAGTTATGCTGTTCCTTTTTGCTTGTATTTATCAATGAGTGGAAAAGCAATAAAACAGGAGCAAAGAAGTAGATATCACTGTGGCAGTCTGTGACTGGGAACAAATAAGGGAATGTGAACAGGAAAGTTGAGATTCTGGATGCCCCCCCCAAAAAAATCTAATGTATAAATCACATGGATATATTTTTTAAATTGATATGACATTTTGAATACACTAACAAATTATTGTGATAAAATGAGTACTCTAAGGCTATGAGATAGTTCTTTGTGAGGGGGGATGAATTTTCTCAGTTCACAGTTCTCAGCCGCATAAGTTCATCTTATTCCAAGAAGAGGATCATATGCTGATTGCCTGGAGTTCTGAATAAAATTATCCATAACTGGATCCTTGTGTCCTCCATAATATGTGCCTATTTACATATTACTTGTCATTTATGGCTAACTTTGCTTCATCTCCTGGAAGAATTCCTTGCTCCCTTTTCTCCACCACACTGATGCTCCTTCCCTCATTTCATGACTCCTAATGTCTGCATCACAGAATTTAGCTTCTAATTATTTATCACAATGTATAATACCTTGTATTTGTCATTTCTGTCTTTCCAGATTAACTAGCATCTCAGTTGCAGAGGCTAATACAGTTTTATGAACACAGATGTTCATAAATACTTGTTTGTGGAATGAGTTGATATTACTATATTGTTTTAGGATTTTGATGTCTTTATGCTCTTCATTTTACACAAGAATAGTCTTTCTAATGAAAGTCCTCTGACCTGGCCTCTTTTTCAATCCTAGAGAGGTACTTACTAGCCTCAGGGTGTAAGTCAATTGGGACTTCTAAGTTAGAAGAGATTTTACTGCCTATTAAATCTCTCTAAAAGAAAAATCTGATTCACCAGAGCACAAGAATATGTGCTATCCTTCTCCTGTGTATCCCCTCCCATCCCCAACCCCTGCCTGACAACTTTTCTGGATTAGCACAGAGTGACCTCTGATGGACATGCTTATTTTTCTATTTAAGCACTAGTACAGTGGGGGTGTAGGAGTTGGAAACTGAGTTAATTCACCACCTGTTACACACAAAACGAGGGACAAAGGTTAGAAGGTTGGGGAGAAAAAGTTAGAGAAGACAGGCTTTATTTATTCTTTTGGATTTTAGAGGGTTTTTTGCATAAACCCTCCCTTGTACCATTGGTTCTAGTCTCATGCCTTCAAACTCAGACTGGAACTAAGCCATCAGCTCTTCTGTGTCTCTAATTTGATGACTCGTCCTGTTGATGAATTACCTCATAATCTCATGAGCTAATTCCTTATAATAAGGATAGTGGACATAAACATATAATAAGTTTATAGATATATAGAGTTAAATAGATATAGACCCGTCAGGTTCTATTTCTCAGGAGTACCCTGACTATACATATAAAATGACCTCCTATGAAAATCAAATAAATAAAACAAGACATGCAGAAGGTCCAGTTTTATTTTTTGGTATTACTCCAACAGACGTGAAACTACTCTGTCACATGTCTATAAGAGGATGTAAGTGCTTTCTCTTAATTTTTGTTTTTACTTTACTGGGAACCGTTAAAGAATAGCTCATGGATGCACAAAAGTCTATAGCTTAAATTTGAATAGTACTATTCTGATATATTTTAATAGGTCACTAGTGAATATAGATGTGAACTTTTCTTTTGAAGTAAGGAAAGTTTGTAGAAAAGTGATGAAATTGGCACAGATCATTTACAGTATTAAACTCATTCTGAATATATTCAGTATTGATTTTTCAATATTTTGTTACACTAAACACAAAAATGATACAAAATCAGTAACACAAAAACATTTCCTTAGTGAAAAGAAATAATCCTGCTTTCAATGAGGAGTGGATGGTAGGAAGTATTTAAGTAAAAATACATATAAGCAAAAATGTAGTAGATATGAAGTTGCCAAGATGTGTGACATTTTATGTAGAAAAATTGGAAATTAGTATTGTTTGAAAGACTGTCCCTTTTGCTTAAACTCTACATTTTTTTTTTTTAATGTTCTGTGCTAGATTTTCCTACTGGTCTTTTTTTTTTTTTTTTAACTGCAAGACTTCTATTTATTTATTTACTTATTTATTGAGAGAAAGTGAGCACAAGTTGTGGGGGGGTGATAAAGGGAGAGAGAGAAGCAAGCTCCCTGGGGAGCCTGATGTGGAACTCGATCCCAGGACCCTGAGACTATGACCTGAGCTGAAGGCAGTTGCTCAGTTGCTCAACCAACTGAGCCACCCAGGTGCCCCTAAACTCTACAGTTCTTATGGAAGTTGTGGAATAAAATGTAATTTGTAGAATCTGTAAGGATTAAACGGCGGGGGGCAAGAAATAGCATTCCATGAAGAAATAAGAGATGATTAATAACACAGCAACAGGCATGAGCAAGTGTCCGTGGAAAAATAAGGAGATGTATAGCTAAAATGTGAGAGAGAAATATTCTGGGAAATGTTAATTGAGGCCAGGTAATAGACAATTGTGAAAAAGCAAGATGAGAAGATTGATCTATTGATGGAAACAGTAAGTCTCAGGGGTTTTGAATAGGACAGTAGCATACTAAATTCTGTATATTGGTATTGAGGGGACCCAGTATCTCCCAGCTATTGACCCTATTCTGTGAAAATAAAGATAAGATTATAAGATTCTAAAAGTCAAATAATCTGAATCTATTTCTAATTGGTTTACGGTGCACATATTCTGATAGGACTGAGTAAAATCGTTGTCACCTGGTGAGAATCAACTTGTCATGATTACTCCCAGAGACCTGGCAAACTTCAAAACGTTTTTCCTCACTGTATGTGAGAGAACAAAGAGGCATTTCATATTTTGAATTAGACATGCTGTTGTCCCAGTGATATATAATCTTATCAACAGGAATGAGGATGAGAGAAGGTGGCTGTCCTCTAAGCCTGGCTGGTTTAACGTTGGACAGAGTTGGTGTTTTATCACCACTTTAAGAAGGTGTCATCATCTAGGTATATAAGAATTACTCAGGTAAACTTCAGTCTGGTTAAGGCCAGGAGGCTTGTGCATTCCATAAATCAATGAATGAGTCCTTACCATTTCTTTAGTTTCTGCAATATGCTCCTTGGTAAGTTAAAAAAAAAAATTAAAAGCAATATAGCTAGGTGAAATGAAAGGAGACAGTTGACTGATGATAGTGGCTCCAGTTCTCACCAATAAATTTTATCTTGAGTTTTTTCATAATGCTTTTTCTCACCAGGTGTATTTATTGACAGTTGCATACAGCCTGGCACTGGTTATCATCAAAGCATTGAATATATTAAGGAACCTATCTCAGACCGACAGAGTTTCTAAAGGTTGAAAGAGGTCTATTTAAGAAAAAAACATCATTTTGAACTTAAGCTTCTGCTGTCAGAGCATTGATAACAAGTGGAAATATGCTTCACTTTTATTTGCATAAGGATAGTAGTCACTGTTATCCCAATAAAGAACCATTTATTAAATAGGAAATAGAGAATCAAGAGAACTAAGAAATAGAAGTTGCTCTTCAATTTACGTTTGGTCAAAGAATAAACCATTTATTTGAGTAGGGTGGACGAGAGCTTGTTTAAAATTGCTATTTAAGGGAAATTAAACTAAAAGCTACTTTTGTTTATGTAGAGATGCATTGTTTTTCTGCTCCATTATGTAAACCAAACATTCACATTTCTTCTTATAACAGCATAGCTAAGTAAACAATGAACAATGGTTAATAGAACATAGAAGTTAGTACTACAAATGAGCTAACAACCCACAACCCTATCTGTCAAACACCAGTTGATATTTAGTATCTATCACTTACTAGCTATAAATCTTTACAAGGGATGTTATTTTCATCATTTATCTGGAGTAATTGTCTTTTAATTCCAATAGTAATTAGTGGCAGGAATATTTTCTGGAAATGCCATCTGAAGTTTCACTTCCATGTTAATTCACTTGGGTTATTTTGCTTGGGCCGCCATAACAAAGTATCACAGACTGGGTGGCTTAAACAACAGAAATTTATTTTCTCAGTTCTGAAGCCTGGAAGCTTAAGATCAAGGTGGCAGCAGGTTTGGTTTCTCCAGAAGCCTCTCCTTGGCTTATAGATGTCCACTTCTCATTTTATCCTCACATGGTCTTCTTTGTGCAAGGGCATCCCTGTTTCTCTCTGCACATCCTAATCTCTCCACTTCTTGAGCAGACACCAGCCAGATTGAATTAAGCTCACCCCAATAGTCTCACTTTAACTTAATTGCTTTTTTAAAGGCCCCATCTCCAAATATAGGAGAATATAGCCTCACAAATAGCCTCCAAAAATACCCTCATATTAGGCTTTCAACATACGAATGGGGGTGGGAGGCCACAATTCAGTCCATAACACCACTATTTAACAACTTTTATGTGATTTGATCCTGGTGGATACCCCCTTCTTTGTATTATTTCCTATCAGAGAACTACAAATCCTTATTTTTTGTTGTTGTTCAAGATGAATTTTTATCCATTCTTCTTAACTTCACTTTACCCTGTTTTAAAGGACATGTAAAATGATTTCCATGAGATTGTATGGATACAGCTGTTTCAAAGTAAAACTTAGAAATATTAAAATGTGAGTAGTGAATTTTTAAATTAATTTGAGATAATGTAGTGGCCCTTGTTACCTTGGAATGGGGAAGAATTTCTAAAAACAAAAACATCAAAGTCAAAAAAATATTAAAATTTTGAAAATTTGATCAAAACAAAATTAAGCATTTATGCTCAGCAAAAATGCATTAGGTCCCAAATAACAGATTATAGATTGAAAAGTTATTTTTGCAAGGCCTGAAAATAATGGAGAGGACTTATATGGGGAATAAACAATGGATTTCTGTATACCAACTCCTGTGTATCAATTTATTAGAAAAATGGAATGTGCACTTCACAGAAGAAACACAGAAAGTTAACAAACTTATTGTAGACATGCTCAAATTTGTTTATTAATTTAAAAATTAAAGAATTAGGGGCGCCTGGGTGGCTCAGTGGTTAAAGCCTCTGCCTTCAGCTCAGGTCATGATCTCAGGGTCCTGGGATCGAGTCCCACATCGGGCTCTCTGCTCAGCAGGGAGCCTGCCTCCTCCTCCTGTCTCTCTCTGCCTGCCTCTCTGCCTACTTGTGATCTGTCTGTCAAATAAATAACAACAAAAAATCTTTAAAAATTAAAGAATTAAAGATGAATACAGATGATACAATGAGATATCACTTTCCATCCTCTAAAAAGCTTGGTTATTGTAAGTGTTGGTGAGGATGTAGAAATATAGGAATGTCCATACACTGCGTGTGAGACAGAAGGCTTGTGTATCCATTCTGGAGATCACACTGTTTATAATTTGTGTGAGGAAGTACAGCCTATAACCCAACAATGCTACTCCTGGGAGATTCTCAGAGATTTCTAATGGAAACAAACAAGAGTATTCATGACAGCATTCTTGTGAGTGTGGGGAATTAGAGTTAATCATGGTGTCCATCACTGTCGGAATTGATAAATAAAGTGTAATTAATATACTCCATAGTATTTAAGAAGAAGTCAGAAGCAATGGAATATATCTACACATAAAAACATGGAGAGAATTTAAAAGTTTAATGCTTATAGCAGGTGTTATTTTCCTCCCTCACCCTCCAGGATACACACAGGGCCATGTGTCAGAAACAAGGCTGTTAACACTGTGCCATGCCCATGAGTTCTAAACCTGCTAGCCCCAGCCCTGGTTCAGGGCAAGTTCTGTTAAAGCTGTGTACACTGTGTCCAGCTGCTGTGTATACAGCCATTACAGACACTGTGTATCCTCAACCAACCCCATGTAGTCCCCAGTTGCCACAGTGTTTCAGGGGATCCAGCATTGGACTAGTGGCCCAGTGCAAATTTTGCTAAACCACTATCCTGCTTCCAAGTTTCCCAGTGGGCATGCCCCATCAGAACTGGCCTGCCCCATCAGAACCACAGAGAGCAAGCACAAATCATATCAGATAGAGTCAGTGTACATGACTGCACTGAAAGGAAAAGTGACTCAAACAAAAGAGCAAGGGATAAGCAATGTACATAGGCTACTCTCCTGAAGTGCCAGGTTCTGGTGAACATGGGACACTGCACTGCAGGGCACCTCTACTGCATAAAGTCACTATTTTTAAGAGCAGAAGACCTAGCTGACATATTAACAACAGAAACACACAGAGAATGGCAGACAAAATGAGAAAACGAGGAAATTTATCCCAAATGAATGAATAGGACAAAGCCATGGCAAGAGATCTAAGCAAAACAGATAAAAGTAACATGCCTGGTAAGAATTTAAAATAGTTATCATAAGGATACTCACTGGGCTTGAGAAAAGAGTGGAAGACATGAGTGAGACCCTTAAACCAGAGATAAGTAATAACATAGCAGAGATAAAAGGCTAAATAAATGAAATGAGAAATATGTTTTATGGATTGAACAGTAGAATGGAAGAAGAGGAAAGAATTGGTGCCCTAGAAGACAGAGTAATGGAAAGTATTCAAGCTGAACAAAAGAGAGAAAAAGGAATTGTGCAAACTAAGAAAAGACTTGGGGAATTAGGGAGAACAGAATTAGGGAGTTTCCATCAAATGTAACAACATTTGCATTATAGGCATCCTAGAAGAAGAAGAGAGGGAAAAGTGGGGAAAGAAAATTTATTTTATGAAATAATGGCTGAAAACTTTCCTAATCTGGGGAAGGAAACAGATGTCTAGATCCAAGAAACATGGAGAACTCACATTAAAATCAACAAAAGCAGACCCACACCAAGACATATTGTAACTACATTTGCAAGATATAGTGATAAAGAAAAAAAAATAAAAGAAGGACAAAAGAGGACAGTAGCTTACTACAGAATATCCACAAGGCTAATAGGAGGTTTTTTAATAGAAACTTTGCAAATCAGAAGAGAGAGCATAAAATATTTAAAGTCCTGAATGGGAAAGGTCTGCACTCAGTAATACTCTACCCAACAAGGCTTTTCAGAATAGAAGAAGAGATAAAGCCTTTCCCAGACAAAGGCCAAAAGACTTTATGACCGTTAAACCATCCCTCCACAATATTAAAAGGGGCTCTTTGAATGGAAAGGTGAAACCAAAAGTGACAGTATGAAGATAGGAAACATAGAAGTAGTAAAAACGAATATTTCTGTTAAAAAAAATCAGACAAGGAACTCACAAAATAAAAGGATATATATTAACATATATTTAAAATGTGGGGTGGAGAGGAGAAAGGAACTGGCTCAAATGTAAAAGACCACTGGGGTTCCTGTCTGGCTCAGTCAAAAGAGCGTGTGATTCTTGATCTCAGGGTAGTAGTGAGTTCAAGCCCCACATTTGGTGTAGAGATTATTTAAGTAAAACAACACTTTAAAAACTTTAAAAAACAGTAACCATCAATTTAATATAGGCTGCTATATGCAGAAGAAGTTATGTACAAACTTACTCATAACCATATATATCACAAAAAACTAAGAACCATGTAAAAATAAAGAGAAAGAAACCTAAATATATAACTAAAAAAAATCAGCAAAACACAAGAAAGAAAAAGGATCAAAGAAAATCTTCAGAAACAACCACAAAACAAATAACAAAAGAATAATAGGTACATATCTATCGATAATTACTTTGAATAGTCAAAGTATCAAGTATCAATAGCTACTTTGAAAAGCTTTTGAACTAAATGCTCCAATCCAAGATATAAAGGTGAAAGAATGGATTAAAAAAAAAAAAGGACCCATTCATATTCTGCCAACAAAAGATTCATTTTAGACCTACAGATATATGGAAGTATATCTATCATGCAAATGGATAGCAAAAGAAAGCCAGAATTGCAATACTTACATTGGACAAACTGAATTTTAAAACAAAGACTATAGCAGGGGACAAAGGACACTATGTAACAATAAAGGAGACAATTCAACAAGATATAACAATTATTATAACAATTATAAATATTTATGCCCCCAACATGGGAGCACCAAAATACATAAAACAGTAACAAACATAAATTTATCAATCAATAACAATACAATAATAATAGGGACATTAATATCCCACTTGATGCACAGATGATCCAAACAGAAAATCACCAAGGAAATAGTGGCTTTGAATAACACACTGGACCAGATGGCTCTAACACCTATACATCCCAAATACTCCATCCTAAAACAGCAGAATACACATTCTTTTTAAGTGCACAAGGAACATTCTCCAGAATAGGCCATAAAACAAGTCTCAACAAATTCAAAGGATTGAAGACAGACCATGCCATGCATCTTTTCTGACCACATCCAGTGAAACTAGAAGTCAACCACAAGAAAAAATCTGGAAAGAGCACAAATATTTGGAGGGTAAATAACATGCTACCAAACAATGAGTGAGCTAACCAGGAAATAAAAATAGAAATAAAGAAGTACATGGAAACAAATGAGAATGAAAAGACAATGATCCAAAATCTTTAGGATGCAGCAAAAGCAGTTCTGAGAGGGATATTTATAGTAATACAGGGTAAACTCAAGAAGAAAGAAAGATCTCACATAAACAACCTAACCTTATACCTAAAGGAGCTAAAAAAAGAACAAAATCTAAAACCAAAAGAAGGAAGGATATAATAAAGATTAGGGAAGAAATAAATAATATAGAAATTTTTAAAAAGAAAAGAATAGATCAGTGAAACCAGGAGCTTGTTCTTTGAAAAATTCATAAAATTGATAAACTTCTAACCATGCTTATCAAGAGCAAAAGTAAAAGGATTCAAGTGAAATCACAAATAAGAGAAGAGAAATAACAACATTACAGAAATACAAGCAAATGTCAGAGAATATTATGTAAAACCATATACCAACAGATTGGACAACCTAGAAGAAATGACTAAATTCCTAGAAAAATCTCAACTACCAAAATTGAAACAGGAAGAAATAGAAAGTTTGAACAGACTGATAACCAGCAAAGAAATGGAGTCCATAATCAAAAAACTCCCAACAAACAAAAGTCCAGGACCAGATGGTTTCACAGGTGACTTCTACCAAACATTTAAAGAAGAGTTAAGAATCACCTGGGTGGTTCCGTTGGTTAAGCATCCAACTCTTGATTTCAGGTCAGGTCATAATCTCAGGGTTGTGAGATCAAGCCCTGCATCAGGCTCTGAGCTCTCAGCTCAGTACACAGTTTGCTTGAGATTCTCTCCCTCCCTCTCTGCCCCCTCATTGGCTGTGTTCTCTTTCCCTCAAATAAATAAAATCTTAAAAAAATATATAAAGTGTTAATACCTATTATCAAACTATTTTAAAAAACAGAAGAGGAAGGAAAACTTACAGATTCATTCTATGAAGCCAACATTACCTCGTTATTGAAATTGGATAAAGGCATCACTAAAAAAGAAAACTACAGGCCAATAACCCTGATAAACATAGATATAAAAATTCTCAATAAAATACTGGCAAACTGAATCCAAAAATCTATTAAAGAAATCATTCACCCCAATCAAGTGGGATTTAGTCCTAGGTTTCAAGGGTGGTTCAATATTTGCAAATCAATCCATGTGATACACCACATCAATAAGAGAAAGGAAATGAACCATGTGATCATTTCAGTAGAGAAAAAGCATTTAGCAAAGTACAACATTCATTAATGATAAAAACCCTCAACAAAGTGGATTTAGAGAAAACATACCTCAACATAATAAGGGCTGTGTATGAAAAACACACAGGTAACATACACAATGGTAAAACACTGAGAGCTTCTCCCCAGGAATGGGAACAAGACAAGAATGCCCATTCTCACCACTGTTATTCAATATAGTACTGGAAGTCCTGGCAACAGCAATCAGACAACAAAAAAGAAATAAAAAGCATCAAAATTGGTATGGAAGAAATAAAACTTTCACTCTTTGTAGATAACATGATAATATATTTAGAAAACCCTAAAGACTCTACCCCAAAACCCTGCCAGAACTAATAAAGGAATTCAGTAAAGTTGCAGGATACAAAATCAATGGACAGAAATCTGTTGCATTTCTGTACACCAACAGTGGAGCAGCAGAAAGAGGAAATAAGAAAATAATCCCATTTACAACTGCACCAAAAATAAGATACCTAGGAATAAACTTAACCAAAGAATTTAAAGACCTGTACTCTGAAAACAATAAAATATTGATGGAAGAAATTGAAGATGACACAAATGGAGAAATTCCATGCTCATGGATTGGAAAAACAAATATTGTTGAATTCTCCATATTACCCAAAGCTATTTACATGTTTAATGCAATCCCTACCAAAATACCAACAAATTTTTCACAGAACTAGAACAAACATTCCTAACATTCTTAAGAATCAAAAAAAAAACCTCAAATAGCCAAAGTAATTTCAAAAAAGGAAAGCAAATTGCTGGAGGCATCGCAATCCCAGACTTCAAACTATATTACAAAGATGTAGTAATCAAAACAGTATGGTATTGGCACAAAAATAGACACATACAACAATAGAACAGAATAGAAAACCCAGAAATAAACCCATAACTATGCAGCCAATTAATCTTCAACAAAGCAGGAAAGAATATCAAAAGAAAAATTATAGTCTCTTCAACAAATGGTGTTGGGAAAACTGGACAGCCACAAGCAAGAGAAAGAAACTGGACTGCTTTCTTAGACCATACACAAAAATAAACTCAAAATGGATTAGAGACCTAAAATGAGACCTGAAACCATAAAAATCTTAGGCTGGAGCAACACTTTTCTAGCTCTGTCCTATGAGGCAAGGGAAACAAAAGCAAAAATAAACTATTGGGACTACATTAAAAAAAAAAAAAAAAGAAAGAAAGAAGAAAAAGAAAAGAAGCTTCTACACAGCAAAGGAAATAATCAACAAAACTAAAAGGCAACTTATGGAATGGGAGAAAATATTTGCAAATGACATACCTGATAAAGGGTTAGTATCAAAGGGTTATCAAAGGGTTAGTATCAAAGGGTTATCAAAGGGTTATAAAGGGTTAGTATCAAAAATGTATAAAGAACTTATAAAACTCAAGATCCAAAAAACATAATGTAATTTAAATATGGGAAGAAGACATGAACAGATATTTCTCCAAAAAAGATATCCAGATGGCCAAAAGACACATGAAGAGATGTTCATCATCACTTACCATCAGGGAAATGCAAATCAAAAGTACAATGAGATATCACCTTACACCTGTCACAATGGCTAAAATCAACAACATAAGAAACAACAGGTGTTGGTGAGGATGTGGAGAAAAAGGAACCCCCTTGTACTGTTTGTGGGAATGCAAACTGGTGTAGCCATTGTGGAAAACAATATGGAGTTTCTTCAAAAAGTTAAAAATAGAACTTCCCTATGATCCAGCAATTGTACTACTGGGTATTTATTCCAAGAATACAAGAACATTAATTCAAGGGGATACATGCACCCCTATGTTTAAAGCAGCATTATTTACAGTAGTCAAGATATGGAAGCCCTCCCTCACCCATCAATAGATGAATGGATAAAAAACAGGTGGTATATAAATACAATAGAATATTACTCGGCCATAAAAAAAGAATGAAATCTCAGGGCACCTCAATCAGTTAAACATCTACCTTTGGCTTAGGTCATGATCCCAGGGTCATGGGATCAAGTCCCGAGTATGGCTCCCTGATCTGTAGGAAGCCTGCTTCTCCCTCCGCCCTTCCTCCTAGTTGTGCTCTCTCTCTGACAAATAAATAAATAAAACCTTTTAAAAAAAGAGAATGAAAAATTAACAAAACAGGAAAGAACAAATGTTGGTGAGGATATAGAGAAAGAGGAACACTCTTATACTGTTGGAAGTGTCTATGAACTAGTGACTACCATGACCTTGTGGCAAAGAAATAGTTTTGATAGATCAGTCTTTACCTTCTTCTAATTCATATTACTAAAATTCTGTCCAGTTACACATACTTAGTGCTATCAACCTCATGTTTTGCTTCTTTTGTGACAATGGGTTTTGAGTTTTATCTTTTCTTCTATTTCCTTATCTAGTAATAGACTTTTTTATTTAATTTAGTTTTCGTTTTATCTTTCTGTGTTTAAGTCACTCAGAATCAACTCAGTTATTGTGAGATTTATTTATTTATTTATTTATGATGTCAAGTTGGAGACATGAGGAAGACTCAGCAAAGGGAATTTGTTACTTAATCAACTGGATTAGTTCCTTATGCACCCTTTTCTTCTAACAATTTCCTACAAATCAACATAAAGAAATCGATTCCAACTGCACCCTCCTTTTCAAACAAAACAAAACAAAACAAAACAAAAAACTAACCCATTAGGAAAAATTTTTCTAGTGAAACTCTATTTAGTCCACATATTTGTAACTTTTTTTTTTTTTTTTTCAGATCTATCTTACATGTATCAGTGGAGTATTTATCCTTAAACAGAAATGTGAGTCTTCACACATTCATGAACCTTTGAAGCCTCTTCACTGCTCAGGGGCCAAAGACCACATCTTTTGATGTTCATTGATATAACTCATCTAATCTTTGTCTCTAGTCTCAACCCCAGAACAGGTCTCAAATTAAGAATTATTAGAAAAGGAAAAATTATCACATATTCCCTAATGATATTTATCCTATTTTAACTTTCCTGCTTCTCTAATAATTGAATGCCTATAGATGTTGGAAACTCTGCATGTTTCTACCACTTCTTAGAATCTTTTTCTTACTGGAAGGTCATAATTTCTTATTCTGTGTGGGTATCAGCATTTTATTTATAATGCTTTCCTGAACTAAGGTACGTTTGCCTTGTTTCTGGTGTTATGCATATGAATGTATTTGTCTCCACTTCTGGATGACAATTACTCTAAAAAGGTAGGAATTACGTTTTTATAATTTCTGAATAACCCCTCTCCCCATCCCTAGCTCTTATTCTGCTTTCTTGCATACCACAAATGTTCAATAAGCAGACTTCGATTTTAAATGACAAAAGTTTAAATAATTTTATAATATTCTGAGAGTAATTAGATTCTAAATTCTTATCAGTCATAGTCATTGAGTCATATATTGTAATTGATTCAACCAAAGCTGCTTTTGACTAGGAGAGAAGAAGATAGCTAAGAACTTTTAGTAAATTAAGAAGATATTGAGCCTGGTAATGGATATTAAGGAGGGCAAGGATGGCATGGAGCACTGGGTGTTATACACAAACAATGAATCATGGGACACTACATCAAAAACTAATGATGTACTGTATGGTCACTAACATGACACAATTAAAAAAAAAAGTGAAAACAAAATAGCCATGATTGGGGCAAGGAAGACACTGTGTATGCTTGTGTATTGTCTTCACCAGAGGAAATCGCTTCAACCATAGAAATGTTAGTACATCAGAACCAACCACCCCTCAGCTGGCATCAGTCATTTCTTTTAATGGATGGCAGAATATTAACCACATCCCTCTTTCCTTACTGAACATATCTATTATATGAAGTAGCTTACAGTAACAGTAAAGTTACATATGCGTTGTACCTGGGTATGATTCTTATTCCACAAATTTCATTGCGCAGGAAATATCAAATTTATTTTTTACTTTTTTCTTTTTAGCTATTCTATTATTTATTTGAAGCCACAAAAGACCCTGAAATTCAAGCAAATTGAGAAAAAATATCAAAGCAGGATGCATCACTCGATTACAAACTGTATTACAAGGCTATAGTACAAAAACAATGAATACTGTTATGCTGAAAATAAATTTAAAAAAATTATTAAAAAAATTTTTTCAGAAGTTAGTAGCATATTTTGAATACCATTTTTTACTTTAAATCCAATCTAGGGGTATCTGGGTGGCCCAGTGTGTTAAGCCTCTGCCTTTGGCTCAGGTTTTGGTCCCAGGGTCCTGGGATTGAGCCCTGCATCAGGCTCTCTGCTAAGCAGAGAGCCTGCTTTCCCTTCTCTCTCTGCCTGCCTCTCTGCCTACTTGTGACCTCTCTCTCTTTCTCTCTCTCTGTCAAATAAATAAATAAATAAATAAATAAATAAATAAAATCTTTAAAAAAATAAAAAATAAATCCAGTCTACTTGACTCCAAGCTTTAAGCTTCCATAATTCCAGGGGAAGGGAAGCTTGGAGTCAAGTTGATTTCCCAATCCATTACCCATGCAGGCAGTCCTTAATCCTCCTCTTCAACTGTCTTTATTCTTTTTCACTTCTTTCTCCACGTATTGGGCCAAAGGGCACTTTCCCCTCCTCCTACTGTTTTTAGAATGCTTAATATATTTCTATCTGAAATTTGACCAGAGATGATAGATTTGTGGCTTGCTGGCCAGGTTAGTTTATTACTAGTATTTCAAAGTGATGAAAAACTTTAAATTAATTGCCCAGGTAAAAATGGATACTCCTAGAAAACTGACAGATCTGGCCAACCAGGGTATGCAGTTCCTCCTGATAACACTAGGTGGAGTGGAACACTACTACTCCCTTCAGATGAGCCCTGCAGGTCAGGACAACTAGCATCTCTCAGGACATGAACCTGATGGTCCTTGACACTTCACTGTATTTGCACTGTTGTTTCCTCGTATAAGAGAAATATTTCCCTACAGCTATGTCACTGTTGACCAAGAAGGCTTTAACATTGCCCTCAGATTGATTAACTTTCATACAGGCTTCTTCCTGGCTATAGGTCTCTGACCTCATTTTTTTTTTTTTTTTTTTTGAGCCTATTTAGAAAACTTACAATTATGAATTCTTTCTCTGCTCCTTTGGGATGTTTGAGATGTAAATCTTCTTCTCTTAAGTTCTTGTCCATTTTTATAATCCAAAAAGTCTTTCTTAAGGTTCTGGGGGCCATCCCTTTGAAATGTAATCATCAAAGGAATTAACACCCTTATATCACAATCTCTGTGGGATGGCAGGAGCCTCAACTCAATAGCTGACAACACACAAACGGCTGAACCACATAGACCAGCCCTTTTTTTTTTTTTTTTTGTATTAGCTTGTCCCTGCATTTAAAAATCGTGCATCCTTATGTTTCAGCAAAGTTGACTTTAATTTTTTTCCTGTGGCAAGGGTCTTGACCCCTATAGTTACAACCTTGAAGTTTTCCTTGCCTTTTGACCCTGGAGAAATTTTTCATTGACACTATCAAAAGAAGAGAAGAAAAATGAACCAAAATTCTAAGTATGTTTTTAGAAAATGGAAGAAATATATTCCTTAGTGAAAGTAAAAACTATTTCTGCATAGATAAATATTGAACCAAATTGAGCCTATGTGGACAAAATTAAACCAGTCTGCTTTGTTCATTTAGGTGCCTGCCTGGCTCTGTTGGTGTCGGGGAATGTGTGACCCTTGGTTTGGACTTTCACAAAAAGCAGAAAGAGAGGTTATTTTCAAGCACCTTCTGCTTTAGGCCCTGCAAAGCCCCTGAGGCAAAGAAATACAAGGGCCTAGTCAGAACTGATAGAAAAATGTAGAGCACAAAACACAGTGAACTCTCATTCTTTCTGATTTTTCCTTAGCAAAGTAAAACATAAATGAATTTTCTAGTAAATTATCCTGCCACACAGTATTAGTGAAGCACAGTGTTTTCTGCACATCTTCCTTGAATTGTGTCTGTTTGTGAATAATTTACCAAGAGGGATTCATTAGTAGTTTTCTTTCTGTTTTGTAGTTTTTAATAAAGATAGGGCACTTTGATTTTTATTTTGATCTGTTGGATTTAAATTACAATATAGATGCTTTAGCATGTGAAAATCAATTTGAAATACATTTAAATGTAGTGAGATTCTTGGATGAAAGGGACTAGATAAATACTGATTCTTTCCAAGACCAATAGGCCCTTGAGTATCTTCTGTGATTTTTAAAATGCCTCCTGTCTCCTTACTAATCTCTCTGGAATTCTGCATGCTCTTCTCCACTAATCTGTTTTGTAGTGTCATCTTAATTTACATTTGCTATTGCTAAAGGTGTTCTCTAGGAAGGAGTGATAAATCACACATATATTCTTTAATTTATCATCCTCATTATTCAACACGAGTTTACTCACTCGATTTCCGACAGATGGAATTTGTTCTAATGCTTCTAATTCAAAACTGGCCAAATAGGCCACAGCATAATAACTGCATCGTTTCTGTGAAATCCACATCAGGCATATGTCTGATCCTTGTTTCTCCAAAGGGAAGAGTCTTTTATGGTATGTGTCATCCTTATTTATAAAAGAGCTTCTTGGGAGGTCATGACACCATGGATAATCTCTTCTTCATCACTGAGGGATGTTTTGAAACCTAAGCCATCCTTCCACACACTGTGATTCTTAAAGATGCATGCTTAAAAGGCAGTGCATCATGATTCTGGGAGACCTGCAAAGATCAGGCAACACATCTTGTCTAACTTCAACCTTTCATTATTAATAGATGCTTGAGCATTCTAACTCTTTCATTAGGCATATAAGCTGGGATTCAAGTAAATATATAATGTGCTGCATAGAAGAACTTGGCTTTAAGTTGAGATCCCTTTGCTTTGTATTGTACAGAATTTAACTCCAAGAAGTAAATTCAACTCAGTAAAACCACATTGTCTGAAAAGCCTGTATCTCCTCTAATCAACTGAAGATAAGTGCATTTGCCAATGTAAATGTTGGTATATGTTTCTTTTTCTTTAATGTTTAATCTTGAGCAGCAAACTAGATATAATTTTGTATTGTTGCATAAGATGTATTATGGGGAATCCATCATATTTCAGTTTTCTTTATCATTTATGTTAAACTCTAATTAGAGACAACAAATAAAATTGTTTTCAGCACTTTTAGCCTTTAGGTACAGTGGATAATAAAAATGTTCTTTTTCTAAATTCCTTTAATTTAATCATCCAATACTATATATGGGTATGACTATTTAAATATATAAAGCATTTTAAAAATTGTACTATTTAAATTATAAAACTATTTCAAGAAGGACTATTCATAGATACTCCATCTACAAATACTACAAAAAGTACATAAAAATATTTTAAAAGGGCATGAATGTAAGTATCTGATAAACTTATCTATTTTGATGCTCTTTGGAACAGACTTATTTGTGTCAAAATTCAAATGGTAATAAGGGAGAATTCTTACTCTTCCAGAATTCAAGGCTTCCCAAATAAGAACTACAAGAAATAGGAGATGTAAAGACTGAGAAGATAGGAGGAGAGGATTTTTGATGATAACTTTAAATTCAGTGCTCTCCAACTATCAGAAGAGCATGTTACCAAATCCCAAGTTCAGCTGCCTGTCACTCAAAAGGCCAATGTTCAAAAGACGACTGTTGATCAGAAAGGAAGATGAGCTTTATTCAGAAGGCAAGGCACTCTTTGTCCAAAAGCCAGCTCTGAGGTTCTGCCTAGCCAAGAGGGCTTTAAAGGAACCGTTGTGGGGGCAGGAGTCGTCGATCAGTGAGGAGGTGCAGTGACCTGAAACATTTCCAGATTCTGTGTAGATTTAATGGTGCCTATTTACAGCCTTCAGTCCTTGAAAGGATTGTGCAAGAGATCTAATTCCTCTTCTGTGATGTGTGAGGGCTCTCTATTCTCTTGAAAAGGAATGTAAGGTTTATAGATACACAAGGAAGGTAAGGAAATCAATCACATGAACTTAAGAGCACCTATTAAAGATCACCATGATTGTTATGAAGATCAAGGGGGCCTTAACTCCCCACTGTCAATTTTACCATTCTGTATCTATTAAGGATGAAGGTCCATCTTCTGTAGCTTCTTTGTGATGATATAGGGCATAGTCAGTATGTTGGGATAGAATATGTTAATGTGGATGTGAAGCACTCTTTATGCACAGCCAATGGGGGTTGCTTGCAGTTTTTTTAAACATTGTAATGGGTTTAATTCCTATGTATACACATAGCATCACTAGCGTAAGGGTGTCCTAATTTTAGAATGCCTTGTAATGTGAACCTGAGTCCTGAGGATATCTGGAAGAAGAGGTTTGTGAACCAAGCCTATCCTCCCTGGAATAGGGGGTGTGTGTGGCCATTGAGGGTTTGCTACAGCCATGTGCCTTGCTGTCTGATTTTATCAACATTGGTTTCCACCTCTGATGAGGTACTGATGATAGATGTGCAGCAAGGCAAATTAACAACACAAACACCCCCTTGCTTGCTAGGATATAGTCTCAGGCCATATGGTTATCCAGGATGACTTTAACACGGGAATCTAATTATTTTTCTAAGGTAGCCAAATATTTGGCAGTTTCATTAGCCCCAATTGTTAGAGTTTGAGAAAAACTGAGAAACACATATTGGTGGGCAGCACGGCCCACCATGGAAAAGAAACATCCATTCCCATCAAGGACATTGCCTAGGAGGTCACAGGTCAGTCTGGGAAACAATTTTAGGGAGGCCAGTCCAATGTTTGGTTGTGTTAGTAGGATGGAGGGAGAAGGAGATCACCAGGATGACCAGAAGACACTGTTTTGGGGTAAAAGATTTTATTATAAGTCTGTGGCCCAGATAATTTGCAAATAAAGACAAACCCAGTTTAACCACAAAGACAAAAGGTAGAGTCCTCCTCGGATCTTCATGAGAATCAGTTCACCAACAGGGCAGTTCATTCCATCCAATCTCTCTGCCCATCTGATCCTGGCTATGGATATTGTCCATAGCTAGAAGGAAAGAGACTGCCATTTACACATAGGGAGTTGCTCCCTTTTGAGAGGTGGTTTCATGTGATATCTAATTGGGGAATACATGCCTGTTTTCCCTCCTTTGAAGAAAACCTCCTTTAGTACAGTAATTGGAGGAACAGTGATACATCAGGATGCCTCATGATCATTTTGAGAGAATCTAGCTATTCTAACCAGATGCATTATTGTCTGGCCTTTACTGATTAGAAACTGATTGCCTTTAGGGATTTCTGAGGTGTTAAAAACAGGGTGGACCATGCACATATTGGATGACCAATCAGACAATCAGCAAGCCCATGAAATTGTAGCCAAATTCTGAATTACCTGTACTAGCACATTGTCTTTCCAACCTAGGGAGAAGACATGGTTAATATAGACCACAAAATGAACATAGCTGTCATGGATTTCATTTCCTAAAGAGGTGTTTTAAATCCTGAATAAGATAGCTTTCCCAGTGTGTATGTGAGAGGGTGGGGTTGGGAATTCAGTGGCTTCTTTGTCATCAGTAAATGGAGCCCTCTTCACTCTGGTGTAGTGTATCCATACTTTATGCCTACAAGTTTTAAAGAGGTATGAGGGCATCATAAGGCCCCACCCATTTTTTAGCCACCTCTTGATTAGGTCTTTGATTTTTCTAGGGCTTTAATAGTACTCTATCTCCAGGCTAAAATGTTGTTGTGATTCATCTGAAGAATACGTAGATGTGGAGAGGGCAAATTTGTGCAAAACAGTTAATATTTGATTCAAATGTTGTAAGAACTGTTTAATCCTATTTTCATTTTCTAAGTCTAAAAGTGCCAAGGCCTGAAAGCATCTTGCAAGGCCTGCAAGGGTCTTGCATATATAATCTGAAAAGGGCTTAATTTTAGCCCACTTTTGTAGGCAACCCAAATGCAGAGCAGGGAGATAGGTACAACCTTATCCCATTTCAGATTAGTTTCTTGACAGATTTTGACCAAAGTCTTTTTCATCGTATGACTCATGTTTTCCCATTTTCCTGTTGATTGAGGTCTCCATGAAGCATGTAATTTCCATTTGATCTGTAAAGCAGCACTTACTTTCTGTACCACATCACATAGAAAGGCAGATCCATTATCATTCTGAATAGTGTTGGCTAAACCAAACCTAGGAATAACTTCCTCTAGCAAGAATCTTAACATAGCTGACGCTTTTTCTGCTTGGGTGGGGAAAACTTCAACCCCTCCAAAAAGGATACGTACAAATACTAGTAAATACTTTAAAACTCCCAGTAGTCCTAGGCATTTGGGTAAAGTTTATCTGCCAGTCCTCAATAAGACATTCCAATTTATAATGTATCCTTTGGCCTGGTGGGTATCTTTCATTGTTTGGATTATTATTTGCACATATAGGGCATCTCTGGGTGACTGTATGGCCATTTTCTGTAGACAGGGCCCCATCAAATGAGGCCTAATAAAATCCAATAAAGCATTCCTCCAGGAGTGTTATCCTTCATGCAGATGCTTTAGGACTAGATACACTATTCAGGTAATAGGTAATACTACCTCTTAGGTAGTATTAGGTAATAGCATCAGCCCATGAGAATTCATCTTTAATGAAGTAGTGGGATCTGCTGGAGTTAAGCCCCATTTTCTTATGCTCACTCTTCATCTCATTTCCTATACTGGAGTTTAAAGGCAAAGAGATCCACTTGAGGAGCCAGGGCTGTTATGAAATGTGAATGTTTGGCAACTTTTCTGGCTGTTTCATTTGCCAACTGGTTACCTCTTACTGTTTGAGAATTCCCCTCTGGTGCCCTGGGCAATGCATAATTGCTACTTCAGCAGGCAGATAGCCTCTAATAATTGCAGGATTTCTTGCAAATTTTTAATATTATTGTTGTAAGAGGTCAGTAATCCCCTTTCCAAATTGCCCCATGTGCATGAGTTATCAAAAAGCAGATTTGAGTCTGCATATATATTCACCTTTTCCTCTTGTGACAACTCAGGGGCCTGTGTGAGAACAATCATTTCTGCCTTTTGTGAGAAGGAGCCTGGAGGAAGAGCATGTGCCTGAACCAATGTGACCACCACGTATCTGGATCGCTGCTTGCCATTGTCCATGAAGATACTACCATCCATAAATAATCCATACTCTGGTGCAGGTTGTGGTTGGTTGAGGAGGTCTGGCTGGCTAGAATATACCGCATCAATTATCTTAACATATTCATGCCACTTGAAGTGTTGTTTAAGTTATCAGGCAGCAGAGATGTCAGATTCAATGCTGCTGTTGTCTGTAAAGTCACAACTTATTCTTCCTGCCATTAGCCAATATCCCCCTCTCTGTTCTAAAAGGGTTAATACTTGATGAGGCACATACACTATCATGTCTTGCCCAAGTGTTAACTTTTCTGCTTTTAATAGTATGTCACAGGCAATTGCAACAGCCATCAAACAGGGGAGCTATCCTTTGGCCATGGGTTCTAATTTCAGAGAGAAATAGGCCACCAGTTGTGGAGTATCCTCAAACATTTGTATTAGGATGACCTTGCTTTTCATATGTATAGCTTAAAGGGCTTTCTAGCGTTTGGTAATCCTAGAACTAGGGCAGTTGCTAATTTGTCCCGCATGGTCTCAAATGCCAATTAATATTCCATAGTCTAATTCAAAGGCTGTGAATCCAATTCTCTTAAGGCTTCATATAAAGGGTTGAATATCAAACTATAATTTGGAATCCAGATCTAACAGAAACGAACCTTTCTCTAAATCTTAGGGTTGTCATTGTTTTCTGAGGGTTTTTAGAGATATAACTGCTTATTTTCTATCAATGAGGATTCATTATCCCTAACATGGCCAAAAGCCAAGATAAACAATTTCTTATTGACAAATTTGGCCCATACGAGGTGATATTTTATACCCAGTCTGCCAATTGACTTAAAACCACAATAGTATTATCTAGACAAAGTTCATAAGTGGGACTAGCAATGAAAAAATCATCTACATATCAGAACGAAACCCCATCAGTTAATTCTACCATTCTCAAATCCTTTGCCAAGAGTTCACCCAAACTCATGGGGGATTTTTAAATCCTTATGGTAACACCACCCAATAGTTTTGGGAGGTGATTCTGGTTTCTGGGTCCTACCATTCAAAGACAAACAACAATTGGGTCTTTGATACTATGGGAATGCAGAAAAAGACATCCTTTTAGATCTAACACAGTGAACCATTCATAATCACCAGTTAGCAGCAGGTATATGTCTTATACAATCTCATTAATAGCCCACAAATCTTGTATAAAATGGTACTCATGAGTATGTTTTTGTCTTTGTTTTGTTTTGTTATTGGCAGAATTGTAGTATCATGGCCAGCAACAAGGTCAAATAAGGCCATCTTTCAAGAACTTCTACAAGACTGGCTTTATACTTTCTAGGGCTTTCTTTAAAGGATACTGCCTTTTGCTAGGGATGACAACCTCTTCTTTCAGTTCTATTCATGTAGGTGTCACATGTTTTCTCTCCATGGCACTCCACTGCCCAAACCACTTTACTCACTTGCTTATTTATTTCAGGAGGGCATGGCTCTCCTTCTGGTATCTTAACCTGAGTAAGAACAGCTTATAACTGAAGCATCTTACCTGGATGGACCTGCCTTCGTAGGTGCAGCTTCTTTAAAGAGAAAGTTATCCAAGTATTTAGTTTACAAAGCAAGTCTTGTCCAAGCAGTGGGCTAGGTCATTCTGGCATAGAAGGAAAACTATGACTCAAAGAAAAATCACCATTCCACTGGCTGTAGGAAAGGTCATTGTTTTGCTTGACCTGAGATCCCCAATTACAGAGACTGTCTTCTGGGCATTTTGTGTCAATTTAGTATTCAAGACACTATGTGTGGCCCTTGTCTCCACTAAGAAGTCCATCAACTGATTCCCCTGGCATTTGTAGCTGGAGCTCTTAGAGGGAAATGGTCATTGGATCAGCAAGATGGTAAGGAGCTTCTTCACTTACCATCTTCCTCTCTTTCTGTCATTTCTTTATGCCTTGTCTTTCCTTCCTGTATTTGTTTTCCTTTCATATTTGGGCAGTTCCCTTTCTAATTCCCTCCTTTTTTGAAGTGGTGGTACTGGTTCTTACCAATAGGTCCTTTCTTATTTCCTAGATCTCAGTTACTTTTCTTTTTCCCGTCCCTGCCTTACACAGTTTCCACAAAGACTATGGCCTGTTGAGACTTTCTCCTTCATGTGCAATAAATACTTCATAGGCTATATTAACAAGCTATTATGGTTTCATTCCTACCACCCCTCTCTCCTTTTGGAGCTTTCTCCTTATATCGGTACACTCTGCCCTATGAATGTCATGTTTACCATGTGGACATTTTCTGGAGCCTCTGGGTCTGAATCTGCACATTTCCAATAAACTCATAAATCCTTTCTAATCAGGCTGGATTTTTAGTTGCATCTTATCTTAATTCTTGAATCTTATTCAAACTGCAGTGCTTGGGCACCCTTTACTTAAACCTGGCATTGGGCTTTCGCATTTGCTTTAGCCAGTACTAGCCATCTTTCACCTGTGGTTAACATGATATTCAATAAAGACTGTACATCCACCCAGGCAGACCCAGCGGGTTGTGAAAATGTTGAGAAGAGTTCCACCATCATTTGGGAGTCTCTCAGGTAGGTTGGCATTTTTCTAATTCATTAAGTCTGAAGTTGAAATAGGAATATATATCCCATAATATCTGGGACCTTGAGCATCAATGCTGTCTACTGGGTTTTGCCTTAAGGATATTGCCTAGCCCTCACAGTGGGTGCTACCTGTCCAGACTTGGTTTCCTGTCAGGTCTTAGGGAGAGACCTAATCTTATGTCCTAGGAGTCCTTCATTCCATCCCATAGAAAACCCCAAAAGGAGGACGAAGTAGATCTAAGAGCTCTGGCAGAGGGGATGATAAACATATATTTGGCATACATTCTTTCTCCTTCTTTCATTTGCATCATCAAGAAAAATTTGGAGGTTTTCTCCTTGTCTCTGCACCATTAACTTACATTGTGTTCCTGTACAGGATCTTCATTATGTAAAGATATGAAGGCCTGAACATAGGGTATCTCATCACCCTTTCCTGCCCTTTGACAAAACAACTCTAATTGCAAAATGGTGTTTAAAGATCCATTTAGGGGCCACCTCTCATCTGATTCTAAATAGTACATCAGTCAGGGAGTATTACAATAGAATATCACCTTTTCCTTAGTCATGGATTCCTGACTATATTCTTTCCATTAATTCAGAATCCAACCCAGTACGCTGGTCAACAGGATAAAGAGAACCTCCCATTACACCAAAGATGAAAAACATAGACACACACACACACACACACTAAAAATAGATCTGCCCCAAATCCCAAAGGAATTGACCGTTATTTAAGTTCTTAGTTTCTTCCAAATGTTGAGCCTCTTCCAAAATGGAAAACACAGACAACAAAAACAAAACTACCTACACTTCACAAAAGAGAAACTATATTGGTATGCACTTTCAACAAACTTACCCAGGCTGGAAGCTTGTCTGCTTGTCCCAAATGCTCTTTTCCTTTCCATTCAACTCAAAAAGCAAGTGTTGGTCATCAACAGGGAATTTCCTCAAGAAAAAAGGAGCCTGGGCAGCTGCAGGGACAGATTCCTCAGATACCCTCCCAATCCAACTAGCCCTGAGCAGCTAACTGTGGTCATCCAAGTTACTAACCCAGGAAATGAAAAAGTAAGCCCAGGAGTCCTGTCCCAGACAACTGCTTTGGCTTCCCAGGGGAACTGGATGCTACAGGGGCATGGGCTCCTGGCTGACTTGTCAAATAATCTGTTACCAAATCCCAAATTTGGCTGCCCATTGCTCAAAAAGCCAATACTTAAGAGATGACTGTTGATTGGAAAGGAATATGAACTTTATTCAGGAGGTTGGCCACCTGCAGAGAATGCAGACTCTAGTCCAAAAAGCCGGTTCTGTAGTTTCTGCCTAGCCAAAGGGCTTTAAAAGAATGGGGGTGGTTGATCAGTGAGGAGGCGTGGTGGCCTGAAACATCTCCTGATTCCATGTAGATTCAGTGGTGCCTATTTACAGCTCTACATGCTTGAAAGGGATGTGCAACATGTCTGATTCCTCTTCTGTGATGGGCCAGGGCTTTCTGTTCTCCTCCTAGAAAGGAATGTGAGATTTTCAGAAACACAAGAAGAGTTAGGAAATCAATCACATGAACTTAAGAGCACTTACTAAAAATCACCATGCTAGTCATAAAGATCAAAGCACCCTCAGGCAATGCAAAACATTTATTAAAAACCTGATGCTCATTTTTTTGCCATATGTTCTTATAATTAAATATATCAGATATAATTTAGTAATGTACTTTTATATTATTTAAGCTAAATAAATGAATTTTGATATACAAATATATTTGATAACTATGTATTATTCATACTATATTTTCCCCTTTTGTTTTCCTCTTCTTTCTCAATTTTACCCCAAAAAGAGGGACTAAATTATGTGGAAGGACTACAATTGACAACAACAACAAATACACTACCACACTTTTTTTTAAAAAGATTTTTATTTATTTATTTGACAGAGATCACAAGTAGGCAGAGAAGCGGGCAGAGAGAGGGAGCAGGAAGCAGGCTGCCTGCCGAGCAGAGAGCCTGATATGGAACTCGATTCCAGGACCCTGAGATCATGACCTGAGCCCAAGGCAGAAGCTTTAACCCACTGAGCCACCCAGGCACCCCACACTATCATACTTTTATTTTCACGATTTCAAATAATCACAGATGGCAAATTACCAAAAAGCAAATCTAATCAAATAAAACCTTCGACCCACTAAGGCCAAAATAACACATGAGTAAAAGATAACCAGAAATATATGTGTTTTACAAGATGCAATGGTTTTTGCATGTTAAAATGAACAAATAAAATTATGTGGGCAAGCAGAAATACAGCCAAGTAGAAAACATGTGATTGAAGGAAGATGACTAGTTATATTAAAGCTCTCATGATCTTTTTTTTAAAATATCCCAAGCTGAAAAAAATTATGATTTTGCATAGTCATAAGAATAAGGCTACATCTTTGTTTACAATTAATGTAAGTATCCTCTACCTCCTCTTCCTGCTTCACACATTTACCCATATTCAAAGTGTTCTGAAAGCTTGGGAGTTCTTAATTCTTTTTTTGCATTGATTTTTATTTTGAGTTTAATCAAAGAGATAATCCTTCTTTAGGAGGAAGTATGAAATCTTCTGAGGTAAAGAAATGCTCATTCTCACTTCTTTTGAATATTGATGCATACTAGCTTTTTTAATGCGGTAGTCAAAGCACCAGATACATTGTGAAGAAATATTTGGATATAAGATATTAAACCATGAAAAATTTTGTTTAACATTTTGATCTTAAGACTAATCTATTCATAGTGTAATTTTTTTTTCAAATACTCTCAGATATACAAAAATCTAATGAGAATTACTTGAATGTAAGGTATTTTTAAATAAGTATGTTTCAAAATATTTGGTTATGTTAACTGTAATAATGAAATCTCCTGAATTAAACTTAACAGGTAAGTTTCAAACTCTGTGCACAGAGATGATAATTTGTCACAATTTTCTATTGGTAAGAGTGAGTCCATTATAATTAGTCATATGTTAATTAAGTTAAATCAGTACATAGTCACCCTCAGCAATAATCACATGTTAGTAATTAGTAAAATCTTTTCAAAATTGTATTTCTCATCCCTACCCAATTCTTCCTGCTAAACGGTTTGAGAATTTTTGGTGTTCCTTTCATTTTTATTCCTGTTTAAAAAGTACAAAGATTTAATTTATATAACTTTTCACTATGTATTAAGATATACTAAACTTATGTCTTGGGAAAATAAATTAGTTTTTAGATATTTTGAAGCAGTTATGTCAGGGCAAGTTATAAGAAACACACTATAGATGGCACAACAAAGAAATAATTATTTAAAAATATCATCAGAGACCATGTTCTGCCTCCATGATAAGACCTAGATAATTGGGTTCAATTTATTGTCCTCACCCTTGGTATTTAAATCCATAAGATGCTCATTCTTGAAAAACCAAAGTTCAAATGATTTAAAAAGGTTTACATTTGAAGAAATTTCAAGATTATTAAACTGATATCTCTGATGTCTGTGTGCATTCAATGTCAAAACCACTGCCAACATTCTAAGTGAAAAGCAACAACACACCTTCAGGATTTTATGTTACCAATTATGTCACCAGTGGCCTGTGAAACAATGCATTTTACCTCCAAAGATGTCTTCAAATCTTATTGCTTAAAACACTAGTATATGTTGTTAATTTTTGGCTTGTTTTTGTTAACTTTAGTAAGTTCTGGTATAAACAACTACTCTGCTCTCTTGTTAGGAACTGTTTTTATACCTGACTTGGAGAAAGTCATTTGTCCCAGGTACTTTGACATTCTGATTCCTGGGGCAAACTTTAATAGACATTCAAGCAAGGCTTGATTATAAAACAATCTACAACCCATTAGTTGTAGCTATATTAAACCTGTAGCAATCAATCCCAATGCCTGGGTCAACCAAATGAAGTAGAAGGAGTGAATTGCTGAAACTGTGGGTTATTGGAAATCTCACTGATAGGAAACATCAAGAAAATGAATGCCCATCTTCTTAACATTTACTAGGAGGAGAATCTCTCATCCTAATTTATTTTCCCCTGGCTTTATAAAGGTGAATCAGCTGATATTCTCTGATATGTATTAAACTGCTTCAGAAAAGTGACTGAAAAATGTTAGCTGGTGTGTAGTTTTTAAAATGTTACTTAAATTATTTGATGTGGTTTGTAGCAATCTTAATTAAAAACATATTTTGATCCTATTCTATTTTGTATCTTTTGCCAAAATGTTTTAATTCATTAAGCCCAGTTCTTACTATCTTCTATTTTCTATTCTTGCAATGGAATCGATTTTGTTTGCTGCTGTTTATCCCAGCAAGTATGAAACCAGTCCCTATAATAGTCTGCCACTGGAGTCAGAGGCATGGATCAGGGCAGGATGAGCTGTTCACGGCTGTAATCACTCTGGCCTGCCTCCCCAGAGCTGAAGACAGAAGGTTCCTTCCCACAAATCCCCATCCTACCCACTCTGGTTGACATATATAACATATTTGTCAAGATTCTCATTATGGAAAAGATAAAACCCATTTTTGTCTTATTTTTACATTTTAAATTAGAGAATTTGATAGTTACATGTGCAATTTTCAACAATATCCAACCAAATATACATATATAATTAGTAAACTTGTTCATTTTTCAGTAGATATGAACATTTTTTAGTCCTTTAATGATGTTTGACACTTTAAATGACTAATCACAAGAAGGATGGTTCTGCATTTCCATGCGTCACTTGACAGCTCTCACAATCTCAAGGCATTTACTATGAATCTCCTTCATAGGAGCAGTTGCCATGGCATTCAGTGAGAACACTCTTTAGTAATTATGATAATGATAATAATAATAATGATTCCATCAGCATTCCGGTTGGAGAACAGATGGCATATCAAAAAGGGATGTTTGGGGCACTTGGGTGGCTCAGTTGGTTAAGAGTACAACTTTTGATTTTGGCTCAGGTCATGATCTTGGGATTGTGAGACTGAGCCCCATGTCAGTCTCTGCACTGGGCATAGAGCCTGCTTGAGATTCTATTCCTCTCCTTCTGAACCTCCCTCCCCTGAAAACAGGGTGGCGGTGTTTGAAGAAAGTAAATAAGGGTATTATTTACAAAGATGTGAAATGGTTTGAAGGAAGTCAACAAGTAATGATGCACTCTGGAGAAAACCATAGCAGAAAAATCACTATTACACTAAATTAAATGAGTTAGGGGTAGGAGGGTTTATCAGAACCCAGCAGAAGTAGAAATAGTGGGGTGGAAAAGGGGCATCTGCTGGGACACCAGGGTCCTTTTTCAGCAGGGTAAGATGGTCCCCAACAACCTTACAGGAAGGGACCTGGGGGAAGAAATACCTACATCAATTTCTTCTCTCACTTTCCTTTCTCCTGTGGATAACTTTTATTGTCTGAATCCAAAATATACCAGAAGGGAGGCTAATTCAATAGTATTAATAAAGTGCAAGGTAGAGAAGCAAGGTCGGATCTAGAGGGAACAAGAAGAGAATATTCAGTATATATTTAGGAAGCTTTATTTCATTTAAATATTACAACTTTTCATCCTTTCACTAGCTGAAACTTTGTACCTCAGCTTTCTGAGAACATGTGGTTAATCAGTGTAAAGCTGGGGTTAAGGCTCCTGATCATCTAATTCAAACTTCTGCTGCTTTTATTCTGCTATGCCCTTTATAAGCAATCATGCGCCTTACAAAATCCCAAATACCTCCTTTACAAACAAGTACATTTATAGCCTGAGACCTCAGCAATGACGATTTCACATTAAGAACACACTGGAACTTTCAACCATTATCCATAGCACTCCCTTTACACAGCCCATATATATTTTTTTTAATTAAAAGTCAATTTACCAAAAAAAGAATCTCAGCTCCCCTTACCCTAAATGCTACATACATTTCAAGATTTGAGTTTGTTTTGCTTGTCCTGCTTCATTGCTTAAAAAAAGAAAGAAAGAAAGAAAGAAAGAAAGAAAGAAAGAAAGAAAAAGAAAAGAAAATATGCATAGTATTATTTGCATTTTATTCTGTTTTCTTAGCCTTTGGATCTTCATTTTCAGTCACTCCCTATTACTACATCCTCTGGGCATTTAACAAGGTACAGTTCAGCCCATTAGACTGAGGACTGTGTCTTCAACTTTGAGACCAAAGTAAGAAAATCCTTTTTAATTGCTTACATTTCTGTATTAGGACAGGGGCAAAGGAAAAGAAATTAAAATAAGAATAAAGGACAAGCCATGACACTAGCATGATTAAATGAGAGAATTAGCATTCCAGTATCAACTACTTATTTGTTTCACAGAAAGAATACTGAACCGAAGTCAAGAAAACTATTCTCAAACTGAATATGCTGCTAATTACCACTTCTTTTCTCCTTCATGTTTCTCATTGCCTTTGATCAGGTCTGTCCAAAGTGATTCAACATTTATGGAATAAACAAATTTGAGTTTATGTCGCAGGCTTCTTTTTCTTCTGTAATGGGTTTCTTTTCTGCAGGCTTCTCAGCGGCTGGTTTCTTCTTAGATGCAGCCTTTTTTCTCACCAGAGGTTTCTTCTGGTTCCTATGGCCAACAGCCTTCTTTCTTCCTTGCCACAGGAATTACTACTTCCTGTATGAACTGGCCAATCACTTGACCTCGGAGGACTTTGATTTCCACTGGGGTTGAGTTGAAAGGAATATTATGGATCCTCAGTGTTTTACTAGTATAAAAGAAGATAAGAGATGTAAAAAATCAATAAAATTATAAGGAAGAGTTTTTAAGAATTATTAATTATATTCATTATTGCCCATTTTCCTTTTGGGCTATTTATTTTTCTGTTTGCATGATACTTGTTTTACTTTTTTCAAAAGCTTTTGGTTTCTGTGGAATATTGTGTGTAAAAAAAAGAGAGAAAGAGAGAGAGAGATGAGAGAGAGAAATTGGGGGTAGGGTGAAGGAAAGAGGGGAGGAAGAGGAGAGAGAGATATTTCTAGGTTCCAGCACATAACACAAATTTATGACCTAATTTATTTATTATTGAAAATGTATTATTGAATGAGCAGAGCACATACATGCTATTGCTGGAGGCAACCATAAGTCACATTCTGACAGGTTACATGTATTTAATGCAACTATTTATTTTTTATACATGAGAAATGAATAATTTCTTTAGTAATTGCCAAATTATACACTTCCTAAAATGCATGGAATCTTCTTAGACATTTACCAAAATGTCATGTGAATTTATGCATATTTCAAGGCAGATTCTGAGAAAATATGTAGAACAGCTTCCTAACTTCCTTTCCAAAGTGTGACATTAAAGGATAGCTTCCATTTTATTGTATTATTTTTTTGATGTTTTTAAATTGTTTAAATAAAATATACTCAAATATAAAACAGAGGCTAAATATATAGTCATGCAGCTATTATACAGTAATAAGGTAAAGATTTTTGTTTTCTTTTCCCACTATTTTGGGGGTGGAGTAGGATAAATCTATTCATTTGGTTTCACAATCACCTAAAGATATTTGATAAAGACAAGAGATCTTTGTAGCATTTTAACTGTACCCTATGGGACTCATCAACTGACACTTGACCAGAAAAATTAGCATAACCCTTTAACCAAAAGTCAGTAATCTGAAACCAAAATTGAAAAATTAATTTACTTTCTGGAATGCCAGTGCTTCTAGGGGTATAAAGTAATTTATAGCTAAATTTGACGACCCGGTGTTTTTCTGTGTCATAATATGAATTAGGGGGATAGGGTAGTGTATAATGCACCAAACCTTGAGAAAAAAAATTCTAATAAAGTAACTCTATTTTATCTCTCATAATTTTAGTCCCTAATACAAACCCTCAACATCTACTACCTCAGGGAATAAATTACTATTTAGTCTTTGGCATTTAGGCAAGAGAGGAGACTATTCTTCATGGTAATATATTAGCCATAAGATTGAAATATTCTAAGAAATGTATTTTTCCCAAATTTATGTTTTCAAAGAAGTATTAAAAGTTCTGGGCTATTTTTTTTCACCCCAGAGTCATCTGGAATAGTTGGCTGAGATTCGCTGAACCTCAGTCTCTCACTCATTTTAATGCCTATCCACAGACTGAACATATCTCACACAGTGACTCTGACAATGTATTTAAATGCATTTAAATACACAGCATGTCCTTCCTATCTCATGTTCCATCCTTGTCATAAAATCTTATAGTCCATTGTTAATTTTTTTTTATTTTTATAGACTTTTAGGCATTAGAACTCCTTAACTATCTCTAAAACTTCTAGAAAGAATAATTCAAACAAATGCACAAGAGCTTACTTAGGTGGAATATCAATGAGTCACAAAGAAATGATTGAATTTCTCTCCCTACTTTGTGTGTTTACCTAGTAATTGTGTAAAAAGGAAAATCTAAAAAATACCCATTGGTGTTTTGTAAATGTAAGATAGTTATATTTCAGGACTCATAGAGTGGCTCTATATCCAAGTCAGAGCAAATTTTTCTAGCAAGGTCATTTTACAGAGGCAAAAAGGACTCTGTCTTTAATCCTTCCAGAGCTGACTTTCTTGATTATGTATTAATTTATTAATTTTGATAACTGTAATTGAGCATCTAGTATATACCCCTAGGTGCTGGGGAAGGAAAAAGAATCTAGTTTTGGACACATTATATATAAAAGAGAAATTACACTTCCATAAATATGAGAAAAACAAGGTGTATTTGACTGCTATGAGAGAGAAATTATAAATGCATTGTGGATAGTCATAGGTTGAAAACATTTCATCTAGACAGGCAAACAAGAAGGGGTAGGATATACAGGGAATAAAGGCAAAAGTTATAAAGTGAGGAAAAGCACAAAAAGTAAAAAGTGTATATAAAGAAAAAGTGAAGGAAAATAGGGATATGGCTTTAAATTTTATGATTTAGCTGGACTATTAGTAGCTCTGAATATGATGTTAAGCAAGATATGGCTTGAATCTAGCCACCTGTGAAAAGCTATTTTCTTCCCTCACAACTCTGAATGGCATGCTACTTTGTTTTGCATCACCAGAGGAGAAAATCAAGCACAATTTAATTTAACAAGTCTTTATTAGGAATTTACAATGGACAGCACTCTATTAAGGTTACAGAACACATAAGCAGAAGGAGTAAGACTAACTCAGGACATACCAGCAGGCTGAGTGAAAAAGAATCCACTCGGGATGCATACCCTAATTATGGCTGATGGAGTTTTCACCCTCAGAGTCTAAATCATTGGTAGTTAACATCAGGAAAAAAAAAAAAAGTATCAATGTATTATTTGAATATTGTGCAAGGTTATATATTATTTGTATAGCAAACACAATTACTGTTACATTTTATCTCAGCTACTATTTTTGATGCTTTCCTAAAGCTAGGAATTAAAAGAAACTTAAGTATAACTAAAGAGAAGTAACTTCACCGGGTTGGCTTGGTCAGCATTAGCTGTTCAAGTGTAGGTACTCAGAAAGGTTGCCCAGACCAGTGCTCCTTATTCTCATGTATTTCAAACTTTGGTGTGTAATGGATTCATGCAAGATGCTTGTTGAAAACAGCTCCTCTGCTCCCCGCCTTGGATGTCTTAGCAGAGGAATGCAGAGATTTTGGTGGAGGTGGTCTGCAGACCATAATCTAAGAAACACAGCCTTAGAGTAAATACCCAGTAGTGTGATTTTTGCTGGGTCATGGGGTAGTTCTATTTTCAACTTTTTGAGGAGGCTCCATACTGTTTTCCAGAGTGGCTGCACCCGCTTGCGTTCCCACCAACAGTGTAGGAGCATTTGCAACGATGTGGATGGAACTAGAGGGTATTATGCTGAGTGAAATAAGTCAATCAGAGAAAGACAATGGTCATATGATCCCTCTGATATGAGGAATTTGAAAGGCAGGGTGGGGGGGTTGTGGAGGGTGGATGTTAGGGAGGGAAAAAATGAAATAAGATGGGATGGGGGGGAGAAAAACCATAAGAGACTCTTAATCTCACAAAACAATCTGAGAGTTTCTGGGGGTAGTGGGGGTAGGGAGAAGGTGGCTGGGTTATGGACATTGTGGAGGGTATGCGCTATGGTGTGCTGTGAAATGTGTAAGCCTGATGAATCACAGACCTGTACTCCTGAAGCAAATAATACATTATATATTAATAAAAAAAAAAAAAAGGAAACACAGCCTTATAAATTCTGTGTGTGTAGACAATATCCCACCACTGCGCAAGCAATAAACTACCTATCCAGGAACAAAATAGTAAAAATTTTTATCTACATGCCGGAAAGTAAAAATGATGACATTAGTGACTTCTATCTATAACTCCTCTTCAACTTTTATGTATTATTTCTAACATAGCAGATCGGTTTCATTTCCTCTGCTGGTAGTGATGGATAAGGAGTTCCTGAAGTTCTGGCTTGTGAATGACTCTGGGGCTAATCAGGTTTTTCTGGAAGAAAAACATATTATAGTCAATTAGCCTTGTATGCAATGGATGGCAGAAGTTACCAAGTGGGGTGAAATGCCTGTGTCTTCACTTTTCTAAGAAGTGCTTTGTGTTCCATTGTGTTTAGTCAACTTTTTTCTTGTCTTCTGAGACTTGGTGGTGATGTTTTTTTCTTCTTTTTTTCAGTCAATCTTCTCTTCCTCTTGACTTGTTCTTTACTCTTTGCCTAGAAACATGTTTGTTCTTAATATAGTAACATAACCACCTCTCAGCCTGACTGGCTTCTTCCTGATGGGGGTACTGAAAAAGTACGGAGAGTGTCTCCCACCTTGTCCAATACCTGTCCCCCAACTCCCTGCTCACAGCAGAGCTCTCTTCTCCCTGTCCATTCTCTTTTTGGAGTCTCTTCTCTCAGTCTTGGAGGCTCTTTCCCTTTATCTCTCCTCTCCCTGGAATAATTTTTTCTCAAGGCCCAGATCAAGTAGTAGTTACCAACTTGTTTCCTTTCAGCTGAGTGGTAAAATTGTTTAAGTTTGAAACAACATAATGATGCACGTTTTTACATCTACTGTGCCAGTACAGTGGCAAATAAGCTGTATATAATTAGAAAACAAAGTCAAGTAAACAACGTTCTTTGTGATAATAAACTAAAATATGTAGATGCATTATGGCCACCTACTTGAAAATAGTTCATGTCACGGCTGGAATACAATTAGTTAAGCATCCAAAACTCAGCTTATAGACAATTCTAAATCTGAAACAGTATTTTGTGCAGACCATGATATACAATGACATATTACATGTGTTCATCTGCAGATATGTGCATAATAAACACACACACACACACACATTACAAAAGGGCATACTGGATTGGAATTTAATTTTAATAAATAGCAACAATTTCTTCACTACTCTTGCTAAGTGTTATTATATCTTTCAAGAGGGAAAGAAAGAAACAATGAAAGAAAAAGAGGAAAAAAGAAGAAAGAACAATATCTTGAAAGTTTAGCTTAGGCCGAGACTTCCATGATTAGGTAACTTCTCCACTTAGACATTTAGCTTGATATCTATAAAAATCTGTTTTCTCTTTATCCCTTTCTAGCACTTGCTAATAAATAACAAAAATAAAGGGCTTACAAATATATGCACTGAAAACAATTATAGCACAGAGATACAAAGCAAGTCCTTTTTCCTCTGCCTACCCCTAACTTCAAGGATCCATTTAGTAAGGATTCACAAAAAAAAAAAAAAAAAAAAAAAAAAAAAGAAAGAAAGAAAGTAAAAAGAAAAAAAAGGACTTGCCTGTAAAATGTGATCACCTTCCTTTTACCCAAGATTCACTTTGGAACTTCTGATTCATTATGACATTTTTTACAGAGTTCTTTCTTTTAATTGTGTGTGTTCACACTTGGGTTTTAGGTATCTCTGAACTTATCACTTAAAAGACCTTTGTAATAGTCTTTCAAAATTAATGAATCAAATGCTGTGAGCACATGGATTTCTGAAGAACATTTTAAAAAGGCCAGGCTTTAAAAGTCAAGGATGATAAGAAAGAGGATCAACTAAGTGCTATAGCCAATAATCCAACTCACTCCTTAATGCTTCTGAATTTAAAATTAGAAGTGTTTCACTACACCTGAATTACTTGAATTACTTTGGTTCAGATAAGTAATTCCAATAGATCAACCTTAGAGATAATCTTCTAACTTTAAATTTAGACTCCCTGAAATGTCTGCTCTCCTCAAAATATCATTTTATAGGTTGAAGATGTTGTCCTAAGAAGATCTAAGGAGCTTTAAGATGAGAAAACAGATGAGACATGTTACATTGCATGCATAATATGTTTGACTCACTTCTCAAAGTTTTACATTTTGATATAGTTATACAGCTAAAATATAAATCACAGGACTCTTCATTATACTTCTATCACTCTAAAGAGAAATGGTAGGAATAATAGTTATTGTGTTATGATAGTGAAGAAAACTAATTAGCTTAGGTCAGAAGATAAAAGGCATAATGGTAAGCAGTTACTAAACATTAAAAGAAAGGAAGAGATAGATTTCATGAAACAATAGATCAAAGGAATAAAACCCAGACTGAAGTTAAGTTCATTGCTAACACAATTCCTCTTAATGCAGTAAGGTAAATGAAAAATCAATTAACTAGAAAGGATTTCACTTTATATCCAACATAACTCACCGTTTCCACTCTCCAATGACTTATCAAATTTGCATAAGTAAAAGTCATAATTAATGTAGACATAGAGTACACAACCATAGTTTTCCTTAGGGATCATGCAATGTCAAAAACTGTTAGAGATGTTAGTTAATATTTCAAGACACCCCTGTAGTACCCACGGGTAAAATGCAAAAGGTGTAAAGCAATATACATAAACATATGGAAGCAAATCAGACAGAGATGGGTAAAATGGATATGTAGAACATTCTCCTACAATATTTGATGACCACTCTACTTAGAAGATCGGGTGTATAATCTTTAAAGATTATATCTTAGAAACAAAATCCTATTGCCAAAATGGTAAAAAGCAGGAAATTATTACATATTCTTATTTATACAGTTTTAAAAATAATAATTAATTTCAGACACCATATTAGGACACATATGTTAAAGAAGTTAAGTCATATTATTTTCAAAGGACATTTCAGGTGAGAACAAAAACAGAACAGCGTGAAACAGAAGGGACACAAATATCCTTCCTTAAACTCTGCAAGGTAAGATGTGTTCAGGGGCATACATCTGGGAAAATCCATAAAATCCAAGAACTTCTGGGGTGATGATAAAATCTGGTAATAGTTTTACAGAAGACCTTGATTTACATAGATGTGAAGTAATTTCCAAGGAAGCCACTTCTGTAAATAACCATCCCATCCCTATAATTCACAAATCCTTAACTAAAATAGTCTCAACTCTGAAAAATTTATGTTTAGCGTGCCTAGTTCGCTCAGTTGGTTAAGCATCTGCTTTCGGCTCACATCATGATCTCAGGGTCTGGGTTCCAGTCGCGCATCGGGCTCCCTGTTCAACAGGGAGTCTGCTTCTCCCTCTCCCTCTGCAGCTTCCCCCTGATTGCGCTCTCTCTCTCTCTCTCACTTGCTCTTTCTGTCAAATAAATAAATCTTTTTAAAAATTTATGTTTGCATCTGTGGGATTCAGGACAGTCAACACCTACTAATGCATGTGTTCAGAAATGAGAAACTTGAATATGAAGATATTTAAAATTATGTATTTATGTATTTATTAAATTCCAGCACAATTAACAAATCGTACTGTATGAATTCCACATATACAATATAGTGATTGAATAAATCTATAAATTATTCAGTGATCATCAAGATAAGTGTACTTTTTTTTTTTTAAAGATTTTATTTATTTATTTGTTAGAGTGAGCACAGGCAGACAGAGTGGCAGGCAGAGGCAGATGGAGAAGCAGGCTCCCTCTGAGCAAGGAGCCCGATGTGGGACTCAATCCCAGGACGCTGGGATCATGACCTGAGCCGAAGGGAGCGGCTTAACCAACTGAGTCACCCAGGCGTACCAAGTGTACTTTTCTTTTTAACAGATATACTCTTTAATCCCCATCACCTGTTTCACCCATCCCACCCACTCACTTTCCCTCTGGTAGAACCATCAGTTTGTTCTCTATAGTTAAGAGTCTGTTTCTTCTTTTGTCTCTCTTTCTCTCTCTTTTATCCATCACTCATTTTTTTAAATTCCATATATGAGTGAGATCATATGGCATTTGTCTTTTTCTAACATATTTCACTTAAATTATACTGTCTAGATCCATGTATACTGTTCTGAATAGGAAGATTTTATTCTGTTTTATGGCTGAATAATATTCTTTTATATATATATATATATATATATATATATATATAATTACTTCTTTATCCATTCATCTATCAACAGACACTTGGACTATTTCCAGAGTTTGGCTATTACAAATAATACTGCAATAAAAATAGTAGTGCATGTATCCCTTTGAATTAGTGTTTCTGTATCTTTTAGGTAAATAAACTCCATAGTGCAATGATGGCATCATAGAGTAGTTCTATTTTTAATATTTAAAGGGAACTTCACAGTGTTTTTCCATGGCTGCACCAGTTTGCATTCCCACCAACAGTGTAAGAGGGTTGTTTTTTTCTTCACATCCTCTCCAACATTTGCTGTTTCTTGTGTTTTTGATTTTAGCCATTCTGACAGGTATGAGGTAATATCACAATGTGCTTTTAATTTGCATTTCCCTGATGATGAGTGATGTTGAGCATCTTTTCACAAGTGTGTTAGCCATCTGTATGTTTCTTTGGAGAAATGTCTGTTCGTGTCTTCAGACAATTTTTTCATTTGAGTTTTTGTTTTTTGGTGTTAAGTTCTGTAAGTACTTTTATATATTTTAGACACTAACTGTTTATCAGATATGTCATTTGCAAATATCTTCTACTCATAAGGGTGCCTTTTAGTTTTGTTGGTTTTTTCCTTCACAGCTCGGAAACTTTTTATTTTGATGTAATCCCAATAGTTTATTTTTACATATATTTCCCTTGTCTCAGGAGACATATCTAGAGAAATGTTATGATGGTCTGTGTCAGAGAGATTACTGCCTTTGCTCTGCTCTAGGATTTTCATGGTTTCAGGCCCCATTGGAGGTCTTTAATCCATTTTGAGTTTATTTTTGTGTATGGCCTAAGAAAGTGTCCAGTTTCATTCTTTTATGTGTGGCTGTCTAATTTTCCCAACACCATTTGTTGAAGAGACTGTCTTTTCCACATGTGTACTCATTCCTCCTTTGTGAAATATTAATTAACCGTATAATTGTGGGTTTATTTCTGGGTTTTCTGTTCTATTCCTTTGATCTATGTGTCTATTTTTGTGCCATAGTAACAACATAGTACCAACAGTACCATACTGTTTTGACCACTATAGCTTTGTAATATAACTTGCAGTATGGAATTGTGATGCTCCAACTTTGTTTTTCTTTTTCAAGATTCCTTTAGCTATGCAAGTTCTACTGTGGTTCCATAAAAATTTTAGGATTGTTTGTTCTAGTTCTGTGAAAAATGTTGTTGGTATTTTGATGGAGTTGTATTTAATCTGTAGATTGCTCTGCATAGTATGGACATTTTAATAATATTCATACCGCCAATCAATGAACGTGGAATGTCCTTCCATTTATTTGTGCAGTCTTCAATTTCTTTCATGAGTGTTTTATAGTTTTCAAGTACAAGTCTTTCAGAGTTTTGGTTAAATTTATTCCTAGGTACTTCACTAATTTTGGTACAAATTGCAAATGGGATTGTTCTCTGAATTTCACTTTTTTCTAAAGATTTTTATTTTAAGAAGTCTTATACCCAACTTGAAGCTCAAACTTACAACCCTGAGAGATCAAGAGTCACATGCTCTACCAATAAAACCATCCAGGTGTCCCTCTTAATTTCATGTTCTGATGCTTCAAGATGAGTGTATAGGAATTCAACAGTTTTCTGTCCATTAATTTTGTATCCAGCCACTTTACAAAGTTAATTTATCAGTTTTAGTAGTTTCTTGGTGGAATCTTAGGATTTTTTATATATAGTACCATATCACCTGCAAATATGGGAATTTTTCTTATTCTTTACCCAATTTGGATGCCTTGTATTTTTTTTTTAATTTTTTTTTTTAAGATTTTATTTATTTATTTGACAGAGAGAGATCACAAGTAGATGGAGAGGCAGGCAGAGAGAGAGAGAGGGAAGCAGGCTCCCTCCTGAGCAGAGAGCCCGATGTGGGACTCGATCCCAGGACCCTGAGATCATGACCTGAGCCGAAGGCAGCGGCTTAACCCACTGAGCCACCCAGGCGCCCAGGATGCCTTGTTTTTCTTTATGTTGCCTAACAGCTATGGCCAGGACTTTCAGTACTTTGTTGAATAAAAATATTAAAAGTGGACATCTTTGTCATTCCTATTTCCCCATTGACTATGACTTTTGTGTAGGTTTTACATATAAGGGTTGATATGCTGAGGTATATTCTCTCTAGACCTACTTTCTCAAATGTTTCTTTTGCATCTATTGCAATGCCCATATGTACTTTATTCTTACTCTTGCTCATGTGATGTATCACATTAAATGATAGGTGAATATTGAACCACCCTTGATTCCACTTGATTGTGGTGAGCAATTTTTAAAATACAGGATTCAGTTTGCTAGTATTTTGTTAAGGATTTTGTATCTATGTTTATTAAAATACCATCCTATTCTATTTTTTTTCGTAGTGTCTTTATCTGGTTTTGGAATCAGATGATATTGGCCTCATAGAATGAATTTGGAGGTTTTCCTTCATCTTCTATTTTTTTTTTTTTTTTGGAATACTTTTGAGAAGACTAGATATTAACTTTACTTTGAATATTTGAGAAAATTTGCCTGTGAAGTGGTGTGTTCCTGAACTTTGGTTTGTTAGGAATTTTTTGATTACTGATTCACTTTCATTGCTGGTAATCAGTCTATTCAAATTTGCTGCTTCTTTCTGATTCAGAAAGATTACGTATGTCTCAGATTATCCATTTCCTCGATATTGTCCAATTTGTTGGCATAATGTTTTCATAATATTCTCTTACCTTTGTTTGTATTTATTTATTTTTTTTTATAATTTTATTTTTTATAAACATATATATATATTTTTCCCCCCCCCAGGGGTACAGGTTTGTGAATCTCCACGTTTACAAACTTCACAGCACTCACCATAGCACATACCCTACCCAATGTCCATAACCCCCCCCAACCCCCCTCTGCCCAGCAACCCTCAGTTTGTTTTGTGAGATTAAGAGTCACTTATGGTTTGTCTCCCTCCCAATCCCAACTTGTTTCATTTACTCTTCTCCTACCACATTAACCCCCCATGTTGCATCTCCTCTCCCTCATATCAGGGAGATCATATGATAGTTGTCTTTCTCCGATTGACTTATTTCGCTAAGCATGATACCCTCTAGTTCCATCCATGTTGTCGCAAATGGCAAGATTTCATTTCTTTTGATGGCTGCATAGTATTCCATTGTATATATATACCACATCTTCTTTATCCATTCGTCTGTTGATGGACATCTAGGTTCTTTCCATAGTTTGGCTATTGTAGACATTGCTGCTATAAACATTCGGGTGCACGTGCCCCTTCGGATCACTACGTTTGTATCTTTAGGGTAAATACCCAGCAGTGCAATTGCTGGGTCATAGGGTAGTTCTATTTTCAACATTTTGAGGAACCTCCATGCTGTTTTCCAGAGTGGTTGCACCAGCTTGCATTCCCACCAACAGTGTAGGAGGGTTCCCCTTTCTCCGCATCCTCGCCAGCATCTGTCATTTCCAGACTTGTTAATTTTAGCCATTCTGACTGGTGTGAGGTGGTATCTCATTGTGGTTTTGATTTGTATTTCCCTGATGCCGAGTGATATGGAGCACTTTTTCATGTGTCTGTTGGCCATCTGGATGTCTTCTTTGCAGAAATGTCTGTTCATGTCTTCTGCCCATTTCTTGATGGGATTATTTGTTCTTTGGGTGTTGAGTTTGCTAAGTTCTTTATAGATTCTGGACACTAGCCCTTTATCTGATATGTCGTTTGCAAATATCTTCTCCCATTCTGTCAGTTGTCTTTTGGTTTTGTTAACTGTTTCCTTTGCTGTGCAAAAGCTTTTGATCTTGATAAAATCCCAATAGTTCATTTTTGCCCTTGCTTCCCTTGCCTTTGGCGATGTTCCTAGGAAGATGTTGCTGCGGCTGAGGTCGAAGAGGTTGCTGCCTGTGTTCTCCTCAAGGATGTTGATGGATTCCTTTCTCACATTGAGGTCCTTCATCCATTTTGAGTCTATTTTCGTGTGTGGTGTAAGGAAATGATCCAATTTCATTTTTCTGCATGTGGCTGTCCAATTTTCCCAACACCATTTATTGAAGAGGCTGTCTTTTTTTCCATTGGACATTCTTTCCTGCTTTGTCGAAGATTAGTTGACCATAGAGTTGAGGGTCTATTTCTGGGCTCTCTATTCTGTTCCATTGATCTATGTGTCTGTTTTTGTGCCAGTACCATGCTGTCTTGATGATGACAGCTTTGTAATAGAGCTTGAAGTCCGAAATTGTGATGCCACCAACTCTGGCTTTCTTTTTCAATATTCCTTTGGCTATTCGCGGTCTTTTCTGGTTCCATATAAATTTTAGGATTATTTGTTCCATTTCTTTGAAAAAAATGGATGGTACTTTGATAGGAATTGCATTAAATGTGTAGATTGCTTTAGGTAGCATAGACATTTTCACAATATTTATTCTTCCAATCCAGGAGCATGGAACATTTTTCCATTTCTTTGTGTCTTCCTCAATTTCTTTCATGAGTACTTTATAGTTTTCTGTGTATAGATTCTTAGTCTCTTTGGTTAGGTTTATTCCTAGGTATCTTATAGTTTTGGGTGCAATTGTAAATGGGGTGGACTCCTTAATTTCTCTTTCTTCTGTCTTATTGTTGGTGTAGAGAAATGCGACTGATTTCTGTGCATTGATTTTATATCCTGACACATTACTGAATTCCTGTACAAGTTCTAGCAGTTTTGGAGTGGAGTCTTTTGGGTTTTCCACATATAGTATCATATCATCTGCGAAGAGTGATAGTTTGACTTCTTCTTTGCCGATTTGGATGCCTTTAATTTCCTTTTGTTGTCTGATTGCTGAGGCTAGGACTTCTAGTACTATGTTGAATAGCAGTGGTGATAACGGACATCCCTGCCATGTTCCTGACCTTAGCGGAAAAGCTTTCAGTTTTTCTCCATTGAGAATGATATTTGCAATGGGTTTTTCATAGATGGCTTTGATAATATTGAGGTATGTGCCCTCTATCCCTACACTTTGAAGAGTTTTGATCAGAAAGGGATGCTGTACTTTGTCAAATGCTTTTTCAGCATCTATGGAGAGTATCATATGGTTCTTGTTCTTTCTTTTATTAATGTGTTGTATCACATTGATTGATTTGTGGATGTTGAACCAACCTCCCGGGCTGCTTTCAGGATTTTCTCTTTGTCACTAAGACTTGTAAATTTGACTATTAGGTGACGGGGTGTGGACCTATTCTTATTGATTTTGAGGGGGGTTCTCTGAACCTCCTGGATTTTGATGCTTGTTCCCTTTGCCATATTGGGGAAATGCTCTCCAATAATTCTCTCCAATATACCTTCTGCTCCCCTCTCTCTTTCTTCTTCTTCTGGAATCCCAATTATTCTAATGTTGTTTCGTCTTATGGTGTCACTTATCTCTCGAATTCTGCCCTCGTGGTCCAGTAGTTGTTTGTCCCTCTTTTGTTCAGCTTCCTTATTCTCTGTCATTTGGTCTTCTATATCGCTAATTCTTTCTTCTGCCTCATTTATCCTAGCAGTGAGAGCCTCCATTTTTGATTGCACCTCATTAATAGCTTTTTTTATTTCAACTTGATTAGATTTTAGTTCTTTTATTTCTCCAGAAAGGGCTTTTATATCTCCCGAGAGGGTTTCTCTAATATCTTCCATGCCTTTTTCGAGCCCAGCTAGAACCTTGAGAATCGTCATTCTGAACTCTAAATCTGACATATTACCAATGTCTGTATTGATTAGGTCCTTAGCCTTTGGTACTGCCTCTTGTTCTTTTTTTTGTGGTGAATTTTTCCGCCTTGTCATTTTGTCCAGATAAGAGTATATGAAGGAGTAAGTAAAATACTAAAAGGGTGGCAACAACCCCAGGAAAATATGCTTTAGCCAAATCAGAAGAGATCCCAAATCGTGAGGGGGGGGGGGAAGGCATAAAAAGAGGTTCCGAAAGAAAAAAAAATAAAATAAAAAAGAAAAAAGAAACAAATAAAAAAAAGAAAACCAATAATGAAAAAAATATAAAAAGGAAAAAAAATATATATATTAGATAAACTAGTTAAAAAACGTTAAAAAAGAAAAGGGTAAAAGTTTAAAAAAATTTAGCAGAAGAAGAGAAAAAAATTGAAAAAGAAAAAAAAATTAAATTAACTGCAAGGCTAAAGAATCATGGGGAGAAAGCCATGAGTTCCGTGCTTTGCTTTCTCCTCCTCTGGAATTCCGGTGCTCTCCTTGGTATTGAAACCGCACTCCTCATAAGTGAACTTGGTCCTGGCTGGGTTTCTTGTTGATCTTCTGTGGGAGGGGCCTGTTGTAGTGATTTTCAAGTGTCTTTGCCCCAGGCGGAGTCGCACTGCCCTTACCAGGGGCCGGGCTGAGTAATCCGCTCGGGTTTGCTTTCGGGAGCTTTTGTTCCCTGAGCGCTTTCCGTAGAGTTCGGAGGACGGGAAGGAAGATGGCGGCCTCCCAGTCTCCGGCCCGGAGGAGCCGAGAGCTCGGGGTCCCACTCCTCAGTGCGCCCTCAGGGAACAGCGCCCAATTACTCCCGTCACCCTGGCCTCCGGCTGCGCTCCGAGCTCACCGAGCCTGCGACCGGTTCAAGGTAAGCCCGAGCTGTGAGCTCACTCCTCGGCTCCGTCTCTGTAGCCGGCTTCCCTGTTCTAATACCTGTGAGCTCTGCGACACTCAGACACCCTGATCCTTCTGTGACCCTGCGGGACCTGAGGCCACACTGGCCCCGCGTGGGCTTCACCCCAGTTAAGCCTCTGGAGCGATGTCCCTCAGCGGAACAGACTTTTAAAAGTCCCGATTTTGTGCTCCGTTGCTCCGCCGCTTGCCGGGAGCCGGCCCCTCCCCCCGGGGTCTGTCTTCCCGTCCCTTTGGATTCACTTCTCCGCCAGTCCTACCTTTTAGCAAGTGGTTGATTTTCTGTTTCTAGAATTGCTGTTCTTCTTCTCTTCGATCTCCCGTTGGATTTGTAGGTGTTTGCAATCTTTAGATAAGCTATCTAGCTGATCTCCCGCTACCTGAAGTAGTCTCAGCCTGCTACTTCTCCGCCATCTTGACTCCTCCCCCCTCCTTTGTTTGTATTTCTGTGATGTTGGTTGTTATTTCTTCTATTTCATTTATAATTTTGCCTAATTTGGGTCCTTGTTCCTTTTCCTCCTACCTCTCATGAGTCTGGCCAGAGGTTTATCAATTTCCTTGACTTTTTCAAAGAAACCATTCCAGGTTTCATTGATCTGTTCTATTGTTGTTTTTGTTTTGTGTTGTTTTTAGTTTTTAGTTTTTTAGTTTGTTTTTAGTTTGTTTCTAATATCATTTATTTCTTCTATAATCCTTATTATTTCCTTCCTTTTTCTGGTTTGGGTATTGTTTGCTCTTCTTTTTCTAGCTCCTTTTTTTTTTTTTAAAGATTTTATTTATTTATTTGACAGACAGAGATCACAAGTAGGCAGAGAGGCAGGCAGAGAGAGAGGAGGAAGCAGGCTCCCCGCCACGCAGAGAACTGGATGCGGGGCTCGATCCCAGGACCCTGGGATCATGACCTGAGCCTAAGGCAGAGGCTTTAACCCACTGAGCCACCCAGGTGACCCTGTACCAGTGTGTTTTTATTTTCATTTGTTTCCATGAAATTTATTACTTCTTCTTTGATTTCTTGCTTGACCCATTCATTGTTTAAGAGCATGTTATTTAACCTCTATGTATTTGTGCTCTTTCCGGATTTTTCCTTGTGGTTGATTTTTAATTTCATAGCTTTGTGGTCAGAAAGGTTGCATGGTATGACTTTGACCCTTTGAATTTGTCAAGGCTTGTTTTGTGGCCTAATATGTGATCTATTCTTGGAGAATGTTCCATGTGTACTTGAAAAGAATGTGTATTCTGTTGTTTTAGGATGGGATGTTCTGAATAGAACAGTGTTAGAGCCATGTGGTCCAGTGTGTCATTCAAAGCTACAAGTTCCTTGTTGATTTTTTATTTTCAATATCGAGGAAATGGATAATCTGAGACATATGTAATCTCTTTCTGAACCAGAAAGAAGCAGCAAATTTGAATAGACTGATTATCAGCAATTAAAATGAATCAGTAATCAAAAAATTCCTAACAAACCAAGGTTCAGGAACACACCACTTTTTTCTGTTAACCAAGGTTAAGTGGGATGTTAATGTCTCTACTGTTATTGTAATGCTATTGATAAGTAAATATATGTTTGTTATTAACTGTTTTATGTATTTGGATGTTTTCGTGTTGGGTGCATGAATATATACAATTGGTATATTTTCTTGTTGGATTGTCCCCTTTCTTATTGTATCTTATCCTTCTTTGCTCCTTTCAGTCTTTGTGTTAAAATCTATTCTGTCCAATATAAATATTTCTTTGGCTCCCTTATGACATCCATATGCAGGACAATTGTTTCTTCAACCCCTCACTTTGCATCTGTAGGTCTTTTGGTCTGAAATGAATCTCTTATAGGGAACATACAGAAGGCTCTTGTTTTTTTGTTTGTTTATTTTTATCCATTCTGTTTTCCTATGTCTTTTGATTGGATCATTTAATTGATTTAAATGTCAATTATTGATAAATATGTATTTATTGTCATTTTGTTACTTGTTTTGCAGTTCTTTTCTCATCCTTTTTTCCATGGTGTTGACTTTCTTTAGTGATATACTTGGGTTTCTTTATCTTTATTCTGTACATATATATTACTGTTTTTTTGTTTTTTGTTTTTTTTTCAAAATTTATTTGACAGAGAGAGATCACAAGTGGGCAGAGAGGCAAGCAGAGAGAAAGGAGGAAGCAGGCTCCCTGCAGAGCAGAGAGCCCGACACGGGACTCGATCCCAGGACCCCGAGATCATGACCTGAGACGAAGGCAGAGGCTCAACCCACTGAGCCACCCAGGTGCCCCTATATTACTGTTTTTTTTTTAACTTGCAGTTACAATTAAGCTTGTATATAACAACTTCTGCATATTGCTGTATTAAGTTGATGATCACTTTAATTTGAACCCATTCATTTCCCTCTCCCCTACATTTTCAGTAAATGGTGTCATCTTATACATCCTTTAATTTTATGAATCCCTTGATTAATTTTTATAGAAATACTTATTTTTACTGTGTTTATGATTTACTTTTTATGCTATCACCAATGGTCTTCCCATTGAAAGAGTTCCTTTTAATATTTCTTAAAGGGCTGATTTAGTAGTCATGAACTCCTTTAACTTTTGTTTGGGAAATTCTTTATCCCTTGTATTCTGAATGATAGCCTTGCTGGATAGAGTATTCGTGCGTGCAAATTTTTCCCATTCGTCACTTTGAATATGTGACATTACTCCTTTCTGGTTTGGAAAGTTTCTGCTGAAAAATCTGCTATAGCCTTATGGGGCTTCCCTTGTATGTAACTATCATCTTTTCTCCTGCTTCTTTGAAGGTTTTTCTTTATCATTTTCTGCCATTTTCATTCCTATGTGTCTTGGTGTGGACCTCCTTAGGTTGAATTTTTAGGGGGATCTCTGTGCCTCCTGGATCTGGATATCTGTTTCCTTCTCCAGATTAAGGAAATTTTCTGCTATTATTCTTCAAATATACTTTCTGCTCCCTTTTTTCTCTCCTCTTCCTATGAGTCCCTATAATATGAATATTAGTCTTGATGGAGTCACTGAGTTCTCTAAGACTATTCTCAATATGCATATTTTTTCCTCTCATTTATTCACCTTGATTATTTTCTGTTACTTTTCCAGTTCATAAACTCATTTATCTGAATTCTCTGGTCTATTTATTCTATCTTTGTATTTTCAATTTCATTTATTGTGTTTTTCATCTCTGATTAATTCATTTTTGTCTCTTTGTTAAGGGTCTTACTGACATTCTTGACTCTTAAGTCCAATGAATATCCTTATAATCATTACTCTAAATTAACCATCACGTATATTGCTTATATCTGTTTCACTTAGGTCTTCTGCTGTGGTTTGGTACTATTCTTTCATTTGGGAGATAATATTCTGGCTCCTCATTTTGTCTAACTCTGTCTGTTTCTGTGTGTTATGAAAGTCAGCTACATCTCTTGCTTTTGAAGGTAAGGGCCTTATGAAAAAAAGGTCCTACAGTGCCCTGCAATGAAGTGTCTCCTCTTCGGCAAGGCCTAGAATTCAGAGCATATCTCCTATGTGTGTTGCATGTACTCTGCTGTTGAGCTGCCTCTTTTTCCTTCAGTCCAGGTGTCTGCCAAAAATCTCTCTGCCTATTGTAGACTGTGTTTGGTCCCTGGCTGAGTGGGGCACATTTTAATAAGGGGGAGTGCTCGTCTGCTTGTGGAATATGACCTCTAACCACTGCTTCCAGAACTGAGTCTAACAAAATGCACATGTCAGGAGATGAAGTGTTGTTGAGGGTTTGTGCTGGTCTTCTAGGGAAGGAGTTTAAGGTGCTAGGACTGAGCAAGTGTAGATGCCAGAGGTGGATCTTTGGTAGTGCTGGGCATGGTGTAAGTAAGCTAGGTAGTGAGTGTTAGCCTTGTGCTGGTTTCTCCAGGTAGCCCTGTGTTTATGTAGGTGGGTGAAAGGAGAGAGAGCAAAGCAAATGACATCTACTAGCTCTTTTGTTCCTGGAGCAGTCTCCAGGTGATTCTTGCCCCTCAGGGCCAGCTCTTCAATGAGTAAATAATCTCCCTCGCTTCTGCCCAGGCCTTTTTCAAATTGTTGCTTCCATGCTGTATCTCCACTGGCTGTTGGTCCTTCTCTCTCTTTAGGGGTGGGGACTTGACTTCCTAACATCCTCAAGCCTCTCCCAGAGCCTAGCCTGCTGATTTTTAAAATTCCAAGATTTAAGTCATGCTTGTTTTAAGAACTCACAAAATTCATACCCTCTTGTTTTCAAAGCCAAATGTTATGGGAAGTTGTCTATCCTGTGCAGGCTTCTCAGTATGATAGTCTCTCTCCCTTCCCTGCACCACTGGCTCCCTCCCTACTCCAGATGGCTATGGTCCATTTCATTTCCAAACTGTGTCTCCATCTTCCTACCTTCTTTGTTGTAGTCTCTTCTCTATGTTAAGTTGTAGCATTTGTTTTGCCACTCTTTGGGTCATTTTTTGGGTTATTTACACTAATGTGTCATCTAGTTATATCAGTGGGACTAGGTAACCTTAGGGTCCTCCTCTGCCATTTTCTAATCCTCCCCTGAAGAATTTTTTTAAAAAACTTCTCACCAGAAATATTTTTTCCACAATTAATCACTTTGATCCAAGACATGATGCAAAACCAAGCATCACTTAGTAATCCAGGATTCAGAATTCACAGAGGTGGATATGGAACATGGGACCAGAGGGAAACAAAATGCATTAGGGAAATTTAAGAATAATGAAAAGAAAACAAAGAAGAAAATTAATGAAGTGTTCTATTTCCACTATTGACTAAGATTATACAAATAATTGAAAACTTTATCAGCTAGTGACTATTTTACTCAATATGTGTTTTAGAATTGATATAATGTATTTATAGACTACCTTTTGTAAGAATATTTCTAAAGCCATGAAAAGAAGCTATTAGGAAAACATTCTAAGCAAATACATATACAATAAGAATTCTTTGAGGAATTATAAGGAGGTTAGTCTGAAGGGAAAGGCCACACTGCTATGCTTAAATTAAGGATTTTAAGTTTTCTTTTACTGCAACTTTGTTATGGGTAACCATTTTTTTCACTAAAGCTATATAGATTTTAGAAAAAATATTTTCAAAATAACATTTAAATTAAATAATTGAAAATACAATGCATTTTAAGATAAGTCGTACTTGATATAAATATAAATGTTTTTAATTTTAGCTAATTCAGTCCACTGTTTTGTCTGTGGACAAAATCACTATTCAATAAAATGTGATTTTTTTTAAGATTTTATTTATTTATTTAACAAAGAGAGAGATCTCAACTAGGCAGAGAGGCAGGCAGAGAGAGAGGGGGAAGCAGGCTCACTGTTGAGCATAGAGCCCGATGTGGGGCTCGATCCCAGGGCCCTGAGATCATGACCTGAGCTGAAGGCAGAAGCTTAACCCACTGAGCAACCCAGGTGCCCCTAAAATGTGACCTTTGATTTAGAAAAATCCTATGAAAACAGATAACACCACTGACCTTTGTTCACATAGCATTTGCTTATGAGAAAATAGCCAGACCCTTTTAAAGCTTGTAATAGTAGTAATCTTCTCTGCAATGGTGGTCATTAAACTTATGAAAGTGCATACGATAAATATAACTAACTGGGAAAGACTGAATCTTGAAACTCTTAATGTTTAAATCAATAGTGGTAATATGAATGATTTTATGATTGAAAAGTTTGATTCAAACTATAACGCCTGTATGATTCATAGTGAAAAATAAGTGTATAGTTCAACATGAACTATACACTTCAATGTGAAGTATCACATTGTGAACATTTTAGAAATATGCCTAGTGTTCAAATTAAAATTTTAATTATCATTTTCAGAGGCAGGCAGGAAGGAGAAGAGAATATTAGCCATTGCTTTCTTCACTTGTCATATAATAAGCATTATGCTTTTCATAATTTCAACAGACCCAAGAAGAGTACAATAAAATATATTTTATTTAATTTTGAAGTGAAAATAAAATAGTCTCATTAAGAAAATCGTGTTATAATGACTAGAGAACAACTGTGCCTACATAACTTTATTGGGAGCAAAGGCTATCCTTAATAGACACAAAGTAAGTACATTACTAAAATGATGGATTTTCTGTCATACATTTTTAATTAAAACTAATGTTGTCACTAAAAAAGATACTTCTTCAAGTTATTCACTAACTATAAGTATCAAAAGTTCTTGGAATAAAGAATCATAGAAAAAAAGGATATTCATGATTATATGAGCATTACTATAGAATTATATAGCTAAAAAAGATTTGAGAGATATTTTATTTTTATCACTTCTGCTGATGAAGAGTTTCAAGTTTTGGGGATTTTTTTGTTTAATTTTGGTTTTTATACAAAAACCTCTTGTTTTTTAAAAGTCATTTGATATTTATTATACTATCATTAAATCTTAGGGTAATTCCAAAGAAAATGCCCTGTTATTTACATGTGGAATTTATAAAAAGGAAGAATCTTCAACCTGACCAAAATTTTCCTGTCAATGAGGAGAAAGATGAATCCAATTTGCTTTTAGGCATTTTTCACCTACATCAGTATAAATATTTCCCCCCTCTGCTTCACTGAAGTATAATTGACAAATTGTAAGATATGTCAAATATACAAGGTGATGAATTGATGTATGTATACATAGTGAAAGGATTTCCCCCAATGACTTAACTAACAGATCTATCACCTCATGTGCTTATATTTCTTTATCTATCAGTTAGAACATTTAACTTTTTTTTGCAGCAATTTTTTGCTAATAAATCCTCTGATACTTCTTTATTTTTTATTTTAATTTCTTAAAGATTTTATTTTATTTATTTAATTATTTTATTTTATTTTATTTTATTTATTTAACAGACACAGAGAGAGTACAAGTAGGCAGAGAGGCAGGCAGAGGGAGAGGGAGAAGAAGACTCCCTGCTGAGCAGGGAGCTCCATGCAAGGTTCAATCCCAGGACCCCGGGATCATGACCTGAGCCGAAGGCAGCAGCTTAACTGACTGAGCCACCCAGGTGCCCCTACTTTTTTGTTTTTTAAATTTTAATTCCAATGTGGTTAACATACATACTACATTAGTTTCAGGTATATAATATAGTGATTCAACACTAAACATTTGTCTATTTATTTTAGATAGCTTGCACAAAAACAGGCAGAGGGGCAGAGATAGAGAAATCCTCAAGTGGACTGCCCTCTGATCATGGAGCTTGACACAGGGCTCAACCCCAGGACCCCCATATCATGACCCAAGCTGAAATCAGGAGTCAATGTTCAATCCAACTAAGCTACCCAGGCACCTCTCAACACTTTCATATTACTCAGTGCTCATCAAGATAAGTGTACTTACCTTTCCTCCAGTACCCACCTGTTCTCTCTAGCCAAGAGTCTGGTTTTTTGTTTGCTTGTTTTTTAGGATTTTTTTGTTTTTTATCCTTTATTTGTTTTCCACACATGAGTGAGATCATATGGTATTTGTCTTTCTCTAACTCGGTTATTTTGCCTAGCATTATACTCTCTAGATCCAATTATGTTGTTGCAAATGGCAAGATTTAATTATTTTTTAAGTCTGAGTAACTCATTATATATACATATATGAATGAATATATATATATATATAAGGGAATATATATATATATATATATTCCCCACATCTTCTTTATCTATTCATCCATTTACGGATACTTGTGCTGCTTCCAAAGTTTGGCTATTGTCAATAATGCTACAATAAACAAATGGGTGCCTATATCCCTTTAAATTAGTGTTTTTTGCATTTTGGGGGATAAATACCCAGCAATGTGCTTATTAGATCATAGGGTAGTTCTATTGTTAATTTTTTGAGGAAACTTCATACTGTCAACCACAGTAGTTCTAACACTTTCCATTCCTACCAACAATACAAGAGGGTTGTTTTTTCTCCACAACCTCACCAACACTTGTTTCTTGAGTTTTGATTTAGCCTGGTGTGAGATGATAACTCATTGTGGTTTTGATTTACATTTCCCTAAGGATGAGTGATGTTGAGCATCTTTTCATGCGTGTGTTGGTCATCTGTATATCTTCCTTGGGGAGATGTCTGCTCATGTCTTCCGCCCTTATTTTTTTTTTTAATTGGACTATTTGGGGGGTTTCAGTGTTGAGTTTATATATTTTATATATTATACTTTATATATTTTGAATACTAACTATTATCAGATATATTACTTGAAAATATCTTCTCCGATTCAGTAGGTTCTCTTTTAGTTTTGTTGGTTGTTTTCGTCTCTGTGCAGAAACTTTTTTTTATTTTCACGTAGTTGCAACAGTTTATTTTTCCTTTTCTTTTTCTTGCCTCAGGAGATGTATCTAGAAAAAATGTTGCTTGACTGACATCACAGAAATTACTGTGTGTGTTCTCTTTTAAGATTTTATGGTTTCAAGCCTCACACTGAAGTCTTTAATCCATTTTGAGTTTATTTTTGTATATGGCCTACAAAAGTGATCCAGTTTCATTCTTTTGCATGTGGCTGTCTACTTTTCCCAACACCATTTGTTGAAGAGACTCTTTTCCATACTATATATATATTCATACTTCCTTTGTTGAATATTAATTGACTAGATACTTGTGAGTTTGCTTCTGGGCTTTCTATTCCGTTCCATTGATCCTGTGTCATTTTTATACCTATATGATACTGTTTTGATTACTATAGGTTTGTATTATGACTTGAAGTCTGTAATTATTATGCCTCCAGTTTTTTTTTTTCTTTTTCAAGATTCTTTTGGCTATGCAAGATCTTTTGGGGTTCCATAAAAGTTTTAGGATTGGTTGTCCTAGTTCTGTGAAGAATGTTGTTGGTATTTTGATAGATACTACATTCAATCTGTAGATTGCTTTGGGTAGTATGGACGTTTTAATAACAATTATACTTCTAGTCAATGAGCATAGAATGTCTTTCCATTCATGTTGTCTTCAATTTCTTTCATCAGTGTTTTATAGTTTTCAGATTACGAGTCTTTCACCACTTGGTTAAATTTATTCCTAGGCACTTTATCATTTTTGATGCAATTGTAAATGGAGTTTTTAAAAAGAATTTCATTTTCAGAGGCTTCATTTTTCATATACAGATATGCAACAGATATCTGTATATTGATTTTGTATCCTGTGATTTTATTAAGTTTATTTATTAGTTGTAGCAGCTTTTGGTGGAGTCTTTAGGGTTTTTTATATGGTATATCATGTCATCTGCAAGGAGTGAAAGTTTTACTTCTTCTTTACAGATTTGGATGTATTTATTTCTTTTTGTAGTATGGTTACTATAGCTAGGATTTCCAGTACTCTGTTGAAAGTGTCATTGGGGTGCCTGGATTGCTCAGTCAGTTAAATGTCTGACTTTTGGTTTTGGCTCAGGTCATGATCTCAGGGTCCTGAGATTGAGTCCTGCATAAGGCTCTGTAATCAGTGTGGAATCTGCTTGAGATTCATTCTCCCTTCCTCATCCTCTTCCTCTCCTCATCCTGCCATGTACAAGTTCTTACTCTCTTTGTCTAAATAGATAGATAGAAAGATAGATAGATAGATAGATAGATAGATAAAATCTTTAAAAAAAGAAAAAAGGTGTGGAGAGTGGACATCCTTGTCTTCTACCTGACCTTAGAGGAAAAGCTCTCAGTTTTCCCCATTATGTATGATTTTTGCTGTGGGTTTTCCATATAAGGTTTTTATATTTTGAGATATGTTGCTTCTAAACCTACTTTGTTGAGGGATTCTATCATGAAAGGATCTCGTTCTTAGTCAAATGTTTTTCTGCATCTTAAAATGTTCATATAGTTTTTAAAAAAAAGATTTATTTATTTGACAGAGAGAGAGGATGAGAGAAAGCACACAAGTGTGGGGAGCTACAGAGGCAGAGGGAGAAGCAGGTTCCCCACTGAGCAGGGAGCCCAATGCGGGGCTCGATCCCAGGACCCTGGGATCATGACCTGAGCCGAAGGCAGAGGCTTAACCCACTGAGCCACCCAGGCACCCCTAAAATGTTCATATAGTTTTTATCCTTTCTCTTGTTGATCTGACATATAGCACTGATAGATGGGTGAATATTGAAGCATCTTCCCTGTCAGGAATAAATCCCATATGATCATGGTAAGTAATTTTTTTAATGTATTGTTAAATTCAGTTTGCTAGTATTTTGTTGAGGATTTTTACATCTATGCTAATCAGGGATATTGGTTTGTTCTGGTTTTTTGTAGTGTCTTTATCTGGTTTTGGAATCAGAGTGCTAATGGCCTCATAAATGAATTTGGAAGTTTTCCTTCTTTTTTTTTTTTTTTTTTTTGGAATTGTTTTGAGAAGACTAGGTATTAACTCTTCTTTCGATGCTTAGGAAAAATTTCCTATAAAGCCACCTGTTTCTGAACTTCTGTTTGTTAAGAGTTTTTGATTACTGATTCACACTTCATTGCTGGTAATGGGCCTATTCAAATTTTCTTTTTGATTCAGTTTTTTTTTTTTTTCTTCTTAAATGTATTGTTTTTTTCAGGGGTACAGGTCTGTGATTCATCAATCTTAAATAATACCCAGTGCTCATTGCAACACATACCCTCCACAATGTCCATCACCCAGGTACCAAATCCCTCCACATCTCCCCACCCCCAGCAACCCTCAGTTTGTTTCCTATGATTCTCTCCCTCTCTGGTTTCATCTCATTTCATTTTTTCCTCTCTTCCCCTATGATTCATTGCCTTGTTTCTTAAATTCAACATATCAGTGAGATCATATAATTGGATTTCTCTGATTATTTCACTTAGCATAATACCCTCTAGTTCTATCCACGTCATTGCAAATGGCAATATTTCATCTTTTGATGGCTGCATAATATTCCATTATATATGGTTCAGTTCTGAGAGGTTATATATGTCTCAGAAATTATCCATTTCCTTAAGGTTGTCCAATTTGTTGGCATATGTTTTCATGATCTCTTACATTTCATAATATTTCATTTATATTATAAATATTATTTCATAATATTCTCTTATATTTGCTTGTATTTCTGTTAGCTGTTACTTCTTCTATTTCATTTATGATTTTGCCTATTTGGGACCTTGTTTCTCCTCTTCCTACTTCTGATGAGTCTGGCTAGAGGTTTATAAATTTTCTTGACTTTTTCAAGGAAATTGCTCCAGGTTTCATCGATCTGTTCTATTGCTTTTATTTTTGTTTTGTTTTTAGTTTCTAATATAATTTATTTCTTCTATTATCCTTATTATTTCCTTCCTTCTGCTGGTTTGGGGTTTTGTTTGCTCTTGTTTTTCTAGCTCCTTTAGGTATAAGGTTAGGTTGTTGATATTTCTGTTGCTTTTGGAGGCATGGCCGGTTTTGCTATAAACTTTCCTCTCAGAACTGCTTTTGCTGCATCCCAAAGATTTTGTACCAGTGTTTTCATTTTCATTTGTTTCCATAAAATTTTTTATTTCTTCTTTGATTTCTTGCTTGACCCATTCATTGTTTAAGAGCATGTTATTTAGCCTCCATTTATTTGTGCTCTTTTCAGATTTTTCCTTGTGGTTGATTTTTAGTTTCATAGCTTTGTGGTCAGAAAGGTTGCATGGTATGACTTTGACCCTTTGAATTTATCAAGGCTTGTTTTGTGGCCTAATATGTGATCTATTCTTGGAGAATGTTCTATGTGTACTTGAAAAGAAAGTGTATTCTCTTGTTTTAGGATAGGATGTTCTAATAGATCAGTGTTAGAGCCATGTGGTCCAGTGTGTCATTCAAAGCTAGAATTTCCTGTTGATTTTGTTTAGATGATCTAGCCATCAAAGTAAAGGGGGTATTAACTATTAGTGTGTTAACTCTTTTTAAAAAAATTTTTTTAAAGAATTTACTTATTATATATAGAGAGCGCAAGCAGGAGGAGTGGCAGGGAGAGGAAGAAACTGGCACTCTGCTGAGCAGGGAGCCTGATGTGGGGCTCAATCCCAAGACCCTGGGACATGACCCAAGCCAGAGGCAGACCCCAACTGAGCCATGCAGGCATCCCTATTAACTGTTTTATATATTTGGATGCTCTTATGTTGAGTGTATGAATATTTGCAATTGGTATATTTTCTTGTTGGATTGTCCCCTTTCTTATTCTATCTGATCCTTCTTTGTCTCTTCTGATGGTTTTTGTGTTAACATCTACTTTGTCCTTTATAAAAATTGCTACCTTGGCTTTCTTTTTACAACCATTTGAACTATAAATATTTCCCTATTCCCTCACTTTCAATCTGTATGATGTGTTTTTAGGTCTGAAATGAGTCTCTTATAGGCTGTAAATTGGTGGGTCTTTTTTTCTTTTTTTAAAGATATATTTATCTATTCATTTGACAGAGAGAGATCACAAGTAAGCAGAGAGGCAGGCAGAGAGGTGGGGAAAGCAGGCTCCCTGCTGAGCAGAGAGCCCGATGCAGGGCTCCATCCCAGGACCCTAAGATCATGACCTGACCTGAAGGCAAAGGCTTAACCCACTAAGCTACCCAGGCGCCCCGATGCGTCTTGTTTTTTTATCCATTTCATCACTCTATGTCTTTTGATGGGACATTTAGTCCATTTAAATTCAAAGTAATTATTGATAGATATTTATTTGTTACTATTCTGTTACTTGTTTTGTGCTTGGTTTTGTGGCTCCTCTCTGATCCTTTCTTCTCTTGCTCTCTTCTTGCTCATGGTTTGATGGCTTTCTTTAGTGATATACTTGGGTTCCTTTCTCTTTGTTGTTTGCCTATCTTTTGCCAGTCTTTGTTTTGTTTTATTTTGTTTTGTTTTGTTTTGGCTACTATTGGATTTACATGTATCATCTTCTACATATAGCTGTCTATATTAATTTGATTGTTAAGTTTGAACTCATTTTTAAAAAAGCACTACATTTCTACTTCCTCCACCTAACATTTTAGTTATATGCTGTCATACCTTACATCCTTTTATTTTGTGAATCCCTTGAATGATTTTTATAGATACACTTAATTTTACTGCTTTTGTCCATCCTATTTTTTTTTTAATTCCTATTTAGGATCTTTCCTTTCCACTCATATAGTCTCCTTTAATAATTTCTTGTAGGGATGGCTTAGTGGTCATGAATTTCTTTACCTTTTATGTGGGAAACTCTTTATCAAACCTTTTATTCTGAATGATAGCCTTGCTGGATAGAGTATTACTGGCTGCAGGCTTTTTCCTTTCAGCAGGTTAAATATATCATGCCACTCACTTCTGGCTTGCAAAGTTCCTACTGAAACATAAGCTGATAGCCTCCTGGGATTTCCTTTTTATATAGCTGTTTTCTCTTGCTGCTTTTAAATTTTTCTCTTTATCACTATTCTTTGCCATTTTCATTACTATGTGTCTTGGTGTGGACCTCCTTGCATGGATTTTGTTGTTGCCTCCTGGATCTGGATTTTTGTTTCCATCCCCAGTTGAGAAGCTTTCATCTATAATTTCTTCAAATAAATTTTCTTCTCCTTTTTTTCTCTTTTCATCTGGAATCCCTAAAATGCAAATGTGATTACAGTTGATGCTATCACTGATTTCCTTTAATCTATTCTCATGTTTTATTAGTCTTTTTTCTTTCTCCTATTTAGTTTGACTGCTTTCTATTACTCTCTCCTACTTGTTGCTGATTGGTTCTGCTACTTCTTCTAGTCTACCCATTATTCCCTCTAGTGCATTTTTAATTTCAGTTACTGAATTCATCTTTGATTGTTCTTTTTCATGTGTTCTATCTCTTTGTGTAGAGTTTCACGTAGATCCTCCACTCTTTTCTCAAGTCCAGTGAGTCTCTTTATAATCTTTTTTTAAAATTCTCTATCAGGCATATTATCTCTGTTTCCATTTAGATATCTTGCTGTTATTTTCCCCTGTTCTTTCATTTGGGACCTATTCCTGTCTTCTCATTTTATCCAAGTCTGTTTTTATGCATTAGGAAAGTCAGCTGTATCCCCTGCTATTGCAAGGAGTGGCTTTGTGAAGATGTCCTAAGATGCCCTGTACTGTAATGTCCCTTGTACATTGGGACCTGGCATTTCATGGGTGTCTGTTATGTATGCTGCATTCACTGTGTTGGGCTGAGCCACATTTGTCTTCAGTCCAGTCATCTCTAAGTGACTCTCTTTGCCTGTTGTGGATAGGGTTAGGTTCACAGAGGAGTGAAGGGATGGGTGCACTTTTAGGAAGCTATGGAAAGTGTGTATGCTGTGTTCATTCCCACAAGTGTCTATTATCCATGCTGGAAAAGGGACCTTCCAACTATTTTGTTCTTACAAAAGTCTCCCAATGATCTTTGCCTCCCCAGCACAGGCTGAGATTAGTAAACACATCTCCTTTCCGTATGCTCCTGTCTTGTTTTGAAGTAATGCTTCTATACTGTATCTTAGCAGGCCTCTTTGTTGTGCTGTGCCTTTAAGGTTGGGACTTAGTTTCCTCTTGCCCTCCAGGCTCCTCCAGGGCCAAGCCCTCTGATTTTCAAAGTTCTAGGTGATAAGTCCCACTGATTAAAGGAACTTGAGGTGCTAAGTCCCTCTGGATTGCACAGCCAAATGTTATGGGGATTCGTCTCCCAGTGTGGGTCTCCTGTGCCTCGTGAGGATCTGCTACTCTCCTTTCTCCATGCCTGCAGTGTTCCTCCCTCCTTAGGATGGTCCCCTCCTTAGGATAGTCTAACAGGTCTGATTTGGTTCCCATATATCCACCCTTCCTATCATTTTCAATGTAGCCACTTTTCTACCTTTAGTTGTTCTGTGACTTTTGTTCATTTTCTGCATTATTTACACTGATGTGGGTATTTTCTAATTGTATCAATGGGATGATATGGGTTTATGTTCCTCCTACTCTACCAGCTTCCTCAGAATCCAATAATTCTTATTTTAAAAATTATCACACAACCTCAGCTATAAATTATCAGAATATTTTTTTGTCTATACTTAGTCTCAGCTGACAATTAGTGGTAGTTCTTCATCTATAATTGAGGTAAAGTGGCTAAGGAAGCATATCAGTATTTTTAGAATGATTATTTTCATTACTACTAGAGTTCTAGAGTTGCAATAGTAACTGCTACTATTAGAATTACTAGATTTGATTGTAGCAAATAATTAGCTTGTCAGAAAGATAAAGTAGGAACTACAATTAAGGGGCCAGACCATCAAAGTTGAGAGTGTAGATCATGTGAATTTCCTTTAGAAATCCTCTGAGAGGGACACCTAGGTGGCTCAGTTGGTAGAGTGTCTGCTTTCAGCTCAGGTCATGATCAGAGGGTTCTGGGATTGGGTCCCACTTTGGGCTCCCTGCTAAGTGGGGAGCCACTTCTGCCTGCTGCTCCCCCTGCTTGTGTTTTTTTTCTCTCTCTGACAAATAAATAAAATCTTAAAAAGAAAAAAAAAAAAAGAAATCCTGAGAGAACATGGGTTAAAAAGTAATTAAATGAAAATTAATTTATCTCAGTTTATTCAAAATGAGCAGAAAGTCACCATAATCTGGTAAGTTATGTGAACACTTAGTGTTGTTACAAAAATATATATATATATATTGTCCAGCTACTTCTATAGAAGTATTGGAACTGCTCAACATCATCAGGGTGGTGGTCATCACACTGGCCATCAATAGCTGGACACTTCACTAGACATCATCACACTGGCCATCTTCAAACTGCACACTTTCCCCTCCTGGGCCAACTCCAACAACAGGGCCTTTTGCATGGTTATTCAGGCGAACACCACAACATCTAGCCCCTACACAACAGGATATGGTCTGGCCAAGACCAAAAAGACCTGTCTGTCCATATTCCTCTGAGCCAAAAGGGGACACACAGGCTCTAAGCCAAACATTGAGAGAAAGGCACATATATACAGAACCTCATATGCATATCTGTAAGGAAGGTGTGTTTGTGCTCAATGCTGTGTTCCTGAAGAAAATTTATGTGTGGATGGTGTGTCATGTGAGGATGCATGAGAGAGGCTTCTTGTGTGTGCACACACGACCCTTGGTGTGTGTGCTTGGCAGTGCACATGTGTGGGTTCTCAGACCATACAACATGCCCTCTCTAGCACTCCAGGTCCTCACTCCTCTGCTTCATGGGTGACCAGACTCCTTTTCACTGTATTTATTGAAATTTGGAGTTGGGGTAGCCTGGGGAGTAGGACCTACCAGCAGTTGCCATGGCAACAGCCTCTGGAACCAGCCCAGCTACTGAGGTCTCCCTAGCTTCTCAGGTTTGGGGAGGGGGATGTAATATTAGCGACATTAAAGTCTTTTTTCAGTAGGGGAAAAAAAAAGTACTACACATTTTTAACCAGATTTTATTATTTTTTAAAAAATTTTATTTATTTATTTGAGACAAATAGAATGACAGAGAGCACAAGAGAGGGCAGGGTCAGAGGAGAAGCAGACTCCCCACTGAGCAGGGAGCCGGATGTGGTACTCAATCCAGGACTCCACAATCATGACCTGAGCCAAAGGCAGTTGCTTAACCAACAGAGCCAGGCACCCCTAACCGATTTTATTTTAAAAAGTAGCTAAAGTTAAAAAAAAAAAAAAAAGTGTTTTAAAACACCACCAGATCTCAATAGTCTGCAAATAGGAAATGGCTATCGACAACAAATGGGTTGTCCAATGTAACAAAAATATAGACTGCCAGTTAGATTTCAATTTTATATTTCATTTCAGGGCATACTTACACTAACAACAACAACAAAAATCAATGATTAGCTGGATGTTCTGTATATTTTTTGGCAACCCAGAAAGCCTGTATAAAGGCCTTTTCTCATTCTAAAACTGAAACAACAAATACATGACTTTCTCCACCATTACAAATAATATTGAAAACAGCAACAATCACATAGAACAACCACATTTCTCGGCAACCAGGATGAATTAACCTATGTGTTTTAAGCTTTACTCACATATTCTACTGAAGAACCCAGATGGCAGAGGAAGTTTCAATAACTAAATCTGTGAATTCATTGCTTTAGGTCACATACCTCAAATTACAAAATTCCTTGAAGTTTTGTTTCTTAAAATAAAGATACTCTAATTCATACATATATGAGTTTATATAAGTATTAAAATAATGCTCTATTTATACCTGAATAAACCCTGTGGTCTAGCTAGAAGTATCCTTTTTAACTTGAAGATTGAATTTTAAGTTCTGTCATTGTCAAAGTATAGTTCCTTTAATCTTTTCTTCTTTTAGATCACATTTACCTTTCAACCCATCTCTTCTCTATGAATCCTTCCTTGATCTCATGATTTCATGAGAATGACCTGTTTGCATTTTCTATGGCCTGATTGAACCATGTATATAAACAGTCTTAGAGCTCTTCTTCTTTGCTCTGTATTGCAATTATTCCTAAAATGTTAGTCACTCTCATTTGACCCAAGGACATTCAAAGCAGAATTTATCTTTTAAATCAATGTATAACTAGTATGGTGCTTGGGACATTGTGATCACTCAATAAATGTTTAGGGGATGACTATATGAGTTAACAACCCATGTACTAATTCTAGATCAAATGGTAACTGGCTATCATCTTGGGGAAAATATTCAACATACCTGGTTCTTTGTTTCTGAGCCATAAGATGAGGGATGGAATCAAGCATGTTCAGTAAAATCTTTTTTATTCCAGTATTCTCAACTATATTTAAGTTTAGTACTCCTATTTGTCTAACACATTGAATTTTTCTGAAATATAAATTTAATCAAGGGATGTATTTGTTGTACATTTGCTACCCCTGTGGCACTTCCAAAAGTACAATGGGAAGACACAAATGACATATCACTGTTCAGGTAGCATAATGATCAGAGACAAGAATCATTTATCATGCTTCAACTAGGCCTTAAATTATGATGAAGATGCACTGAGACTCACTTCTGCTGATTTCATTAAAATGTAGTCATATCCTCATGTGGCAGGCATTTCAGTTGAGACACCCCACTGGCAACTTTATAATATTGAAGGACAACAAAATGAGTCATGAATGATGAAAATAGAGTTACAAATAATAGAATATCTAAAAAAGAAATATATTCATTATTTTGTTTGTTATTAAGTAAACGAAAACAGCTATAGATGTTGATTTGTTTAAATTAAATTAAAATTTAATTTAATTTTAATTGTTTAATTTGTTTAGTTAGATGTTGAATTGTTTTAATGCATTTATATTATTCAAACATTCACTATGACTAGGATTATGACCTAAATAGTTTATGTCCCAGAATGGATGTAGCCACAAAAAGAAAAAAAAAAAAA